>NC_138825.1:106261152-106861152 GCF_965183815.1 Platalea leucorodia
ATATGTATTAGCTGCTGTTAAAAAATATTACAAATTAGCTGTGTTTTAAAGCTAAGCCTAATTTTGAAAAAGTATAGAAAGGAGAATCATGGAGAAATAGTTCTTGTGGATCAGAGAAAATATGCATGGGTATCTCCAAACCTTGGGCACACCCATAAAAATATTTTCTATTTTGGAATGCAGTGTCTCATCTCCTATATCAATTGTGCCTGTCAAAATTGGAGTTGCTGTACATTCAACATGAATTTCTGTAATATATCAATTTAGAAAAAATACAGTAACTGGCCATTTATTACACTAGCAAAAGCCCTTTTATTGGTGCCAGGAATGACTACACATTTTCAGCAAGAAAAAAAAAAGGAATGGTTTTGCTATGTAAATAATAGATAAAGAACGACAAAAAAAGCATGATCCAGCTATCTTCTCTCCAGGGAAGGATAAACCCCTATAAGCCCAATTTGTGTTGAAAGATCCATTAGGCAGGAAGTTAGTAAGCCAGAGTCTGTCCTATGACTCTGAAGGGAGTAAGTTAATGTTGGGAGTTTGGTGCTTTAAATAAGGAATTGTGGAAGGAAGGAAGAAGTTTCAGCATTTTATTATTTCTCATTAGCAATTCACTCTAAAAACACTTTGGACAAACATTTTACAATACTAGTGTATAAGCTGGAAGAACACTGAGTATTATAATAAAGCTATTACTATCAAGAGGCTACCTTGCCACTCCTAGCACTTGCACCCTGGTTGTGTTCTGCATCCCCAGGAGGCTTGCAGAGGTGTGTCATTTTAATACACACCAGAAAAAAAGAATAAGGTCTGGAGTATCATCTGTCTGAAGGTTAGATTGTCAATTGGGTTATGTACGATGAGATTTCTAAGTCTCAGAAGACTATAACCTTTTATGTTCTGCATACAGGTATGACATTTCACCACTTTTATTCCATTAAGCATGGTGGTCCATGCTGCCACTTTTTTAGGCATGAAGCTGCATTTTGAATGCCTAAAGGAGTTAAGACACTTCTCCTTCCAGGATAGCAAAATGTGAAAGTAGTGGGATGCTGTGGATATCCTGACACACTGCGTATGCAAATTCCGTGTTCCCAATCTTAAGAAATGCATAAGGGTAAGGATTGGTTATCATATAATAAGCTTATGTGATTATTTTTGTTTCTGTGCCTGTCTTTGAAGTCAATGTGGAAATATATATGTGTGCTTACAAGCACACACAGTTCCTAATCTATTTTCCACTGAAGACAATGCCAGCCTTTCCACTGACAGTAATGCCGGCTGACTGGGACCATATATACGTGTACATTCATCCTGATGTTCACAAGGTAGTTTTAACTGGTGTTTGCATGATACTTATAAAATGGCTGGTGTCTGTATTTTCTAATTCTTCTTGTCTTTGCCTTTCTCCCCTTTCAGGCAGGAAGTGGAACCTGAAAGATCATTTCATGCAGAAAGGTAAAGTGGGAATGGGATCAAGGATCACAAGGGAGAAAAAATCAGAACTGGAAGAGCAGTATACAACAAAAGCCCTTTTTCGTGTAATGCTGGACAGGTTTCTTTAACCTATTAGAAGTCATAATCCCTTAGGTATTTTGAAAATCCCACTTTGCCTCTAACAAGGCTGTTCTCACAGATGGGTCTGACGTGCTGCTGATTGCTTATGAAGACCTTAGGACCCCACAAGGAACAAGCCTGATACAAAGCTTTTGTGAAAATTATCCAGCTTGGATTTCCTGGAAATGTAGTCACAACAGTACATAAAAGAGCAAAGGACTAAGGGTGTGATACAACTCTCATCAAAGTTACATGGATATGGATCACTTCTGAAAAACACAATGGCAATATGTACGTGAGCGATTCAGCGATGCCTGTATTATAAATCAATCCTGCAAGGATGACTGTGCATCTTAAACTTCTGCGGTATAAAGGTCAAAAATCACAAAATAGTCTTTGATATTTATGGTGGATTGTGCAACTGTTTAATGGTTTTATTCGCAGTTACCGTACATTGTGTTCCTTCAAAAAGCGTAGGCCAGGCTGTAGAGAGGCAGGCTGGTTGTTTATTTTGTTCTGCCTGCTGCATGCTGGGTTGCACTGGTAACTGCCTGCAAGAAGGGAGACAACTTGTCCCCTGAGAATAGCAGGTGCTTCATGGGAAGGCCACTTCAGACTGTGAGGTGGGGTAGGGACAGTGAAAAGGGAGGAGTAGAAGTCATGTCAGCAAATTAACCGTCCTCAGCAAGGGCAGGATTTGTCTTGGCAAGGGAGATTGCAGGGGAGAGCAGGGAGCAGACATACAGCCTGACCTGAAGAATAACAGGTATCAAAACTAATGCTCAGAACCCAGAAATCTGGAAAGTGTTTTGTAACCTAGAAAACCTCTTGAAGTTGTTAAACTGAAACATGGTGGGGAAAAAATGCACTGGTGCTGGACACAGAGAGTGGAGTTATTCTGCTTTGTCTTGTGGTTAGTGCCAAGTCTAAAACCTATGCATTGTGCCTTCCATGTTTTGTCAAATATAGATTATGTCTGTATTTGCATCAGATTGTATCCTAGTAATGAAGTCTACATAGTGGTGGGGAAGAAGTTTTCTCTCAAATATTGATGTGACTACCAGCACTGAATTATCATGATATCCAAAGCTCTGTTGTAAGTGCTACCTGTAGGGGAGCCCCATGCTTGATATTTAAGTATTTGAGAACTCATAGGACTTCAGTCTGTTAGTCATTATACACTCGTAAATTGTCATTATTTTCACGGGCATAAAAGTAATAAGGAGTGAGGATTAAGGACTAGCAGGCAGCAGATAAAGTTTTCCTAAGGTTTTTGTCTGCTGTATTCAAAATTTTTTTCTGCAGACCTGCCAACCCCTAAAGACTTTTGGTGTGATTTTCTATACTTTATGCAAGATGAGTCTGACAAAAACTGTACATGTTGACCTTGCAGAGCATGCAATGTACAGTAACTCTGAGCATCCTCAACTGTGCTATGAACTGCAACCCAAGAGACTGTCGCTTCTGAATTGTCGCTTAATGACATTTCCACGGCTATCCATGGCAGTACAACCATAGAGCTGTCCTGTATTAGTCTAACCCACTTTAGCATTATTCTCAGTCAGCCAGCATATAGTGGCTGTACAGCATTAAACAGTCAAGCATTGTGTAGCATCATTTCATCTTGATCCAATTTCTATTGGCAACCACACCTGCTTGTTTATTCTGCATATTCACAGTTCTACAGCCCTCAGACCACTCTGTACTCTACTGTACTGCATACACATTCTTGTGCCTCAACAATTTAAGTCTTCTTACTTATGTGCTTCTCTATCCACTCTATCCCTTGCTCAGACGGTGACAGAAGACAACTTCTATTTCCATACCGATTAACAGCATGTGATGATCTGTATGTCTCAAACTACTCCCTATAGCAAGTAACAAATTTGTACTTGGTGGTTCTCAATGACTCAGTTTGCTGACTTAAATGTGTTCCCACAAAAATACAGGAGATGTCGAAATATGGGATATTCTCTTATTATTTGGTCAATCTGAGTTATGGTTTCTCTTTCATTCCTTTTTCATTCCAGAAGCTTGCAATTGCCCCTTTGTTATATTTTTTGCCCCCATCATTTGGGTTGATCCAATTTAATTTGGATAATTTCACTGATACCATTGCCTTTCAAACAGCACAATGCCACAAAAAATTATGCTGTATGCCTAAGCACAACTGAAGGGTGGCAAATTATTTGCCCTGGGGAATTACCACACAGGGACAGATAAAAATGAGAACCTTATAAACAGCTTGGGCTCTGGAGAAAATGTACGCTAAGCGGTACCCTGAGGCTTCCATAGGAGGGGTGGATGGCCACTCTGAGGTCGGGAGAACCCCTGGGTTACTCTAGGAGTTGAAGGATGATGAGGGGTGAGCTTCTGTTCTTCACAGACTGTCGCAAGTATATTCGATAAAAGCTTTGCAGTTTCTAGTAGAATACCTTTAATTTCAATATACATATATATTTTTGCCACAGGACTTTTCCATTTAAAATGTGTAGTAAAAAGTAATATGAGGATGTTTGCCCTTAGAAAAGTCAATGCCCTCATAAAAATGCCCTTAGTGATTGTTTCTTGGGGGAAAAAATCACAACTTTTGGGTTGCTAGAAAATAACTTTTCCTTTCCTTATGCAAAACTTCTAAACATGAAGTAACATCTTCATTTACCAAGACAATTATTTGTACAGATACTAATATTTTGACATTTACTTAGCATCTGTTGTTTAAAGAAAAATTATATATATACACCAGGAATTTAAGCTACTCTGTAGCCCCATGCTATGGGCAAAAGATGGAGAGGAATCATTTCAGCTGTTCTTAGACTGCAGCAACAGCTGAAATGTTGCTGTGGTCTGCATGTGGCCTGTGGCAGACCACAGGCATTACTTCACAGCTTGTCTGTCACAGGACATAACCACTAATATCTGACAATGAAAAACTAAGGAGAAAAACATGTTGCTAACTAAAGAAATAGTTACATTTTTTTGGTGGTAGTGCTAATTTAAGAATTTGCCCTCCCATCACACTGAAATCTCTGGCTCCCTCAGTTGGGATGTGGCAAAGTACCAAACCAAAACTCCAAAATAAAACACACATCTTGACCTCCCTTTTGGTAAACTAAGCAGCCGTAGCTCCTTTTATTTCTTACTGTTCTTGCAGCATTTTCTACAAATACTGTACACAAAATAGTGTGTAGGCGGGGCCATCACCTCACCTAGAAGCTTCAGATCACAAGCTCCCTCTTTATACATAATTTTCTTATACATCATTCTATTATACCAATAATAGCTAGTAAATTTGCTCAAGACTACAAAAATAGCTTAAGGAATATAGTCAGAGAGGGAACCTGAGTCTTCTTTAATTCCCTTCTGTACCTTTTCCACTGGTTTGCACTACCACACCATGATATACTGTCCCAATTAAGCAACTTCTGTTCCCATTCAATAGAGTGAATCGATGTTCTGCGATATGTTCTAGTAATATAGGTGTCTTTTTAATTTAGCTAACATAATAGCTCAGATCTGAGCTCTTACCATGACGAAGTATCTTTCTGCTCCAACATGTGGAGTTAGAGAGGCCCAGCCATCTCCTTACTGTGATTACTCTGCCACATTAAAGTTAACTCTGAAATCTGGAAATTCCTAGTTTGTTTCAAATTGAACAATCCAGAGTACACTCTCATACTCATCCATGTGAGATTTTTTACTGTTCTGTCATCAGGAAAACACAAAATATTTAGAAAAAATAAGGACAAAAATTGAAAACATCTGCTCATTAAAAAAAAGAAAAAAGAAAACAAATATACTGCAAAAGCATTTGCAGGTAGTTGGTTAAAAAACACATCTACTAAGAAATTCAGATATTTACAAGACAGAGGACACCATGCGTAGCTGGTCCCCAAGGAAGCCAGCTGTCAGTCCTACAGTTAAGTGCCACAGTCCCCATCCTTGCCACTCATAGGAAAACTTAATTTTAGGATGACTGTCCAAAGAACCTTAAATACAGGTGGCTACTTCAAATCTGTGTGGTTCAATGAGGTCCACAAGGATTGTAATGTACAGTGTTTCTAGCCTGCTAGCTAATAAGACGAGAAATTTGGTGGCCATGCATCTTCTCTTTCCCAACTGGTGTTAAACAGGACATAAGCCCTGAGCACTAGGTATTCAGTATCACTTAGGGAAAGGGGCTTTTGTCCTGGCTTTGCAGTGGTCCGGCTCTACTTCTGGTTTGGGAGAAGCCTATATTCCTTTGTGTGGGACTAGCACATTCCTTTTAGCCTTGCATTTAGACCTAGAATCTTTTTTCCACCATGTACATCTCCCTAAATTGACCTCTATTGTGGATAATTTTTTACAGCTTCCACATGCTTACATTGTTGGGTTTTTTTTACCTCATGGTAAACTAATGGTAATAACACCTGTCTTGGTCCCTGCTTCATTTTTATAGGTAGTTATTGTCAAAAAAGGATCAAAATACAAGAATGTTCTGTATACCACATGCATGTCTTTTATAACATATTGCTGACCTCAAACGTAGGCAATGCATTTCCACCTTTTGACTCTTTCCATTGTATTTCTGAAGGGCAATGGAGGAAACAAACAAGCAAAAAAAAGATTTTATTGTATCCCTGACCCCTTTCCCTGAGCTCTTTCTCTCTCAGTTCAGCCTCAAAGTTATGTCTAGAAAGTGGCAGGAACCAGCTCAACACCACTGCCAAACAATACAAGGGGGATAAGATTGTGCTTAGTACATAGGATCCATAACAGGGTTTTCCTCAGGAAAAAAGCAAAGCAAAGACATTTGTGGTAAGGATGACTGGGTGGAGGAAAGAAACAGTAAAGGTGAAGAGAAAACAGCAGGGACTAGAATCAAATCATTGGGACAGAGAGATTAGAGTTAAAAGTAGATCAAAACTAAGAACAGAGAAGGAAAAGATAGGCATATCCTTAGGAGAAGAACTGGAATAATTTTACTGAATAATTGTTGATTTGCAGCCACGCTTTGGAGGATGACAGAAATGCAAATCACAGTTGCAGTACATAAACAGGAATGATGACAGAAGGCAGGAATATTTGAGAAAGTTAAAACCTCAGTGACGTCCAAGACTATACCAGGTGTTTTCCCATCTTGCATATATTATTTGTCTGGAATGAATAGCATGTAAGGCAATCTCAGAGGATTTCAGGTACCTGTGATATTTTTTTCCTTTGGGGCTATCAGGGTATCTTTCATTTCGCTGTCTCCTTCCCAGCCTGTAAAGTCTCTGGAGAAAAGTCCAATGTCTGGATGGGGAGACAGATGCACAGGCACTTCACAAATCAGTATCAACCATATTCCCAAAATCGCCCTGATCGAACTGTTCACAGATGGGCGGACATCAAATGCCGTTGCTCTGTATAGAGAATACATCAAGATTTCTCTCCAAAACTTCTAGCAATGGTGGTACAGTTTTTAAAGGTATCTTATATTTGTGAGTTGGCAGCAATTACGTCCCACACTTCGGGTAAGGACATAACACAGGGTACAGCTGATTCTTAGCAGATGTTTTCTTTGCCCACACTTGGACCTATTGCACCTTTACTACATATGACTCAGCCTCTGTGTTCAGTTCAGGAAGTTGGAAACTTTTTAAGTGAAAGATCAGCTCTCGGCTAGAGGTTTGTCAGCAAACGTATTAATTTTCTTCTGTTATGAAGACACGATACAGAGACAATTTTGTTAGATAACACACCGTAACTCACATACTGAAAGGATATCCTTATACTATTTTTGTGTTGGTAAATGCAAGAATACTCTTCTTTGTTTTGCACTGTGAGAGGTATTTTGATTGAAATTCTAGTGCTGGTAAAACAAATATGTTTCTGCCCTTGACTTCACCAGAGTGAAATTTCATTGTGTATTTGTTACATGATGAAATGCCCATATACACATGCAACTGTTCCTTTATCAGAAATAGTATAGATTGAGATGACTTCTGTTTGGCACACATAAACTGAGGGTAACACTTACATAGGTAATTGTTCCTAAAATCCTCACAAACCTATCTCCTACTGACAAAAGTTTCAGGGAAAAAGATGTCAGCAAGTCAAAGTGGACCAATCCTAGAACGTTTTTGCAAAGAGCTTCTTGCTGTTAATTCTTAGTAAGATCATTAATATATTGACTTCTTTTAACAGTGATACGTACAATATAGCATGAGGACTAGGAGCAGTTTCTTTAAGAAGAGAAGGATGGCACTGAGTCAAGTATTGCAGTGTGAGTGACAGCTAGCAGGGGGGCTGGCTTGCGGCTGTGGACCATGGCAGTCACAATCCATGAGAAGCTTGTTTAAAAAAAAGAAAAAAAAGTGAGGGTGTTTAGATTCCCAGTATAAACAAAGTCCTCCTTAAATAGCTAAGTTTGTGATTAAGAGGGTAACAAATCTGGGTGCTCCACTGAGACTATTTGTTCCAGGCCATTTAGAGGAATGCAGCTGAATAAGCCACAAAATGGTGGAGACTAAGAATTTGTTGCCTGAGATGAGAGCAGGCTGTCCTAGCACTGACTGTATCCTTGCCTATCATAAGGTGTGATCAAGCAACTGTAAGCTATAGCAATTTCATTTACTATTACCTGCAGCAGGAACAGTCTGAGCCTGTTTCCGCAAAGGTTTAAAAAAAAAAAGTGCCCAGGTTTCTCTATCTGGATCATCAAACCCAGACTTAGTTCTCACATACCACACACCTTATAAAGAGTGAAATGGAAAGGCAGCGTGAGTCTTGCTAATGAGAAGAATTTTGTTATTTTTCAGACTACAAGAGGTAGGATGATCACAGGTGACAGGAAAACACTACAGAGCAAAGATTATGGAAACTGAATTAGTGAAGCCTACTAAAAGGGAAGCCCTAGACAAACAACCTCGGAAAACTGGAAACCTGGCAAGTCTCTGTTTAGAAGATCACAGGATCACAGGTGGCTTGGCAATTCTACATAAGAAGGCAAGGTAACTTTTATTAGGCTGGGATATCTAAATGAAAACAGAGCCAAGTGGGGTTACTGAAAGCCAGAAATATACGTGTCATTCAGGAAAGCAGTCCAAGGTTGGGACACCTAAACTGGGTAGAGACATGATCTCTCATTGCTTAAACTTAGAAAAATCCTAAGCTTGTACTATTCTGAACGTAAAGTCATCCATCTCCATTTAAGAAAAATGGCTCAAGAAACCAAAAGAACTGCACCAGATTTTCTAGTATAACCAATGGATCCCCTGAAAAAGTTAGGTTTCCATCACAGAATACAGAATCCATATTTAGGTCCAAAATATCAGGCTCAGCTGTTTCTGTTATACTTTTCCACTTTTCTTTTTTTTCTCACATGCACCGTGAGAATATTAAAGCTGACCTACAACCATTCTTAAAAGATTTAAGTGTATACAAAAAGCCTTTTTTGGAAAAATTGAACTTTGCCTGTGGCATAGAAATGGAGCAATAGTAAAAAGAATGAAATAAATAAAACCAGGAAAAATGAAAATGCTTAAGGCCACTTTGAGTAAACATCATGCAATCTATTTATAAAGAGAAAGAAACAAGACATTACCACCATGAAGTAAAATAAATTACCAAAGCAAAATAAATTAACTCCTTGGATGGACAAAAAAATGAAGCAATTTGACAACTAGAAATTGAAATGGTCTGCTATTGAAGAAATAATAAGTTCAGGGAATACTTATAATAATTTTCCAAATATTGTGAACTATAAATGATAATTATAAAGGAGTTTCCAGATTTTCTTCAAAAAGTGCCAGTGGGAAATTCAGCTGAAAGATGTGATCTCTGCTACATGCCTGTTAATAATCCACAATGGTTAAAAGAACACTAGATGCAAGGGCAGTCATTACTAATGAAATGAGAGAGCTGTAATCAAGTAGACAAAGAGTCATCAGATAAAACAAGAGTGCCAAAACAGATCTGGTAAACAGGCAGACGTGTTAATCGAGGCAACATTCAGAGTGTCATTAGCAAATGCTCAGTTGGAAGGATCTTCAGGTATAGCACTGAATACAAAGCAAAGCTACGTATAAGAAAATTTTTCAGAAGATAACAAATTCACACCAAGTAAGGCTTCACGGTTAAGAGTAACACTGACAGTACTCTGTGTGCCAGAATTTGACTGAAGGGTGGATTGAAGGAGAAGTTGCCATGGCAAGTGGAAGAAAAAAACACAAGAAAAAAAATACTTTGTGCCTTCATTTCAGTGACAGAGTGTAACATTAAAGGACATAGATGTCTTACCTGTCGGTGAGTAGTAAAAATGTGTATCTCAGCGTAGGATACCAGACTTACTGAAGAATGTTAGCTATTAAAGTAACACTGGATGCAGTAGTAAATTGATCTGATATCCTTTGGAAAAGGTTGGGCTGAAATAGGAATCCATTTATCACCATGTACTTTGAGGCAAGTACTAAGATAACGCATTTATAGGCTGGTGAGCTGTGGGGAGATGGATTAACTTCCACGGGCTTCAGTGTCATGGGTAATGCTATTATGGTGAGTCAGTAAATTGTTAACATCCTTTTTTCACAATAAGAAAAACTCTTCAGATCAGTACTTCAAATGAAATGAATCCCCTTGCAGTGATCCCAGCTGGGGCCTGCCTGCCTGCCTGGGGGGCAGCTCTGCTGAAGAGGTCCTGGGGGTCCTGGTGGGCAGCGAGCTGAGCCTGAGCCAGCAGTGAGCCCTGGCAGCAGTGGCAGCCAAGAGCATCCTGTGCTGTATTAGTGGGAGCACAGCCAGCTGATTGAGGGAAGGGACTATCCCTCTCTACTTAGCACTTGCTGCCTCTATCCTTGAGGTTTTTCAAGAGCTGACTGGATAAAGCCCTGAACAACCTGGCCTGATCTCATAGCTGACCCTGCTTTAAGCAAGAGGTTGAACTAGAAACCTCCTGAGGTCCTTTTCACCCTTAGTTATCCTATGATCCTACAATCTTAATCAAAGGAAAAGATATCATTAGTTTAATACAATGATGGACAAAAGGAGAGAGAGTATGTGGATGCAAAAGGGTCATCACCATGCTTTTTCCATGTTATTTGTTTTGGAGGAGAAAGATGATACATGATCAATATGCACAGACAACAGAAAACTAACCCCAAAGACCTCTGGCTTTAGAGATATTTTAAAGGGTTCTAAATAACTTCAGCAAAAGCTTAGCATTCATATTTTCTGATTAAAGTGAAACTGATGAGAAGTTCATGATCACTTAGGTTGTGGCCTAAGATTCACAAGGAAAAAGTCACATTTGTATTGAACTCTTCCATGCCCTACATCATTTCAGCACTTCTGGAAAAATTGCCCAGAGGACTTCAGCAGAGAAGTATCACTGCCATCGTATTCCACCTGACTATGCCTACAATTTCAGATATCATAATGAAAATGATGGGAAAGTTATAAAAAAGTCTGAATTTACAGAAAAGCTGTATGTCTTACTGTGAAAGGAGAGTGTCAGCTGGGGATTTTTTAATAAACCAAAACACATAGCTGTTCTTCAGACTTTAAAACAAAATGCCTCTTTCTGATAAGGGAACCTAAATAGATAAAAAAATAAATAAATGCCCGAGTCCTTTGAAGACTATAATCCTATAATGGATTTCCAAGAAGGCAAAGTGACTGCTTAGTTTTTCAGTCCCAGATACTGTGCCTTCTGTAGTGATTCTAACCAAAGACTGTTGTATGATGAGGAGTTATTGATCCACACAGCAGCTGACCTGAGGAGGTGCAGACGTGTGCTTTACTGCATTTATTATTTGGCCTTTAGGACTGTGCTGTACTGCACAAATCCCTTGAGGTAGGATCACCAGTGATGATGCCACTGGCATGTCCTTGTCTTTATCTTGAAGTGAAACAGCATGTTTTCATGTAAACATCCTTTTGCTCAACAGCAGAAATGATGAATAGAGTTGTTTACTTGTAGGAAAACCCAATAAAGACTGTAATGCTGGCAAATCTTACCATGGACAGGATATGTGCCGTGTGCCGTGCCCTGACCAGAGGTCCATCAGGTGCTGCATTGTCACAGCATTCCCAGAATCAGACTGGGTGTAAGATTTTGTAACTTAATATATCTTTTCTGGGATGTTAATAAAATAGTTGTCTTTCTTGAAAATCTGTGTGGCTTTCTTGTTGGGATCCAAAAATAATAGCACCTCTTGGGACAAAACACCTTACAAAAGAAAAAGTCGTTATCAGACAGCTACTTCTCAGCTAACTGGGAGCAAGAGAAGACCAAAGAGCTGTAAAGCAGTTGATTTAGAGTTTCTTTAGTCCCCTAATTATGGCCTGCCCGGACTCCAGACACCTTATGTGCCCATTCTTTAGTAATCAGCCTGAGGTCAGCCCAGTACCAGTACCAAGAAAGCTTTTTTGTACTGTCTACAGATTAAGATCTTTAATACTTGTGGGAGAAGAGAAAAGGGAAAGAAGAGGTTCCAGTCTGGACATAGTCTAATAGGAAAGGATTCAGAGATTGTTTCTTCTTTGCCATTTGCAGTTTGTAATGACACTAATCTAATCCATTCAATATAAGCAGCCCAGCTAGGTGTTCTAGATGGGTCTGGGGGTGCTCAGATTTCAACTTCACTTCAACATACAGTCCTGGCCAGCTGGGATGATTATCTTCAGCTGGCACAGGGCTGCGTAATAGGCAGAATGCATGTGGAAAGCTGTCCTGAGCTCTCAGCAAACTCTCAAATCCCCAAAACAGCCCAGGGTTCTAAAATGCATTAGCGATTATATGACTGACAGATTTATGGTGCCAAATAAAAGCAATGACATATTGAACAAGAAAAAAAAAAAAGGCAAAAAAAGGGAATCCTGTGAAGTCAGATAATTTCTATAAGGGTGACCAATTTTGTACAGCTCTGATGGTGTTCTGAAATGCAGGATGTAGGATCTCCAGGGTCCACTTGAGCTGCTAAAATAATGTAGGAAACTAAAGAGTTACCAAAAGAAATGTTTCACTTGGGAACAGAGCAAGCAATAAACCTAGCCAGACACAGTGTTTTTGGCTTACAATGTGAGAGAACATACAACATTATATCACAAGAGCTTATGAATGTGTGAAGCAGGAAGCCCAGACATACTTAGCAGACGTAAGTATTATTTCCCCAACACCAACTTTCTTTCTAGCCCCATTGTTTCCTGGTTTGATTATGCCCCGAAGCACAATAGCTGTTCCCCTTATAAGTGATTTTATCTGTGGTGACTCCATATAAACATGCTTTTAATACTGTTATACTGTTACATATCATGTGGCAATTCCTTACATAGGTTATTTACACAGTTTGTAAACACATACTTTCTTGTGTTCCTTTCCATACAATTAGACCTTCTAGTATGCTGAGGTAAGTAAAAACAGAATACCTTATTAACCATTATTTTATATATCTCTTCTAGTCTTTCAGTCTCTCCTCTAATAGAGAGTTTTCCATGACTCATTATTTTTATCGTGTATATCCCCTTACAACTCCACTGTAATATTAATTAATTTGTTTGAAGTGATGAGGTCAGACTTCCTTGTTCAGGCATGGAATTGTTTAAGACGTTGTTGTCATAGTCTTTCACGTGGATCAGTTTTCCATGTTAGCGTTCAAATCTTTTTTTTTTTTTTTTTCCCAAGTAGTTACTTAAGTAGTCTCCAAGAGATTGTACAAAGAGTGGAATCTGTTTTTAGCAAGGTTGACCTCCTCAGAAACAAAGGTTCTTTGACAATTTGCAGCCTACTGGCCTAGTTTTGTAATGTGGATTCATCTTAATTTTTTGGTTATATAGTTTTTCCCCTTCTTTCTTTCTTGTATGATGAAAAGGAACTTTGTGAGTGTATATAAAAAGGCTATTTAGGGCACCTAAGTCTGTGGATCATTTTCTAGTATATCTTGTTTCTAGAAGTTAACCAGTTTCTTGCCTTGGAGGTTCATTATCTCTTACCCTGTGTCTATTTAGTTCCATAATTGCCTGTTTGGTGGGTTGTTTGAAATGCTTTCTGAAGTCCAAATGAATTAGTTAGTTAGATATCCTTTACTGACTGTTTAGCTGAAATATTACAAGCATTACTGGCCATTATAAACCCATATGATTTTAACAAGGTGAATTATAATTCTCACTCCAATTATATTTTCAGGCTTCCTGTTCAGATCCACTGTGTTCATTTTTTGTGGTACATTAAAGGTTGTCCCTGAGCTAATCCTTCAAATTTGTCACTGATTTTTATAAGTAAGCAGCTCAACTATTTAACTGTTAAATTCTTTCAGAACTATCAGATGAAAGCTGGCATGTTATGCCATGGATGCTCTATGCTGTAATATTAATTAATCATTTAGAATCATAGAATCATAGAATCATAGAATCATAGAATGGTTTGGGTTGGAAGGGACCTTTAAAGGTCTCAACCCCCCTGCAACTGGCAGGGACATCTACAACCAGACCAGGTTGTTCAGAGCCCAGTCCAGCGTGACCTTGAACGTTTCCAGGGATGGGGCATCTACAGCCTCTCTGGGCAACCTCTTCCAGTGTTTCACCACCCTCATCGCAAAAAATTTCTTCCTTATATCTAGTCTGAATCTACCCTCTTTTGGTTTAAAACCATTACCCCTTGTCCTGTTGCTACTGGCCCTACTAAAAAGTCTGTCCCCATCTTTCTTATAAGCCCCCTTTAAGCATTGAAAGGCTGCAATAAGGTCTCCTTGGAGCCTTCTCTTTTCCAAGCTAAACGACCCCAACTCTCTCACCCTTTCTTCATACGAGAGGTTTTCCATCCCTCTGATCATTTTTGAGGGCCTCCTCTGGACCTGCTCCAACAGATCCATGTCTGAGGACATGTGCAGTACTTTTACATGGACAGTACTTTCCTGTGCTGAGGACCCCAGAGCTGGATGCAGTACTCCAGGCCGGGTCTCACCAGAGCAGAGAAGAGGGGCAGAATCACCTCCCTCAATCTGCTGGCCATGTTTCTTTTGATGCAGCTCAGGATATGGTTGGCTTTCTGGGCTGCAAGCGCACATTGCTGGCTCACGTCCAGCTTTTCATCCACCAGTACCCCCAAGTCCTTCTCCGCAGGGCTGCTCTCTTCATCCCCCGGCCTGTATTGATATTGGGGATTGCCCCAACCCAGGTGCAGGACCTTGCACTTGGCCTTGTTGAACATCACGAGGTTCACATGGGCTCACTTCCTGAGCTTGTCCAGGTCCCTCTGGATGGCATCCTATCCCTGAAGCATGTCAACCAAACTACTCAGCTTGGTGTCATCTGCAAACTTTCTGAGGGTGCTGAGGGTGCACTCAATCCCACTATGTCATTGATGACGATATTGAACAGCACTGGCCCCAGTACAGATCTGTGAAGGACACCACTCATCACTGATTTCTATCAGGACACTAAGCCTTTGACCACTACTCTCTGGATGCGACTATGCAGTTTAGTTCCTTAACTGTCTCTTTGGGTGCTTCTGTGTTCAGTGGGACCTTAACTTTATGTGAAAAGGTTAGCCTCCATCCTGGGTATCACTTTCAACAAAGAGAATCATGATATAAAATCATTAGTTCCTTTCATGCCATTTCCTTCTTTTTTCCATTTTGTTCAAATTCAAATCTCTTCCCCAAGGTTTTTGTGTGATTCACAGATTCATTATGTATTTCTAATTCTAATACTTCTCCCAGAGGATTATGGATGGCCCTTACCTGATGTTGACAATGCTGCCGTCCCTGGGCTAGAGTGAATCATCTCCTGGGCAGACTGCAAACAAAACTTCTTACTGAAATACCTAATACTTCGCTTAACTTTAAAAAAGCCATTAACCTGTTCAGAAGGAAAAGAGCTCTTCTGACTGCAAGGAGGATGCCCAAGCCTGGGCATCTAATCTTCTATATGTTAAAAACTGATTCATGTAAACATATAGAGTGCTTATCAGACCTCACGCAAGCACACAAGAAGAATGTGCAGTCTTCATCAAGATGACACATAAAAATAATTTGACAACTTTGGGTTGCTAATAGATATAGAGTGAACAAATATGTTGGGATATCAAGGCAAGGATATTTATGATGGATTTCTAACTGAATTGTTTAACTTGCTCCTTTGGGCCAAGCAAAGCTAGAACTACTTTAGAGCTTTCACTTCCTCTATTCTATTAATATTTGCTTGTATGACTTCTAGTATTGCCTTTCAAATTCCCTGTAATGTTGTATCTTGTATTTTGCCTGTCATAATTTACGCTGTTTTCTTTTGAATTTGAGTATGGTCTTTCTGCTGGTCTTTGTGGAAAAGAGCTTTCATAAACTGCTACACCTACAGAGTGCAGCTGTGAGAGCTTTATAACTGAATATTCAAACACTTTAACCCTTCCAAAACTTACAGGTTTTTGCCATAAAACACCAATTTCTCCATGTTTTTAAATGCCTGAGAGTGTTCTTACATTGTATAAAGAGAGATATCTTTAAACTGCTCCAATGGATGTCTTCCCAAAATACTCACAGAGGCCTCAGCAGATCAGATATCTGTCCTGAACACCATTGTGACCCAGTCATCTCCACCAGAGCCACACTCACATTGTGTTAGAAACAACTGTTTGATATGGGCTAAAGCAGAGACTGAAACCTCGAGCAAGCCAGCACCAGCAGGTGTAATCACTGACTGCATACTTCATCAGTTCCTGCTATCAGAAACCAAACAGGATGGCTAATTTTTACAGAAATTGAAAACTTGAATGTTATCAGCTGGACAGAAATTTCCATTTTGAATTAAAATAGAAATGACGTGAAATCAATAAAGAAGGAGAAAATTGTTAAGATACTGGAAAGCGACAAAATAAGATTCTAATTTATTCAGATTACAGAGCTTTCGAAGTACAGAAATATTCCTTAATTCAAAGGAAACAGATGAACTGCTAGCTAAAAATGGCAAAAATCTGCCTTGACTTTCATGTCGGAAGGACAGTTATTTTCTACAGTTTTTGCAAGGAGCTAAAATGAGCAATTTATTTTGTATTTATTTGTCTTCAGACATGTTTCTATTTATGGCCACATCGTATGCTCAAAAGTGTCTTAAAATAGCGAGGCTGGGTTCACTGGATGACTCAGTGGATCGGCATGTAGAAGAGGGCGAACGTAGCCTCTCCATGGCTGAAATGGGGGCAGGGTGGCAGCAAGTGAGCCTTCTTACTCCCCGATGGGTGTTTGCGGGCTTCTGTGGAAGCAGCTGGTCCTGTCCCAGCATGACATTTCTGAAATAGCCACAGTTAATATTTGACATCCCTGTTGGTCTTCTCAACTGAAAGGTTAAAGGCTAAATAAATGGTGGTGAAAAACACTGTCTCTCAAATTTTGTGAGCACTAGGGTCAACCTGAAGAACGATGATGGTTAAGGGTGAAATGCTTCCATTACAGCCACTGGCGGCACACACACCGTGTGGACTTATTGCAGTCTTCTCTATTCAGTAGCACTGTACGGGGCGCAGGTGCCCAGGCGCCGGCAGCGGGGGCTGCAGGGCGGCCTCTGTGAGGCGAGGCCGGGGCTGCCCCGTGCCGGACACAGCCGGTTCCAGCCGGCTCCGACCGCCCCACGGCAGGGCACGGCTGAGCCCCGCAGCCACAGCGGTGGTGCCTCATGGAAACGTGTTTAAGAAAGGTCAAAAACATGGCACAGGAGAGTGTGAGGAAAAAAAGGTGAAACAACCCTGTGAGCACCAAGGTGAGAGCAGAAGGAGGGGCAGGAGGTGCTCCATGCACCAGAGCAGAGATTCCCCTGCAGTCCATGGGAGAGACCATGGTGGAACAGACATCCACATCGCAGCCCATGGAAGACCCCACACTGGGGCAGGTGGATATTTCCCAAAGGAACTGCAGCCCATGGAGAGCCAGTGGTGGAGCAGGTTTATCCTGAAAGACTGCAGCCCGTGGAAGGACCAACACCGCACCACTGAGATTGGGGAGGAAGTAGAGGAGTTGGGAATGAAGGAGTGAAGTTGAGCCTGGGAAGAAGGGGTGGATGGAGAGAAGGTATTTTACGTTTTTTTTTTTTTCTCACTGCCTAAATCTATTTTAATTGCTAAGAAATTAAATTAATTTTTCCTTAAGTTGAGTCTGTTTTGCCCATGATGGTTGAAGGTAAGTTTTCTCCTTATCTTTATCTCAACTGTGAGCTTTTCCATCTTATTTTCCCACCTGTCCTTTTGAGGAGAGGGAGTGAGAGAGTGGCTGGGGAGCGGTCTGGCAGGCAGCCAAGTTCAACTCACCATAGTCAGCTCTCGTGAACACTAAATTAACTAATTACTATTTTAAAGAAATAATTTACTTTTCTTCTAATTGAAGCATTTCATGTTCTGAAAATAAAAGGCAACATTCTTACCTGCATTAGAAAACTTGCATCTTAGGAGTGAGTAAGTGCTTGCTAATGGACATCAAAAGTTATCCCCAGAAGACTGTTAGAGGGTTTTTCTAGTCTAGCAACTTTGCATGTCGCGTATGTGCAATTGCAGGCCAGTATGTGCCATCCCTTTTCAGGAACTATGCCCAAGAAACTGTCTGGCCTGTTTGAGGCCAACCATTTTCTGATGAACAGGATAACTCAGCTCTAACACCGACATGACTTTAATTAGAATTACATAACTCTGCCTTCTCCTCTCGTAAGGGGGTCTGTCAGGACTTTGTAGTTATTTTATAAAATCCAACAGACTTTTTATGCTTCTAAACATATATTATAAATGCATTTTAACTTTAATTAGGAGGTGAGTTGTTTTAGACACTAGTTTCTCATGAAGATGCTTTCTGATAAGCGTGGAGAGTGAAAATTCTCCGAGTACCTTCCTGTTCCATCTATTTCTCCATCAATTCTCAGAGCTAGATCCAGCTGGCCTGGCCAGGTGGCTTCATTTTAGAGAATGCAGCATCAGGTAATTAAAAAGATAGTGGAAAACTTATGAAAGTAGCTTCAGGTGAATACTGACGTATGTTTCACCTGTGAATCAACACTGCAGTCTGTACAGTGAAGGTATGCGTAAGTCTATACAAATAAATGAAATTAATTACATTCAAGCAAATATCAGCTTCTAAATAAGCCTTTCTTAAAAAGAATCTATTTTTTATGCTTGTGTTTCTATGAAATTCTTCCTCAAAACCTAGACAAGACTGAGATTACTTATGAGACAATATTGTACCTGCTGTCAAGAGTCTATGAGATCCCATAGAAAATGGATGAAATTATTGCAGTTTTATTAAAAACAAGCAAACAAACAAACAAACCTTAGCATTGAAATGGGAAGATACTGTAGCTCTCACAGCATTGTTTTTCTGCGCTCTGCTGTCCCCAAGGAAAGTACGTATTGAAATGGACGTCATTGGTACAGATGCTCAGCAGCTACTTCCGGATATAGTTAAGAATAGACTGTTCTGCAATGTTTTTTTAAATGAATTACCAGATGCATTTTTGATATAAAACAATGTTTTCTTACAATTCTATTTTCCTTTGGAAAAACGTCCAAATTGCTTTTTCTTTACCCTGTTTTTATTAAATTTTATAACTTCTGTATTTTTTATAACTTCTGTATTTTTGATATCATGCTTTTGCAATTAATGCTGTGGATATGTATAACTTATTATGTTGTTTATTCTTCTGCTTCAAAAAAATGAGTTTATCCACTGACAGCAATAGCTTCATCTGAATATAAATATTTACTCTGAAAATACGTGGTGAATATTTGCCATCATACCATTTGTTATGGTTAATTTATTCAGTTGGTCATGTTTTTTTTTCTCATCACTGCACAAGCTTTTTCTATTCCAAATTTTCATCTTTGTTAGTATTGTTATTTTCCTTTCCTTCTCATTTTTTTAATTTATTGGGAAAGGTTTTTTTTTATTTACTAACTTTAAGACTAACATTAAATTACTGATTAATCCCAACTTTTTTATATACATAAAAATAATTCAAAGTAATCCAATATTCACTCAGACAAATATATGAAGAATTCTTTACACAGTAACACTCTTCTGCTGGAAGCATAATACAAAATAAATAGCTCCCATACTGCCAGTTAAATGGTGAGGGATTAAGAGTAGGCCATTTTATTGACAGACAGGGAAATACTGATTGTGGCTATACTGTTGTGGCCAGCTGAATTCTGTGCTATTTTAAGGAAAATATTGATGTGAAAATTTTATTATAGAATCAATATTCGGTGATCAGTTTACTAGTACATAATTCTTTGAAATTCTGTAATTTTCTGACCCTCCTCTGTCCATATCTTATTGTTGCAATAAGTTAGTTAATAAATACGAGCTTCAAGGGAGGAATATCTGCTTCCCTTTAGGTCAGCAAGAAACTTTGTCCAATATTATATACCAAAATCTGGCTGGCTGAGGGCAGAGTAGGCATTAGCCAAGTTCCTGCTGTAAATTTAAAGTTGGCCATTTCACTATTCACAAGTATGAAACAAAAGAAAAAACATGAACCATCTGAACTGTGTTATTTCAGTATCCTTTCACTGACTTTGTATATCAATATTTCAAGTACAGATCCCTGAAAGAAAAATAAAGTTTATGCTGAATCTGACTTCTGTTAGGGGGAGAGTAAAAGTGACCCCTTAGAAACTGAGAATGGGAATGTTGTTCACTGGTCAATTAGTGATGTTACATTTGCCATAACCCAGTTGACTTTTGAAGAAGAAGTAATGATGTAACTTTTAAAAGGATCAACAAGTAAAATAAATAGGAGGCTCATTAGAATGCAGAAGAAGGGTAAAATAGACAACCAGATTTGTTACTGGGATTTAATACTTTCCAAGAATTGTGTGTCTTTTGGAAGTAGCAACAATGTCAATATAGGTAAATATGAGATTAGATATGCCTTGAAGAGAAGATATAGTCAAGCTTTATTAGATTATTTCACATGAAGACTGGAATTAACTAGAAAATGGGTAATACAAAGATACCAGATAAGGTGATGAAGTTAAGTCTATTAGTGAGCAGACTGCATGTGCTTCTGTGTGTGCGTTTTGTAAATTGCTCAGATCCTTGTTTACACTAAGGACCTTAATGAGAAATAAGAATCAGGTTAGCATGGTAACATAGCCACAACCACCAAAATTTACATAGAGCTGCTTTAGTTCTGGTTTCCCTGTGATTTGTGTTGTAGTGGCAAATTCTGTTACAGCACTTCTTGGCTGGGCTTATTCACAGTTACTTCTTCCAGGTTATCACTGATCATATATTTCATGCACCTTTTTTAGCCATATATGACACTGGTTTTGTGTCTGTGTTTTAGGGAGAGTATGATAACACTTTTTTTCTAAACTATATTGATATTTTAGTAAGCTTGTTTAATTCTGTCTCTGTGTTTGTATCTTTATAGCTTATCCTTAGTCACATCTATATGAAGTTAACCTATGCTATATTTAGCATATTCATCTGTATGCAGACAGATATTTCCTTGAATAAACTAACCAGACGTTCTGAATGTGACATCAGATTAAAAATATTGTGAACAGTGTTTTCACTAACTGAGGACTCGTTGAAGTTATGTTGTTAGAAATTACTGGTACGTAAAAGAAACATGCAGTCATTTCCCACTGGATTTGTATCCATAGTGATGAGAAGGTTTTGATGTTAGCAACTCTGCGGATATTTCAGATTTGGGTTTTGATCCAATTCCTAAAAACACCTTTTGAAACTGTATTTTTTGTATTCTGCTGGGATTATTCTAACTATGTATAGGAGCACAATCTATGACCGTTTTTCTTCAAAGACTATGATATGGGGGTGAGATTTATCTTAATTAGCTTAGAAATTTAAAATTAATTGTCTAAGTCTAAACTAGTCATTTTAAACTCCTTTTATATTCAATAGAAAAAATCTGCCACTTCCAGGAGAAGCTCTTCTTATCATACAACAAACACATGAAGTTGCATAGGATTAATTTTACCCAACATCTAAGGCTTGTTTTCAGTGCTATGTTACTCTGAGGTGTTGTGTTACCTGTTATCTGACATCTGGACACACACCGGAATCTGTTGCTTGAAGTGAGGATACATTACGCTTGAAACACATGTATGATTTTGTGTGGCTTGAACATTGTTTTGATGTGTGATCACTCTCATTTAACCTAAGGTATCTCAAGAGAAGTTAACCTGTGCATAGATAACTTCAGTCAAACATTGTGGAGGAAAAAATCCTAGGAACGTAACTGACTCACATCATTAATTCTCTTCCATTGGAAGACTGACCTTGGCAGCACCTCAGATCTGCTCATGCTCTGCACAAGGCAATCAATATATTTCTGAAGCCTAACTGTAGGCTTCAGTGCAAAACAGTGAATAATGACTTGGGAGTCATGCGAGGATGCTGTTGTGGTTTAACACCATCCGGCAACTAAGCACCACACAGCCGCTCACTCACTCCCTCCGGTGGGAAGGGGGAGAGAATCGGAAGAGTAAAAGTGAGAAAACTCATGGGTTGAGATAAAGACAGTTTAATAGGTAAAGCAAAAGCTATGCGTGCAAGCAAAGCAACACAAGGAATTCATTCACTGCTTCCCATCAGCAGGCAGGTGTTCAGCCATCTCCAGGAAAGCAGGGCTCCATCACACGTAACGGTTACTTGGGAAGACAAACGCCATCACTCTGAATGTCCCTCCCTTCCTTCTTCCCCCAGCTTTGTAAGCTGAGCATGACATCATATGGTGTGGGATATCCCTTTGGTCAGTTGGGGTCAGCTGTCCCAGCTGTGTCCCCTCCCAGCTCCTTGTGCACCCCCAGCCTGCTCGCTGGTGGGGTGGGGTGAGAAGCAGAAAAGGCCTTGACTCTGTGTAAGCACTGCTCAGCAGTAATGAAAACATCCCTGTATTATCAACACTGTTTTCAGCACAAATCCAAAACATAGCCCCATACTAGCTACTGTAAAGAAAATTGACTCTATCCCAGCCAAAACCAGCATAGATGCCAAGCTACCATCTGATGATCTAAGCACATAGATGCTTAGACACTGATCTGAGCCCTACTGTGCTTATAGCACTGAGCCACAGTCTGAGCTATTCCCAAATTCAGTCCAGTGCCTTATTCAATATGTCACGGTCCCTATTCATGAACTGGACTTGTTCAAAACCCCATGTGTATGAACAAATTGTAATGAGATGAGAGTTTAAGACTGGAAAAATAGTGGGCTTTGAGTATAATGCCTTGCTGGGAAGTATGGATAGATGAAAGGCAACAGGTGTTACTACCTTGAATGAATTTATTTAGTGTCACTAATGCTGAGGGTTTTGTTTGCTTTTTCTGTTTAGGAGCACAGGCAAGAGTGCCCTGAGCATTCACTGGGTGCTTTTCCAGAGTTTCTTTCAGTCCAAGCCATAAGTAAGATGGCTTGTATTCGCTGTGCTGGAATTCCCTCCGGGTTTTCTGGGTACTCTGTACAAACACTAACCTTTCACATCCAAGGATAACATTTTTGCAGTATTTTCCCACAGAATTCAATCAGTAAATAAGTTCCATCTTTCTCATTTGTTATGCTAAAACCCTTTAAGTTGTAAGCCATTAAAAGCTTTCCTAACAACTCAGTCATGGTAGGCACAAACTTATTTTCTTTAAGGGCTCCCACAGTCTGATACTTACACTGCGTTAGACTCTTTCCATATGTTTCCTCTTTTTTTTTTCTAGAGATGTGTGAGCTCCTCAAGCTTTTTCAAAATATAGTTGATGCAAAATCAGATGAGTGTCATTTCCAAGGTGGAAAAATCTGCTGGAAAAGTTGAACCTTCCTAATTAGCACTATCAAGTGCAGTGTGAAAGCTCTGGTCACAGCCCCACATCTAAACTATAGTTTTTTCTGTAACTGTTTCTGGTTATCTCCATATGTGGGCAGTGTTTTTTGTGCGATATGAATACCAGCGCATGGAGTTAACCAGGAACTGCCAATCGGAAATATCTCCATATATAGACAATTATCCAAATACATTGTTTTGATGTTTCAGACTAATGGCTCTCTTAAAATCATGCTATAACTTCTTGGATCTTTCCCACATAAGCATGTTTGGCTTAGTTGCTTTTTGTACGCTTCCAAGAAGCTTCTGAGGAATCTACCCATGTTCTTTCCTTCCATAGTGACTCTGGTATTTAGAATAATTGGCTTCATTTCCCACACAGTTTTGCAGAGATGTACTGCAAAGGCATGTATCCCATTATCCAAAAAATCCACTTGTGTCTGAATAAAGGTAATCTTTCTCTAATACATGGGCTTCAGAACATACTGAACCTGTTTGGATAAGATTTTGGAAATTGAAGGCTTCCAAGGAAAGCTATGAGAATGATGAATGAATTGAAAAAATGTGCTCCTAGCAAAAGAATTTAAAATTTTGGCTTGGTTAGCTTACTAAAGGCAATGATATAGGATAACCAGCCCTCAGACATTTCTACATGACTATACATGTATGGGATTGTTTAGTCTGGAGAAGAGGATGCTGAGAGGAGACCTTATTGCTCTCTACAACTACCTGAAAGGAGGTTGTAGCGAGGTGGGCGTCGGTCTCTTCTCCCTAGTAACAAGCAATAGGACAAGAAGAAATGGCCTCAAGTTACACCAGAGGAGGTTTAGGTTGGATATTAGGAAAAATTTCTTCACACAAAGGGTAGTCAGGCATTGGAACAGGCTGCCCAGGGAAGTGGTTGAGCCTCCATCCCTGGAGGTATTTAAAAGACATGTAGATGTGGTGCTTGAGGACATGGTTTAGTGGTGGACTTTGCAGTGATAGGTTAACGGTTGCACTCGATGATCTTAAGGGTCTTTTCCAACCTTAACGATTCTATGATTCTGTATATGACTACACTATAAATGAAATGTGATGGTGGAGGGCATACCACTATAACATGGAGAAATGGTACAAGGACCAGAGGTGACTCCCAAAGTTACATGAATTCAGATTAGAAGTAAAGATGTTGACTTTTCAGCAATGATGTGAGTAACTACCCATTAAAGCACTTTACTACATATGCTGGAGATTTTTCTATCAAGACCAAATCTTTTTCTAAAAAATAAGTGCAAAATAGGCACCCACCAGCCAACAGTAAAGGAATGATAAAGGGCCAATGCTTACATTAAGAACTCTGATTATTTTCCCAGCTTCTCCAGCCTGACCATAAAATTTGTTTTGGTGAAAGAAGGCCAAAGTCCAAGAACAAAGTGGAATGAAACTACCCTTCTGTGCGGGTTTAAAAGAGGTGCACTCTGGGTAGAAAAGCAAAAGAGAAAAATTAAGTTTGAGTTCTGAACTGTGAAAGGTTTCTCAAGGCCCTGACAAAATGGTAGCTGCCTGGGGCTAGTATAGGTATGTGGGCAACTTGTTCACTTTGTTTTCTCTCTAGTATTTTTCCTTACTGCTAAGTAGACAGCTTTTTTGTTCTAAGGAAGCAACTCTATGACAGGTCACAACCTCCTGAAAGGCACACAACATGCATCTGAACCCTGTTGGACAAGCAGGGTAGCAAAAGTTTAACTTACAAGGTACTGTAAGTCTTTTTCTGGTATAACGAAGGAATTCCAGTCAGTCACCACAATAAGGTTTGGTGTAAACATCAAACTTAACGATTATCTGGGTATCTATGACAATGATTAGACAACCCTCTGTTTAATCAGTCATGGCACAAATCTATCTTTTTTTTTTTTTTTTAGGAAATGGCTCAGCACAAGCTTTTATTTTGCCTTGCTGTCTGGTGTTTTCAGGGTACCTTCTTTTCCATTCCTTCATCCAGGACCTCAGGCATGACAACCTATACTGGAAATACCCAATCAAACTTACAGTTAGGATAAGAATTATCCCAGTTTCTTTTCTCCAGTAGTCTTCAAACTTTCTTTTTCTTGATACGTAGACTGAGCAAACTTTCTGGATTTTTTTCTTTTCTGAAGGATTAACTTGTCAAATGGAAAGAATATATTATTTCTACCTCTTTCTTTTTTGTTTGTTTGTTTTTGGGGGTGGGGTTTTTCTTTGTTTTTAAATTTTTGGCCTCACCCTTCATAACACAGCAAGTTTTCAACAACAGCTTTCTCAGAATACAAGTGACTCTCATTCCCTACCAACCTCTTGTCCCTGTTGTGACTATTAAACTTTGATTGATTGAAAATCTAGAATTAATTTGTTTTAAACAAACAAAATGGTTTTGGAGTCAAGATTATTTTTTTCCTCCTGTGTCCAGCTAAATCTGCACAGAAGGCAACATATGCCATTTATTTATATACGCTTTGTTTGTTTGGAAGATTTTGTACTTCACAGCTGTTACTAGCCAGTTTGTCATAGTACTGTACTTTGCCTGAACCTCAGTAGTGGAAAGGATGAACAGAAGAATGAATGTTTGGCTCATAAGCACTCTGATGTTAAGACTGAGATGTTAGTTTTAAGAGCTTTAAACTAGATTTGAAGGGGGAAAGGGATAAAACCAGGCTTGCTAGAGATAAGCCTGGGGGCGGCAGGCCAGTGTTTGAGGGATGGTGTGCTAGCGAGGTCTTTCAGTCAGCCATCTCAGTGGAGGCAGGGGATGGAGATCTATGTGACACATAGACACAAGGGTTATTGATGTGTTTGTTAGAAACCACGGAAGCGCCTGAGAATGGTCACATGGGAATTAGGGCTTCTCTCCCCAAAAAGATGGCAGGAGCAATAGCCCAACTGAAGTGCATCTACACCAATGCACGCAGCATGGGCAACAAACAGGAGCAGCTGGAAGCCATTCTGTGCAAGGAAAACTATGACACAGTTCCCATCACAGAAACATGGTGGGATAACTCGCACAACTGGAGTGCTGCAATGGCTGGCTATAAACTCTTCAGAAGGGACAGGCAAGGAAGAAGAGGTGGTGGGGTAGCCTGTATGTTAGGGAGTGTTTTGGCTGTCTAGAGCTTAATAATGGTGACGATAGGGTCAAGTGTTTATGGGTAAGAATCAGGGGAAAGGCCAACAAGGCAGATATCATGGTGGGAGTCTGTTATAGACCACTCAACCAGGATGAAGAGGCAGACAAAATATTCTATAAGCAGCTGGGAGAAGTCTCACAATTGCTAGCCCTTGTTCTCGTTGGGGGACTTCAGCTTATCAGATGTCTGCTGGAAATACAATACAGTGGAGAGGAAACAGTCTAGGAGGTTCCTGGCATGTGTGGAAGATAACTGCCTGACACAGCTGGTGAGGGAGCCGACCAGGGAAGGCGCCCCGCTGGACCTGTTGTTTGCAAAGAGAGAAGGCCTAGTGGGTGATGTGACAGTTGGAGGCCCTCTTGGGCACAGCGATCATGAAATGACAGAGTTTTCAATTCTTGGAGAAGTAAGGAGGGGGATCAGCAGAACTGCTACCTTGGACTTCCGGAGGGCAGACTTTGGCCTGTTTAGGGGCCTGGTTGACAGAGTCCCTTGGGAGGCAGTCCTGAGGGGCAAAGGAGTCAGGGAAGGCTCGAAATTCTTCAAGAAGGAAATCTTAAATGCATAGGAGCAGCTGGGATGGGGCCCAAAGAGTTGTGGTGAATGGAGTTAAATCCGTTGGCAGATGGTCACAAGTGGTGTTGGCCAGGGCTCAGTATTGGGGCCAGTTCTGTTTGGTATCTTTATCAATGATCTGGATGAGGTCATCGACTACACCCTCAGTACATTTAGGATAGGGGTAGGAAGACTCTACAGAAGGATCTGAACAGGATGGATCGATGAGCCAAAGCCAATTGTATGAGGTTCAACAAGGCTCAGCGCCGGGTGCTGCACTTGGGTCACAACAACCCCAGGCAATGCTACAGGCTTGGGGAGGAGTGGCTGGAGAGCTGCCCGGTGGGAAAGGACCTGGGGGTATTGGTTGACAGCTGGCTGCATATGACCTGGCAGTGTGCCCAGGTGGCCAAGAAGGCCAATAGCATCCTGGCTTGTATCAGAAATAGTGTGGCCAGCAGGACCAGGGAGGTGATAGTGCCCCTGTACTCGGCACTGGTGAGGCTGCACCTCAAATACTGTGTTCAGTTTTGGGCCCATTACAAGAAAGACACTGAGGTGCTGGAGCGTGTCCAGAGAAGGGCAACGAAGCTGGTGAAGGGTCTGGAGCACAAGTCTTATGAGGAGCGGCTGAGGGAGCTGGGGTTGTTTACCCTGGAGAAGAGGAGGCTGAGGGGAGACTTTATCGCTCTCTACAGCTACCTGAAAGGAGGTTGTAGTGAGGTGGGGGTCAGTCTCTTCTCCCTAGTAACAGGTGATAGGACGAGAGGAAACGGCCTCAAGTTACACCAGGGGAAATTTAGATTGGATATTAGGAAAAATTTCTTCACGGAAAGGGTTGTCAGGCATTGGAACAGGCTGCCCAGGGAAGTGGTTGAGTCTCCATCCCTGGAGGTTTTTAAAAGACGTGTAGATGTGGTGTTTGAGGACATGGTTTAGTGGTGGACTTGGCAGTGCTAGGTTAACGGTTGGACTTGATGATCTTAAAGGTCTTTTCCAACCTAAGTGATTCTATGATTCTGTGGTTCATAGGTTGTAGTTCCCAATCTGCCTTCTCTATCTATAGATAAGGGAGGCAGCAATGAGTCCACGAGTGCCAATTCATTGCATTGCATTTTGGTGTTTCTGTTTCACTCCAAAATTCAGATTTTTTTCATTTTGGAAGCTAAACTGAACAGGAAATGAAATAAATGACTGCCAGGACATCCAATTGTTCATACCATGGACTGAAGCAGCAAGAATGACATAAGGGAATTCCAGCAACTCATCTGTTTAATTGCACAACTGGGACCCATTTGGCAACCAGTCTTAATCACTGCCCTTACTCTCCCAGTCACGCCAAGGAACCACTCAGTTCACAGTCTAATTCCTGTAACACACGATCAGCAGGACATCCTGCATTAGGGTTTTCTTCCACCTGGCTATATATCCTTTCATATTTCTAAAACGTCCCATGGTGTGAAAACACTACCCAACATAGCTCCCACTGGATAAACAGTTATGTTCCTTCTGATAAGCTGAGACAGTGTGAGAATAAAAATTCTGCTAATATCTTGTACAAATGATTTCCAAGTTTGTGTTCCATTTCCCAACACACAGGGTGTTATTCTTTCTAATCCATTGAGAAATGGACAGGAAAAAAGGAATGTACTTTCTGCACTGCCCAAACGTCACAGACAGATACCTCATTTCTCCTCCCCAAACCAAAAAACATCAACCACAAAAACGCAGAACCCCCCCCAAAAAAACCCAACCCCCCAAGAAATTTTAGTAGAGCAGGATTGGGTCCAAGCAGAAGCAGAAGGAAGAGGAAGGTTAGTGAAAATGTACAGAGGGACTCTGAAAGTGGAGGGAGGTGGCTGGGCATCTCTGTTGTGGCAAAACAAAAGGAAAGTTTAAAAAGAAAAAAAAGGAGTTAGGTTACTGAGAAATGGGAGAGAAGGTAAGGAAGGGAAGTTTCCACAGACAAATAACTAAGCAAAAAATTAATCAAAGTATCAAGCCCTGTAAAGAATAGTAGAAGGTAAGGGGAAAAGGGCCAATAAGTAGGAAGGGCAAAAAGAAAAAGTTAAGAAGAAATGTAAAGGAAAATGAGGCAGCATATTTCAGGACTCCATGTTATATGTATTCCTGTCACTTTGAATAACTGAGAGACAAACGTAAATTTCATAGAATCATAGAATCATAGAATCGTCAAGGTTGGAAAAGACCCTTAAGATCATCGAGTCCAACCGTTAACCTAACACTGCCAAGTCCATCTATACCATGTCCTCGAGCACCGTATCTATCCGTTCTTTAAATACCTCCAGGGATGGGGACTCAACCACTTCCCTGGGCAGCCTGTTCCAGTGCCTGACTACCCTTTCGGTGAAGAAGTTTTTCCTAATGTCTAACCTAAACCTCCCCTGGAGAGCAATAAGGTCTCCCCTCAGCCTCCTCTTCTCCAGGGTAAACAACCCCAGCTCCCTCAGCCACTCCTCAGAAGACTTGTGCTCTAGACCCTTCACCAGCTTTGTTGCCCTTCTCTGGACACGCTCCAGCACCTCGATGTCCTTTTTGGAGTGAGGGGCCCAAAACTGAACACAGTATTTGAGGTGCGGCCTCACCAGTGCCGAGTACAGGGGCACTATCACCTCCCTGGTCCTGCTGGCCACACTATTCCTGATACAGGCCAGGATGCCATTGGCCCTCTTGGCCACCTGAGCACACGATGATTTGAATGACTGAATAGATTCGGTAAAACTAGACCCAACATATAAGTGTGCTTAAAACATGAATCACCCCTGATAAATGCAGGAAGTACTGCAAATATGTCAATCACTCTTTTCTAGAGTGTTTATTGTCTGCAGACCAAAGAAGTTTAGACAGGCAAATAAGGCATAGATAATTATCATCACTTTGAGGCAGTTACCTGAAATGAAATCCACCTCCAAGCTACACCTGATCAAATGGCTCATTCTTAATAATATTTGTTCAAAGGTTACCCTTCCTGTGGCTGATGAACCTGCGATGAGCCAGTCAGGTGCTCTTTATTTCCAAGTACTTTTCAAATTTTTTCAACAAACGCTTCTCTGCTTTCTGTTTGTCATTGGGTATTTGTGCTGTGTGAAGAATCAACAAAATAACTTTGAAAATTGACAGATATGAAGATGTTACTTGTAGGTGTGACCTAACCCACCTAATTCAGGCTCTTTATTTGTGCCTGTTTTCAAGTACTGAGGGAGCTAGTCCTGTGATCCCACTGCAGTCACAGGTGGAGGGCTTTGGGGATCTCCAGAGCGCAGTTCTGTGCACTTCAGTTCAGTCACTACGTGTCAATTGATAAAGATTTAAAATACTGTCTACATGGGATTTTAATGAGGCCTTGGCAGCCTTAGGTGCCTAAATCCCATTCATTTGGCATTGTTATTTAAATAAAAACACACGCATCAAAAATTAAGCAGATTAGATATTCAGCAGCTTCCACTCTGTTCTTTTTGAGGTTTACTCATTGTAGATGACATGGTTTCTGATGGCTAATATTTTGAGCTAATCTCCAAGCTATTCTTTTCTAAAATGGATTTTTGGGGGGGATATGCTTACAAATGAAGTGTATGTGGTTTTAAATTGGCAATTCTTACAAAACAATGGATTTACTAACTTAAAGTAAAGGTTTTTTAAAGTTTGTTGGGGCAAAAATATGTAAAAGCTGCATAGGTACAATTATTTTTAGGGAGTAGAGATGGATATTATGACAACTGAGAATTTCTTTATTGTTTTAACTCTGTCTATAAATCATCTCTGGGGAGCATATCTCCTTCTTTCTGTTAAAATACTTGCAAAAATATGAAGTGGAAGAAGTGAAAGCTGGAAAAAATGAAAAAAAAATTATAAAACACAGGCAAATTTTCCATATCTTCTGTTACTCAAAGAAAGAAAAGGATGCAAAAATCCAAGAACAAACTTAAATACTTCTAGTAATCTTACACAGATACATGTTTCATTTTTATGTCTTCTGCATTGCTGAAGAAGTTGAGTAGATATAAGATAAATAGATAATAAAGAAATGTGTATGCATTTGGAATCCTAATTGAGATCAGCATGGTTACACATGAGCAACTGAACTCCCCTCTCATCAGCCAGAAGGCTTCTGAATTTCATGCAATGGCCATCAGCCAGTGTGGCAGGACTTTTTAGGCCTGCCAAAGCTGTAAGCTGATGACACTATCTCTCATAGCATAAAAATGCTGTGCAAAAAGTTGGAAAAGATTATACTTTTTGTAGCAATATGATTGCAAGTTAACTTTCTCTGACTTACACATATGACATTTTTGTGTATAGCATTGGGACTGAATGCAGTCTTACATCTTAGAAATAGAGCAGTAGAATTATCTTTTTCATTTCCCAGATAATCAGACAGAAAGCTGATATAGGGGAAAAAGTGTGTTGTAAAATTAATTCTAAAGCAATAACTAATTCCCTGAAAAGTCTTTATACAACAGCTCTCCATTTTAACAGTTAAATTGCTTCAGCCTAACATGAAGATAACCTTTTTTGCAGTTCTCATCAGCATTATCAAAATACGTGGGATGAGGTGTGTCTTTTGCAAAATATTTTGATTGCTGCATCGATTATGTAGTACTTTAGAATTACTGGGCCAATTAAAAAATAAATAAATCAGAAACTGTGTTTGCATAGACCAGGTTCCATTGTAACATGCACAGGGTAAAAAATAGGCAACCACTGAGCCATTAGGTTTGACGTGTATACCTTAAAACTATCTGAATAGATTTAATAGCCATGCTACTGATTGCTGCTAGCTTTTGGAAGAGCATGTTGACTGTTTTAGAAATATTACTGATGTAACAAAAGCACACTGAGCATGGTTAGTATGGAAAATCTCTAATCTTTTGTGGTGGGTTGACTCCGGCTAGCAGCCAAACACCCACCCAGCCTCTTGTTCACTCTCCTTTCCTGCGGGACGGGATGAAAATACAAGGCAGGCAAGAAGACTCATGGATCAAGACAGTGATGTTTTAATAGGGAAAGCAAAAGGGGTGCGTGCAAGCAAAGCAAAAAGAGGAATTCATTCATTGCTTCCCTTTGGCACGTGTCCAGCCCTATCCTGGAAAGCAGGGCCTCGGCACCTGTAACATTTACTTGAGAATACAAATATCATAACCACAAGCAACGCCCTTTTTTCCTCCTTTCCCTGAGCTTTTTATTGCTGAGTGTGACATCATATGTTGTAGAATATCCCTTTGGTCAGTTGGGATCAGCTGTCCCAGCTGCATTCCCCTACAAACTCTTGCCCACCCGATCTGTGGCCTTCATGGCCACACAGTGGAAGGCTGGTAAATAGCCCAAGTTTTTTTTGCATGAAGGTATCACCGTCAGGAGTTTTCTAGTTTTCATAGTCTGTTATGAGCCATGACCTGAATAGCTGCAGACTCCACGAGGACACGTATGCTACATTTACAGAGTCTTCTGTGAGATACTGCTGAAGAAAATATTCCAGTGGGACCTTGAAAATAGCTGACTCTCTTTAGAAACACAGGGTTAAAAGGGACTGCTTAGAGAGTGATGGCCTTATGAATTTTGAGTGATGCTTTACTCCTCTACATTATGACATGCTGCTTTCATTTTCGTTAGGCTAAATAACGTGTCTTTTGCCCTAAGGAGAAGTCCAGATTTCATACTTTTGAGAACAGATTTTCAGTTATTTGGGTATCTAGTATAATTTTAGAATATTGTGCAGTTTTGTCACACAAAGAGAGCACAGAGAAACCTTCACAAATGACAGAATATGGACCCCAACCTAGAGTGTTTCTGGCCATATTTTCATGGCCAGTAGCATAGAAGGTTGAGCACTCAGAATTAAGCAAAATGTAGGATGTTACACAAGTTTCAAGCTGTTAAGTATATCTATAACTCACACAGTTTCAAGCTTCACTGCTGGGATGGCAGCAGTGGACACAGCTCTGGGAAAGGTCTGAGCACTCATAACTGTTAGCCACTGATAGCAATTCAAAGTCTGACATGCAAGTTATCTCTTCATTCCTCAGCCTGGGTTTCTGACTTAAAATATCACATATTTCTTTAACAAACGGATCTATTCACCCCCTGGCTGTGACTGCCAGAATATAAACAAACAAACAAATAAATAAATAAATATTGAAGGCAGCAAATATATCCTTGTCCTTCATACTCTTTCACACTCTCTATGCTCTACAACTACTCAGATTTTCAGTTTTTTCTTCCCTTGTATTTATTAAATCATCTCTCCTTGTTTTTTCTCACCGATGTAGGAGGGTATTTAGAGTCAAAACTATTAAAAATAATATTACAGGGCTTCTGAGTGAGGTTACTTTGCAGAGGAGTTTATCACATTATCCTGATGAAAATCTATGAAGTTCTAATATTTCTTGACCCACTGAGAGTAGACACACACTTGAAAGGAGCCTTGTGAGAGAAGATAGAAGATAGCTACCAGAAAAAGCAGAACAAGTACAGACAGCTGCATAGTCTATGCAAGGGCTTTTATAAACCATTGCTGTTGTTTGGAAAGGACTTTGAGTGAAATTGAATTAAGGAATCTGCCTCTCATCTTACCTGTCCACCAATGTCCTTATCTCACCCATCCAATCATTTTCACTAAGTAAGTTACAAATGTGCAAGAAGCCCTTTAAAGCATTTAACTAGTCGCTCACACCAAATGATGTCACCCTCACTCACTTTTTTTTTGTTATTGTTGTACAAGAACAGAGAAAAGATGTACTTGCAAAATGAAATTCACTGCCTTCAAGGCTTGACTCCAGCCTGCATACCAGTGTTCTGTAGGGTTCTCTGAACATGATAGCTCTGGAAACAGAAAAGGTGTAGCTGTGTTGCTGTCCCCAGTGAGATGCTGTGAGAAGAGGCAGTGACACATTAACCTGCCTTTACTGCTTCCAGGAGCTGAGCCTTTAATTCTGCACACAACTTTGCTTTAGGTTGCTCAGCAGTAATTTAGCTATTTCTATCACTGTGCCATATTGTGCTGCATAGATATACTTAACAGCAGTCCAGAAAAGGGAAACGTCTTACAAGAAGAGCTATTTTTATCTAGAAGGATGTTCTGAAATATGAATATATTTCAGGGACATGGTGCTGGTATGCTGTGCAGTCTAATCTGTCAATAAAATAGTCCTGCTGAAACCTAAAGTAAAATATTGCTCATTGTATTGACTTATTAAACATTTTAATTTCCTAAATGCAAGCTACCACAAAATGGTTTTATAATTAGCAGAAAGACTTGCAATGCAATGATATGTCCTTTCTCTCTTGTGCCTTTTTTTTTTTTCCCCTCCTGTTATGTATGTTCTGCAGGCAGAAGAGCCAAATAGAGGATGGCAATTCTGTTTCACAGCAGCTTTCAGAATTTCACAATTTGATTGTGGTCCAGTGCTCCATGAGAAGAGCATCTGGTGGAGACATCACATGAACAACATCATATGAAAGTGGAAGCAGAGTTTTTCAGGCTGCGAAAAAGGTTTCTGCATCTGACTTGTGAAAGACTATTTCCTGCTTTTCCTGAGTGAAAACAGGCAATATTTAAATCTGAGATTTCTCTGACACACAACAGGCATCTGAGTTTTTTCCTCCCCATCCCTCTCCAATGACTCTGATGGGCATCCCTTTGATTTGGTCTTTTAATTATTTTGGGCTACTATTAAATATTTTAGCCACATTTTGTATTAAAAAATATATTTCAAGATCATATGCTAGCACACAGCATATTACAATTTTGAAAGGAATATGTGTGAATATAGAATCATAGAATCAGAATCTTTTAGGTTGGAAAAGACCTTTAAGATCATCAAGTCCAACTGTTAACCTAGCACTGCCAAGTCCACCACTAAACCATGTCCCTAAGCACCACATCTACACGTCTTTTAAAAACCTCCAGGGATAGGGACTCAACCACTTCCCTGGGCAGCCTGTTCCAATGCCTGACAACCCTTTCCGTGAAGAAATTTTTCCTAATATCCAATCTAAATTTCCCCTGGTGCAACTTGAGGACATTTCCTCTCGTCCTATTGCTTGTTACTTAGGAAAAGAGACCGACCCCCACCTCACTACAACCTCCTTTCAGGTAGTTGTAGAGAGCGATAAGGTCTCCCCTCAGCCTCCTCTTCTCCAGGGTAAACAACCCCAGCTCCCTCAGCCTCTCCTCATAAGACTTGTGCTCTAGACCCTTCACCAGCTTCATTGCCTTTCTTTGGACTCTTTCCAGCACCTCAATGTCCTTCTTGGAGTGAGGGGCCCAAAACTGAACACAGCACTCGAGGCATGGCCTCACCATTGCCGAGTATAGGGAGACGATCATTTCCCTGGTCCTGCTGGCCACACTATTTCTGATACAAGCCAGGATGCTATTGGCCTTCTTGGCCACCTGGGCACATTGCTGGCTCGTATGCAGCTGGCTGTTGACCAGCACCCCGAGGTCCTTTTCTGCCAGGCAGCTCTCCAGCTCTCCAGGGAAAGGATGAGTCCTTCTAACTGAGAAAGAACAAGTATTGAGGTTAACTGGAACATTGCAATTGTGTCTGAAATGCTAGACAGAATGAAAACCTTCCTTGCATACTCATTCTAACAGTACACACTTTCCCTCAGTATTTTGGTAAGCTATTTCTTCTGCTCTCTCTGGAGCTTCACAGTAAAAGAGTTAATTGACTTCTTTGGCAGCTGATTCAGTAAAATCACTATCACAGTCTCTGCATTAAACTGCCTAGTTTGTTTTACATTTTCTTTTTTTTCTGCAATATATGCTACCTCTTTGGTATACAGTAATAGTAAATTTTTTGACAGATGATTAAGATGACTACTAGAAATTACATTATTTATCTTGTAGAAGGAAGCCAGTATATAAACATATCAGACACAATTTGTTTTCTGGTGTGCTGGCCAGTCTTAAGAACAATTACAGAGCTGGACTTTGTCTTGAATACTTTTTATGACACAAAATCTAGCAAGGCTAGGAAGTTGCATCCACCACTAACATCTCTGTTAATCTATTTTATTACCAGATTTTGTAGGTCTTATCCATTAGATAGTAACTGTCTTGCAGTCCTAAATTAACAGAAAAAAAAAAAAAAAAGATGTTTTTAAATAAGCTGTGGATGACTTGAGCTTGACTAAAAAATAGTTGCCAAACAATAATTTCTTTGGTTTATCCAATGCCACTCCCATGCACACATTGTTTGTTTCTTCCTCAGTTTTCTTATGCATTTAATTAAAATGTAATTTTCTTGCTTTTGTCATTCAGTCTGTTGCTCCATATCTGAGGTGCATTTCAATCCATAATATTTTATGAAGACACCCATGACAACTTACCCCATGGATAAGCCCTCAAAGTTGAAAAAAAAGGTGAGGCAAAAGGCACCAATGTCTCTTCCGGTGTAATGTCTTATATAGCAACGATTATTACATAGTACCTAGTCACTGCTATATTGATCTCTTCTTATCTGCTGTTGGTGAAACATAGCTTCTGGAGAAGCACATATCCCTAGTTTGATGGTATCAGGAGAAAGCATATACATCCCCTTTTTTCACAGCTTATTTTTCTACAGGTTCAACCAATTGGCTTTGCCTGACGTCTGACTTATTTTACTTCATCATTAAGTAAAGAACTATAAAAACTTTTACTTTTTATGTAGACGGTACGTAACACATGCAGAATTATGTTGGTTACTAGCACTAGAGGCTTTGGTATAGCCAGAATGGTAAGCTTGCAGAATCAATGCATGAGACCATTTGATTTTCAAAAGTTATTATTCATTTTCTTTAATATGTACACATAAACCATTTGAAAATGACCTCATCTTCTGAAGGTATGCTAAATATTTTCTAAATTTGCACCTTTTAATTTGGGTGTCCATAAATGTTAATGCCCTTCGGAAACTCTGTGACTCATGATAATGACTTGGCCTCTGGGGTTATCCGAATATTTTTCTACAGACTTTACTGTTTATAGACTTCCATCAGGCATGAAAGAAAACAGTAGAATATAGCCAAGCTTATCATCTAAGCAAAAATCATACTTATTTCTGCAAAGCTACTTTTAATTTATAGCATTACAAATTGGAGCCCAGCTCAAACAGATGGTAATAATTATTAATGGTAAATACATTTAATGAAAATAAAATAGAAGAATCTTGTGTGGCAACAAATCACCTGAGGAAGTCAGGGAGAGTAAATTTATTTCATTGTCCAAGTCTCTCTCTGTGTTGAAGTACCTGTTTCCAGATGTATTATACATGTTTGTGGATTTTTTATGCTTTGTTCTTGATAGTAAAAAAGAATTGAAAGCTAGAGCTGGACAGAAAATGATTTTCCCATCCCCAAAGAATTTTTTTTTGTTTCAAACATTTTCCCACACTAAACCAGGATGAAAAATTGGACTGTCAGAAGTCTTTAAGAAATTAAATTAAAAGATAAAGAACAGATTTTGCATAAGAAACAAGAAATATGGTTTTCAAGAGTTTTTCAGCCTAAGAAACATATGCATGTCTGACTATGATGAGAGCTGCTGAGAAGGTAGATAGATAGGCAATTATTCATTGTTTGAAAGGAAAAAAAGAGTTGGGAGCATGAAATGAAGCTTGCAAGTGGCATAAAATGCATAGCTATACTTGAAATGCTTCACTATAAGATGCTGTAGAAGTTAAAAGTTTGCATATGTTCAAAACCAGAGAATACGTCCTGGAAGAAAAGTCATCCATGCTTATTAAATGTTTGGTAGTCACTGAGCAATAAATCCCTGCATTGCAGAAGGTAGTCTGAAGAAGTAGAACTGTTAGCTTGTTCTTATGCTCTCTCCTAAGGATTTGCTAATGGACACCTTTAATCTGACTTAACACAGACATTTAGTTTTGTGTTTTAATGTTTATCATATGTAAAATGCACACACACAGATGAACATTAAAATGACATCAAATTGAATTGTTTCCTGCCACTAATTTTGAAAAATTTTTGGTTTTGAAGGATTTTTGAAATATTTTTCTTAGCTGCTATAAGTATGGGTCTCTTAACAAGGAAAATATATGCTCTTTTGTTGAGAAAATATTGTAACAGAACATTTCAGAATTTCAAAAAACAACTCCAATATGGTATTGGAAATTTGTCAGAAGTTTCCTTTTCTGATAAACTGTATCAGTTTGGGTGAATTGGTGTTTCCAGAGAAAGAAATACTAACAAGATTATTCTAAACCATTTCTTGGTTTAGATTCTGGAACTGTTAATTTTTTAGTAATTAATTTGAATTAAAAAAAACCCTTTTGCTATAATGAAAGCATACAGAACCTAATAATAGACATTGGCAGAGCATCTTCTCTTCAGGGCATTTTGTATATTAACATGCAGCTGTGTCATGCACAAATGCTGTTAGATTACCCACGTAAGAAATCAGAAAGTTAGATATGTCCTTATTTGGAGAATGGAATCTACAAGATCCATAAAATGATCAATAAAGTGTATCACTACTATTCATCTAAGATGAATTACAGAGACTCCATAAACAGTGTGAGGAAATCAGTATCTTCTGTACCAGATTTGACTAATGAGAGGTTCTCTGCCCTTAGCTGAAGTTTGAGAGCAAACTTGTACTAAGAGATTTTAAATTCAATGCACATACTCACACACCTAAAACATCTGTGTACTTGTCTGCCCATGCATGTGTATGCATTATATGTTCAAATATGTGAAAGAATGTGATTCCTTTTCACAGTGGCAAGCAGTTATGTTTGGCACTGGTTCCCTGAAGTCAGTAGACTTGTCCTGAGGAGTACTGATTACACTTTACACTCATTCCAATTCTTTTTACAGCCAAAACCCATAAATCCTTTCATGATTTATAAAATCATAGAACTACCCTGACGCTATTTGTGGAAAAGAGACAACATGGCTCATTTACAAGTTCTGTTCTGTTTTCCTCTTTTTTTTTTAAATTATCTTGCAAGATTTGCTGATAATAGCAGTACTGTTGCAGCAGTATCTTTAAATTCAACTATCTGAATGTGTAACTAGTGGACTTACTACTAACAAACTAGGAATAACATATATGTAACATATTGTAAAGCCTTATGTTTTGAGATCTATCAGAGAGGTTCCAGTTTAACACTAGGTGTGGAATCCCTGTTCAGCTTCTAACAGGAATATATTCCCAAACCTAGCTCTTGACCATTTTTATCAGTGACTTGCAACAAAACCTTAAATTATCAGAGGGATTGTGTAGATAACATACAGAAGCCTGGGAGCAGTAACAGTGAAATGAAAGTCATTGGGATGGTACTACTTGACTCACTTAGTCCTCTGAGACAAGCAAAAAATATGTCAAATATATTAAATCCTGCAAACCATATTAAATATACTATACATTTTATCCATGTGTATATGTATAGTAAAGATGCATATATTACAGTGAGAGATATAGCATATATACACGGATGGGGAATTGCATCCTGACTTTGGTTCATGGTTGCTGAACCACAGAATGTGAAGTCTTCTGGAAACACTGGACAAAGAGGCAAACACAACTGCTGAGTACGTAAGTTGAGGAAATTGAGTAGGATAAAGAACTTTGCGTATGTAGTTTTTACTAATGCTTCTGGAATACTGGAATTCGTTGAAATGATGTCGTTATCTACAAATAGGCACTTCTAGGGTATTATTCATCTCATCTCAAATGTACAAAGTACCCAGTGAATCACACATGAAAAGAGGCTCTTTCTCCCCACTGACTATAAAGAGATCTTAGTGTGACTGCCTTGCAGGGAGCCGTCTGGGTTGTAATTTAAGTGAGAGAAATCCCACCCGCTCTGTCCTGTTTTGGAGCGTGTGGTCTGTACAGGCTGTTTATCACTGAAGAGTGTTCACAGAAGAATGATTAGAAAACAAACGAGCTGATGTTACTGTGCAGCACTCAAAGTGCTCAGTCTGTTTCACTTATCAAAGAGCAACACGAGGTAGGGGCAAATAACATTTTGAATGTAGCAAGAAAAACCTAATGAAACTATAATGGCTGAAAGTCACAATTAGATAAGAAATAAAGTGCATATATTTGGCTACAAGAATGACTTACAGGAAAAATGTATCAACATTCTCAGTATCTGGGCTTTTTTCACTGACATTGCATGATTTGGGGTGTTTTAAGATCTTCCTCACTTCAAACAAAAATTAATTCAAAGATGTTTTAAGACTGTCACTGCTTCTGTTTGATAGGAGATTGTCTTAGATTTAAGAGTAACTCTTTCTGACATTATAATTCTTTAAATTTTGAATCCACCTATGAAGCCAATGTAAATATTACAAAATTAGTCAATAATACTGGAAGACAAGTGAGGAAAACCTTAACAGAAAGATCTTCTGCTTTCACAAGTCATTATATATCATCAGTACCTGCTACTGTAAGTTTCTTCAGTAGTTTCACTATTTCCTAGACACAAAAAGATCAATACAGAGTCAGCTTCAAGGACCACCACCAAGAATTGTGCAACTGAGAGATGGTATGGACAGCTTCTGAGATGTGAGTGTAATATTAAGGTACCTTCTTTTCATACATCTGGTCTCATAACATATAGGAATACCACTAGAGCATTGGCAACTGTTGGGAAACAGAATATGACTTTAGAGACTAGCCTTGTCATGGGTTTTGTATACTGAAAATATTTCTTCATTATGCCGTGAAGTTGAACATATTTCCTTAGTAAGCTTTTAATGCTGCAAAACAAGAATATTAATCAAAAAATTTGAGCAAAATCACAATCACAGTAAATCACAATCCTGCCTTGGAGTTTATACTACTATTTACCAAAATTAGCTGAGATGCCCAAAGTATTCCCCATTTCTCATCAGGACATTGTGGGTTTCCAAGCCCTGGAGTACATTCTCCCTAATTAGGTAGCTTTCCAAAGGTCACATGTAATTTGTAAGGATTTGGATAATCAGCCTGTCTTTAAAGCTGACTGGTAGTTGCAGAGACATAATGCAGTGTTTGGAGAAAGCAGAGAAATCCCATCTTCTTCAAGGTGCAGGGGATTACATCTGGGTGGGGATTTACCAGGGGACTACAGCTAAGAGGGCTACGACCTCTCCATTAGCGAGCGTGGAATAACACAAATGCGGCGCCGCATGAGGAAGGAGCAGTCCAACGGCACAACCCCTTCCCACTCCTTCATCTTCCCTGTGGCAGTGATACAAACAAAATCACGTCTTAGGCAGAAAATGAGCCATGGGCTTGGATAGCATTGATTATTTAGTGTATTAGCAGAGGGCAGAGTTTACATGCAGTATCAATTAGAAGATATTTGGCAATGAAAACAAGGCCAAAGGGCTTTCTGTTTTATGGCCAAATCCTGCTCACTTTCCTCACATGAGCAGCTCTAATGAAGTCAGCTGGAGCTAAATGATTTCACTCCAATCCTTAAATCTCTTATAAGCTGTAGCTGAAATTTGAAAGTATTTTAAAAGGAAACTTTTAACCTCTGTCCCTAGTTACAAATTTGGCTGCTTCCTTTATCATCCTCTTCTCAGATCACCTCTATCCAAATGCTCTAAAAAAGCCCTCCAGATATTTTCCACTCATCCTTTTTCTTTAAATACCACAATTCATTTTTATTTCCCTTAATCCTGTTATAGGTTTCTTTTAGAAATTCAACGTCATAGTGATCAGAGCTGCTCTTTGAACTTTCCCACAATGTAGGAGGATTCAGAATTGCTGAAGGCAGGCTCAGATTCCATGTTAAAAGATACATTTCAGTCCGCTTTCTATAGGTTGAGCTGTGCCAACAAAGGAAGTGGTTTGTCAGAGAACTTTCCTAAGGAAAGAGTAGCCATGACTGGGGTGGAAGAGATGAGCTGTGTGATTTGCTTTTGGTGCATGGGGTTAGTGGGAGGGTGCAAGCGCTCATCAACCAGCAAATACCTTAATGGAAGGTAGTCATGGCTCAGGGCTCCTTTGTTCTTTGTCTGCCTTGTGATTCACCAGCCCCTGAGCAGCCTGGGTGTGAATCCCCACCGCAGGGTGGTGCCTGCCCCTGCCCCTGGGTGAAGATAGTTCTCCTGCTGCTACCCTGCTGCTGCCTCCTCTCTGTGCAGTTGAAGGAGCATCCCTTATCTTTTGTAACATGCACATCCACCTTTACCAAAAAAAGAAGACACCAGAGAAGATAACAGTGTTGTTTCTTCCCCTTGCTCAAAGACTTAGCAAAAGCTTGTCATTGGCTACGATTGCTAATATTAATCACAAATAGCAATACAAATTTAACCTTTCCGTTTGCAACTGATTCAGATGACTTTGAATGTATTAATCATTAGGAATTCCTAATCAATATGTTTGGTGATCGTGTATGCTGCCCTGTATTTGAATAAGAGAGGATTCATGTCTAACTAGGAGCCTGGGTTTTTTTTGAAACACAATGCAGTCACAGCAAACTCTTTCATTGGCAAAAACATTAGACTATTTTCTTGTAAAGCACTGAATTACTTGGAAACTGTTCAGACCTAACACCTTCCTAATACTTGGCTTGTCATGTAACAGTTCCCTGTGATTTCTTAAATTCCTCACACAAGCCTTTGGATTCACAGAAAAGTGAGCAATGGGACAAATTATTTTGTTTAGGGAATGTAAGAGAAAAAAAATTCTCATTAAGTCTTTTGTATTATGCTTTTGTGTTCTGTGTTTTCTGTTATATACAGAGATTGTGCAAACTTCCAGTTGAGCTTTGGATATTAAATTCTGTGTGGTAAAGAAAGTAATATTTCACTAGAAGACTAAAAGTAGCACAAAGAAGTTCAAAATTCCCTTTTATTTACATTGAAAAAATCTTTCATTAAGTCTGAAATATTTCTGATAAATAATTAAGCTAAAATATTGGTTTTGGTTGGGGATGTTTCTTCCTCAAAATAAGTTAGAAAGAAATAAAGAGTTACCAGAATTTCAGGCTTCCTTACAGTCAGGTTGCTTGCTTGAGCTATGGAAGCAAAACTCCAAATTGCAGAAAACAAGGACATAAACACAACTGGGTGCCCTGAAATACTGTTTTTAGGGAAATAGACCTTTTCAGTTATTTTTTTTTAAATCCCATTTTCCTTCTGTATCAGAAATGAAACACTACCAAATCTTTGTAGTTTGGGGGGATCAGGGCTGTTTCCCAGCTCCTCTGGCAGCCTGATCTCCCATCAAAGTCAGTGACTGAGCTCACAATAATCTCAGAGGTACAAGCCTGGCTCTATAGACTCTCTGTAAAATGCCTCCACTAAAAACCCCTAGCGGCCTCCCAGCTCCTAAAAAAATTGGATCTTGTCACTGCTGTTTCTAAGGCCCTATCTACCAGCTGGATAATGACCCAAAAGAGAAGTCTTAAACAGGATCCTCTCCCCAGAGGCAGGGAACAGAGCAGTTCATGCTCCATGATGATTTGTCTTCTTCTATAGCATTCCATGTAGTGGCAGGAGTTGTTGTCTATTTTATTTTACATGCCTGCAAAGCACCAGAGAGTTACAGTTTGGCTTGCAATGCTATTTTGCTGTCTGAAGTCTTCACACCTCTAGAACAAAGAAATAAGTCTCATCCGTTTTTTCTTATCAGCTCCTTTTCTTCCAAAGCATCACCATCTGATAAAAATACTTTGTCAAATTTTGTACGTGTAGGCAGCATGAACTGTACATGTTCAGTTATTCCTTTCTTTTCTCAAAGCTGATAGGTAGGCTTAAATGTATTTCTTAAACATATTATTTTTAAAGCTTTTGAAATTTAACTGCTGTGAAATCTGTCTGTCGTTCTGGCAGTCTGTAAACTTTTACAAGGTATCAATTGTTACATATTGGCTTAAAACAATCTTGACGCTTTTTATAGAGGCAATAAAAGCAGTTCCAATCTGACAAAAAGTAATTATTTGGACAAAACTCCATTTTGTTGTATCTATCTGTTATGCCTCCCAAAAATTCATTCAAGCACTCGTTCCTCCTCATTTGCTTAAAATGGCTTCTCTTCAATGAGAACAAGGAGAAAGTTACACAGCAAAATAATTTAAGTCGGAATGGTCTTTGGTTATGTTACCTCCACTCTTGAGCCCAGTCTCTAGTCAGACCAAGACTGGACTGCTTCATGCTGCCCAATTTAGTGCATCCTAATTGTTCCAATCTGAGTAATTAGCAGCAGTAATCATCAGTCCTTAAAGATCCATTAAAATGGTATAAATCTGGAGTAAATCTCTATCAATTTAAAAAGACTGGGCTTGAACTTGTATATTTGAGATCAAAATCAAGTTTTTGATTTTATGCATTTCTCGTGTTCATTTTGTTTCCCATCTCATTAATGTTGAAGTCTGTTAATGTTGACTTAAAACATCCAATCTATCCTGATAAATATTTCCAATATACACAGGTTTACACTCTGTGTGCATGTGTGTGTGATGTGCGTACGCAGCTAAAAGCAGGAAGGTGACTGAAAAATATTAGTCTCAAATTTTTTGTTTCTTTGTGTGTTTTTTTTTTTTTTTCCCCAGTAGAAAAGCAGTTGTTTGCTTGTTTTTCGAGGGTGTGTGTGTTAGATTTGGTATTAATTTCTTTTTCTTCTGCTGCACATGTTGTTATGGATACTTCCTATATTTTAAAATTACAAAACCTTACAAGAGGAAATCAAGCAAATAAAACCAGAAATATTCAGGAAAATAAATGAGAGAAAGGTGCTGTAAGCCATGCTGCAATTTTCTTTTTGGTTTTGAATTATTTGATTTCAGGGCAGTCTTGGAGAAAAGACTAAATACTCTAAATCTGATTCTTATGTCTCTTCATTCTCCCTAATTGTGAGTGAGTCCGCCCCTGGGACACTGGGAATAACAATTCCTGGTTTTTATTTTAGAGACTGAACAGAAAAAGGAAATATCATTTTGCAGGTGTTGAAAAAATCTGAGCCTAGCTCACTTACATTCTCAAAAAAAAAGGGGATCCCACAGTGAAATCCCCCCCAGATTCTCACAGGACTAAAGAATATAGAACTAGAAACAGTGAATATTTGGGGGAGAATCTCATTTTCAACATAAATTGTTGGTTTGAACCAGCCATAGTCTTTTGTTTGAATCATGGTTTGAATCAATTCATTTTATTTTGACCAGCATGTGGGTTCTGTTGCAGAAATGTCATTGTCCCTTTTTATACTAGTGGATTAAAGCACAAGTTTATTTCTGCCCCTGCAGGTACGTGTCAAGCATTTGCATGTGCTCTGTGGGCGTGAGTTGCAGTCTGCGTGCAGTGCGGTCAGTGGTCAGTCAGTCTCAGCGCTGTACATCAGTGTCACTGAGTGTCATTATGCTGACTGCAGTATTGTTAGGTTACCTCCAAAGGCTTCCACATGGAGGGAAGAGGTTGCCACCCCATATGTACTTCCAGAGCATGCAGCAGCTGTCCGTGACACTGAGGACTACAGGCAGGTTTGCGGGAACATGGAGGATGCACCATCTCAGCTTCCAGCTGAGCACATGCTTCCACAGTTGCAGCTGTAGCCAGGAACCTGGCTATGGGTTGCTTGTGGTCTCTAGCATGAGTGCACAGCCTAAAAAGCAGTGAACATGTGCAAGCTCTGGTTTCATTTCTGCTCTCTCTTCTCTTACTCCCAGGGGAGGGCAGAAAGGAATTAGATGAGGAGAGGGAGGAAAAAGACATGTCAAGGATCTCCTGCAGCTTTCCCTGTTCAGCCATAGGCAGCTAATGAGCCCTGGAGTGCTCCAGATGATGCTCTAGAAGTACATTTTCCTCAGTAACTCCCATATGCAACGTTGCAAGCTTGGGAAAGGGTGCCTGGAAAGCTGCCAGGCAGAAAAGGACCTGTGGGTGTTGGTTGACAGCTGCCTGAACATGAGCCAGCAGTGTGCCCAGGTGGCCAAGAAGGCCAATAGCATCCTGGCTTGTATCAGAAATAGCTTGGCCAGCAGGACCAGGGAAGTGATTGTCCCCCTATACTGTGTTCAGTTTTGGGCCCCTCACTACAAGAAGGACATCGAGGTGCTGGAGCGTGTCCAAAGAAGGGCAACGAAGCTGGTGAAGGGTCTGGAGCACAAGTCTTCTGAGGAGCGGCAGAGGGAGCTGGGGTTGTTTAGCCTGGAGAAAAGGAGGCTGAGGGGAGACCTTATCGCTCTCTACAACTACCTGAAAGGAGGTTGTAGTGAGGTGGGGGTCGGTCTCTTCTCCCTAGTAACAAGCAATTGGACGAGAGGAAATGGCCTCAAGTTGCGCCAGGGGAAGTTTAGGTTGGATATTAGGAAAAATTTCTTCAATTAAAGGGTCATCAAGCATTGGAACAGGCTGCCCAGGGAAGTGGTTGAGTCCCTATCCCTGGAGGTTTTTAAAAGACGTGTAGATGTGGTGCTTGAGGACATGGTTTAGTGGTGGACTTGGCAGTGCTAGGTTAACGGTTGGACTCGATGATCTTAAAGGTCTTTTCCAATATAAATGCTTCTATGATTCTATGATTCTATATTAATACCTAGTCACAGCACAGAAATGATGGACACATCCTGAAGGAGACCATCCAGCCAGAGTGTCACAGGGCTCTTCCCTGGCTGAGATGAGCTTTTTGCTTTCATAGCTGAGGTTTGGTTGCACTTTTATGTTTACTTCTCTCACCAACTTCTTTCAGTGCTAAGGAAACTACATAAGGTGGCAACAGACACTCTGGGCTCAGACCTGAGCGTGAACTGAACAGTGTTAAACTAAGTGAAGAATACAGGTGTTTCAAGTCCAGCTGGGCATCAGAATTAATGTTACTACTTCTCTGCCTAGATTTTGATTTAATGGGTGAATTACCTCTTTTATTTTTTTCCTCCTGATTTTTGCGGGTTTAGATTCAGAGCTCCTGTATTCTGCTTTGTTCTATGTGTTTTAAGATTGAAACAAAAATCAATCACTTCACTGCTATTGTCTGATTCTGTTAGCTCTCATTGAGATCATCTCTACCTCTCTTTCTTGAAACAAACTAAACTGGAAGCAGCTTTTTATTCAGTGAATCAATTTTGCTGTATTCTTTTCTAATGTTCCAATTGTAACTTTTTACTTTGGGTATGCCATAAAATTTATATGCAAAACATGGAAAGAATATCTCCTTTTAAAACAATACAGTGTACTGCAGTTAATTAAATCAATGTCAAATTTCCAACTGCATGATCTGAGTTGACCTGTATCAAATGAATTAGGACAGCACCCATTGTGATGGATTTTGGCATGTTGTCATTGATTTATTTCCCTGTAGTCTTTCTAAACCTTTAGGGATGTTTAGGGGAGGTATTTCAGAATAATCAGTGAACCCCTCAATATGAGACAGAATAAGCATAGTAAAATTAGTGTTTAGGTTAGGAATACCAGCTGATTTATTTAATAAATCAAAGAAACAAGCTAACTAAGTTGCCTCAAGCATTTACCCTTCAGATACCATATATCCTTCTCTTGTCTAATTCAATTTTTGTCCTTGTTTCTATTTGAGAGAAATATGAAATTTATAACTGAATACCTACGTGGGGAAAGCTGAAATTAAAATGTAGAGCACACAACATGATCCTCTCTATGGAAAACCAGATAAAGACTTGGGAATATCTAACGTTCGGGTCATGGTATTCTTGGCAGCTAGTGGGTTTTACAGATTAGAGGGGTGTCTACCAACCATCCCATCCCTAATGCATTGGCTCAGTATCAAATTCTGATAGTCTTACTCCAATCTGCTGGCACATTGCTCCTTCAGTACATAGGAGCTGCAGACAAGATAGGTAATCTTGCAAATCATGGCAGTAATTTCTGACATTTAGGCATCCAGCAGGCAAAGGCATCTAGCAAACCTTACCCTCAGGGATGCACAGTCCATGAAGTCATGGGAGAGAAATTCTCTGCCTTTAGGATTTCTCTGACTTCTGCATCACCTGGTGTTCTCCCTCTGGAGTTTTCTCATGTCTGTACTCAGTCACAGAAGGAACCATTTTCGGCCTCTGTAATGCCATCACAGAAACTTTTTTATGTTCTTGGATGTTTGTGTAAGAAACCTCTGAGTACATTACCAAGCCTGAGAAACAACTAATGCAAGATGGGTGCCAGAGAACAAGAGGTCTCTGGAAAGCATTGGGGGTTTAAAAATGACATGATCTTAATTACTCTGAAGTCTGCATGTTTTTGTTTCTTTAATTGGAATGAGATCTGTGTTACTGAGACCAACTGCACATTTTCAGATTGTTTGGCTATAAGCTAAGAGAGATGGTGTTGTGTTATTGTTATGGCTAATTCTGCCCATGTAGTGAAACACTAGACAGAAATATGAATAAATGGTATTGGCAAGTTTCAAATAAATGATCGGGGCACTTTCTTCCCTTAACATGCTTACTCAGATGACCCATTTGAACTGTTCCTTTCAACTGAGCTGTAGTGTCAAGTAACCATGACCTTTTCTGAAAGTTATGGGAATTAAAGGAAATCACTCAGCTATTTGTTGTTTGGAAATTCGTAGTGCATTCCCTGCACTCTGGCAGTGTTATAATGTAATTTAATGTTATATAATACCATATAGAGAAAACAAAAAGGCTTAGTTCAAAATTAACTATTCTGTCCCCCAAGCAGGAGGTAGCTGGATTAATATTATCCACCATTACATTGTTCCTGGGAGTTATGTTTTCTCCAGCCACAAAGATCCTGATTTTCCAAGCAGATCAAGTTTTTTATCTGGATAGGACAGAAGTGTTAAGTTGTGTAGTGAGTCTTTGGCTTAACATCAACAATATCCAGGAAGTCTGAGCTAGCTTTCTGGACATCATTACATAATAAGATTGCCAAAAAATCTTTGGCAATTCCAGAGCCAAAGTCCACCTTATTTTTTTATAAAATCAACAAATAACATCTACGATTATATTAGCTGAATCAGGTTCTAACCTCAAAATCATGATGAAGAAAGCTTCCTTTATTTTATAATGAATAAAAATGATTTATAAATGCTTGTTCAAGATGCTATGGACATTTTGGTGACATTTAAAACCAGCAAACATATTATGATTTAGAGCATTTTATTCCAAGAATACAATGAATTACGTCAGAGTAACATTTATGGTTGGCATGACAGTAATGGTTAGCTGTTTCACAAAGTTCAGAGTTCCATCCTGCAGTACAAACAGCGAGGGAGAGTTGTAGTGCATGGTGTTATCAAACCATGGAGATACCATTCTGACTTTACAGGCAGATCTGATCAAGACTTAGCCATTTCCTCAGACCTCTTACTGTGGCCGAAAGTCCCATCTAATGTTTTCTGCTTCTCTGCAGGACTGGGGAGCTTGGACCCAGTGCAGCGCCAGCTACAGCAGTGTGGACACTGTTTGGCTTGGAGCATTGGCAGGGGGAAATTGCACCATAGACGCATGCTAGAAAAAGCAGTCAAAAGGACAAAGTTGCTGATGTCCCAGATCTGTAGCAGATCTTCCAATAGAGGGGCCACTATGGGACGGGCAAAATTGTTTAAGATGTTTTGCCAAACCTTTGGTTTAACTGCCATCTTCTAGCAGGACAAAATTAAACTCTGACACTGAGATGCTCTTGTCTCATACATTAAGGAGGCAGAGAAAGAACATCACTCCCTGAAATATTACAGCTGTGTTTATTTAGATTTATTTATGTGAACTTTATTTAGAACTGCATTTCTTTAGATTGATTTATATGAACTTACTTAATAAGTTTTTGCCTTCAGTTAGACATCTCAAAGAAAGACAGTGCTCATGGGACAGCATACACTGAACGACTTTTTATTTCTCAAAACACTTTCAGCTGTTAGCAGGTTAGCTCTGCACACTGACAACAAGACAAAAAAGAATGGATTCCCATTTTCAAGGTTTAAGGTCATAATAGCAGTTTCCATAGTTGCGTGTACACTGATCAGGAGATAATGGTTTTTAAATCACTGTGGCTTGCCTGCAACAGGACTTACTGCAAATGCTGCATTCACTTCCTTCCCAGCACATGCTTCATGGTCTGTTACCACCCACTGCTCTTGGACAGTTCTGGCTTTTTTGTAGTAAGAAGCTACTGCAAACAGTCATTGAATACCTCTGAGTGTTTGCTTACCTAAGCAAACCCTTTTCCTGTGACTGACCCTCATAATTTGTGCATTGAGGAAAACAACTAGCTCATTCTACCACCTCCTACCATTTCATGATTTCCTCAGGCTTCTTCCCAAGCACTTCCGTTTTCTCATACTGTACACTCAACACAGATTAATCCTCTTCACCAGTCTTCAAATATCTCCTATCTCACACGCTGTCATGAACAATCCCTCTGGAGGGAAATTCCTGTTAAATATCCTTCTGAGTAAGTAGCTGAGTGTGATAATGTTCCACATGAAACCATGGGGAAAATATGAGATCTGGGACCTGGATTCCTGATCTGAGTAGATCTTCTATAGTTATTCAGCTGGTTGAAGGTGATTTATTTTCTCTGTTGCTTTCCTTAGTATCTGCAGGAGACCAGAATACAAATCCCACTATTAGTAAGGGTCCCAGGTGCACCATATAGTCTTTCATCAGGAAAGGATAGCTGGTGTATGAATTCTGTGTATTGGGCTGGAGGCATTGCAGTGTTTCTAGTAGTTCCTGCTCCTTGGATAACTGTGCTGAGAGATGCTGCTCTGGTGCAGGTATCTAACAGCGTGCTTAATCCAGGCATTAATTTAGGCATTAGAACCATGTAAAAAAAGTACTGATAACTCTTGACATTTTTTACTAGAAAATTACTCTATATATGGGGACTGTGTCTTTTTGACCAGGGCTATCTCTGAAGATTGAAGGATGAGCTTTTACGCTTTAATTGCTGTTGTTTCCGCTGCCAATAAAGCCAAATCCAAGGAGGAAAGTAAGTTAAAATAATTTGAGACAGAGTAATTTGAACCTTTAGCAAAAAGATTCTATCAGAACAGGGAGACAACTCCACTTTTTATGTTTAATCCTTCAGCACATTATAACATGGTGTGCAGAAAAAGAGTTGTGATGAGTCATAGGAATGATTCATTCAGTCCCAGTTCTGGCTACAAGAAAATGTGGATAGCATGTATTTTAGTGTCAGCAGTAGTTTGGATAACAGGACACTTGATTTAAAAAATAGTGATATAGAAACAAGGGGAAAAGGCAGCTGCAATGGCAATATATTATGTCATTTTTAGTTGAGTTTTCTAAGAAAGTGACATATACGTGATCATGTTTCCTGTGCTTCTCAGTCTTTTTCCTATCCCTCTTCGTCAGTAAATAGTGATAAATAAAAGCTTATTCATCATGTCTTTTTGTTGGAAATATTTAAATGTTTTTCATCTGGCAAAGTAAAATGCTTATATTTAATTAAAAAAAATAGAGAAAAAAATGAGAAGAATAACGACAGAAATACAGAAGAGCATGGGGCAAGATGTGCCATTTGCAATTGCATGCAAACACATTAAATCGCACCAAAAAACCCGCACCCCAACTGCTCCCAAGCAGAGAAATCCGTATAGCCCTGTGTCATTCCAGTTTGATTTTAAAAGAATGGGGCAGAACAGAACCCTCTGAAACTTTTGAGCTGGGCTTTTTGAAACAGAGTACAAAGTACCTCTTAATTATTCTTCATAATTCTGCCTTAAGCATGGAAAAGTAGAAATTAGTTGAATTTAATTAAAGAACTGGATTTGTACAGTTTTTAGGAGGTGGGTATGAACTAGACGTATCCATTTATAGGTGACATAAAAAGATCATTGCTCTCTGTTACAGATCTCAGTTCATATTTCATATTAAAAATAGTAGAAATTTCTCCCTAGCATGTGTTAGAGCTGCCAGCAGATGATGAGGCCTCCGACAAGGTCTTCAGTTGAAATTAAGCTAACTGAAGAGGATGTGAACTACTGGCCATGAAATGAGACATTGCTGGCCATGACAGATAATACTGTGGGAAGCTTACCAAAGTTACGGAGTGTCGTGACCATTGCTGGATTTCACAGGTGTTTAAACGGTTTATGTGAAAAATGTCCATACTTCACAGGCAATTGAAGGGGAGTGTTGGGGACCTTTACAGGGGCAGACTCTTGCAAGGCCAGCAGTACCTGGGACACGATATCACTTACGCTATATAAAGCATTTTGTATCAGGAATGTGGCAAAACTGGGACCAGTGGGTGGAAAGCAGGGAAATATTTATTTGGAAGGAGGCTGGGACAGAGGAAGGGACGTACAAGGGTGGAATGGCAAAAAGGAGAGTCAAGAAACAGGAGAAGTGATATGTAAATTATGTGATTATTGCCATTTGGAGTTACCTGCCAGGCAGTGTTGTGATTGATCACTGCAGTCTAATAAGGACTTTAAACTGGACCTGTTGTTCTGACCATACCAACTGAGCTGAACCTGCTGCTGTGGTCAGGTGAAAACTCAGGGGGGCTTTTCCTGGCTGGGAGGGAGTACCTGATTGAATGTTGGACTCCATCAGACAGGAGGAAGTTTTATTACACCTGATGCAACTTTGTGCATTATTTGCATTTCTCTGGTATTTTCCTCCTGGAGGCTTAAGTGTGAATTATGCAGTACAGCTATGTCAAATACTGGTTTTATAATTTTGTAGCTGCTGGGCTACTTGCTATGGCTATTCACCATAGCAGTGCAACCTTCAAACAGTTTTTGACGCTGTCTCCTATAACATCGTCATAGACAAATTGATAAAGGTCAGAAGGTAAATAGATGGTGAGATGTACTAGAAGCTGGTTGAACTGTCAGGCTCAAAGGGTTGCGATCAGCACCATGAAATCCAGCTGGAGACCAGTGGTGTACCCAGGGGGTGAATAATGGAGCTAGTCCTGTTTAACATCTTCATGGGGGGACAGAACCCCCTATAATGGGACAGCCCCCAACCTCAGCAAGTTTGCAGATAATTCAGAACTGAAAGGAATGTCTGGTACACCAGAGGGTTGTGCTGCTGTTCTGCAGGACCTGGACAGGCTGGAAAAATGGGTCAATAGGAACCTCATGAAGTTCAGAAAAGGGAAGTGCAAAATCCTGCACTTCCGTAGGAACAACCCCAGGCACCAATACAGGGCTGGGCACCAACCAGCTGGAAAGCAGTTTTGCAGGAAAGACCCTGTGTGTCCTGATGGACACCAAGCTGAACACAAGCCAGCAATGTGCCCTCACAGCAAAGAGTGCCAACAGCCTTCTGGCTGCATTAGGAAGACCATTGCCAGCAGGTTGAATGATATGATCCTTCTCCTCTACTCAGGACAAGTGAAGGCCACAACTGGAGTACTCTGTCTAGTTCTGGGCTCCCCAGTACAAGGGGAGACATGGACATACTGGAGAGAGTTCAGCAAAGTGCCACTATGATGATGAAGGGACTGGAGCATCTCTCATATGAGGAAAGGCTGAGGGAACTGAGATTGTTCCTAGCGAACCTAGGATTGTTCCTAGATTGAGCCCAGAGAAAAGAAGGCTCAGGGGGATCTTTCACAAACTTTTTCATCATGATATAAGAAAGAAATTTTTTACAGTGACAGCAATCAATCACTGGAACAATCTCCACAGGGATGTGGTAGAGTCCCCATCACTGAAGGTTTTCAAGAGGCAATTGGACAGGGTGCTAGATAATCTCATCTAAGCTCCCCTTCCCGTGAAAGGCTGGACCAGATGATCTTTCAAGGTCCCTTCCAGCCTGGGCTATTCTATGATTCTATGAAACTGAAACACAGGAAATACTCTTTAAACATAAGAAAAAATCTTTTTCCTGTGAGGGAGATCAAACTCTGGAACAGGTTGCTCCAAGAGGTTGTGGAGTATCTGTCCTTGGAGATATTCAAAACCCAGCTGGATGTGATCCTGGGCAACCTGCTCTGGCTGACCCTGCTCTTAGGCTGTTGGACTAGATGATCTCCAGAGGTGCTGTCCAACCTCAGCAGTTCTGTGATTCCGTGAAAGGATTGTGAACCGATTTGATGCTTTTGTGTATCTGACCAGTTGACCTGCATGTTTAATCTTTATAAATGTCAGATCACTTGGCTCACACTTGGATGATTTATCATTTTAATGTAGTCTGAACACACACGAGGATATGGTTTCATTCATTAGACCCTTCACAAATACAGACAGATACTTATTTTCAAATGGATGAAGTAATCTTTGGCCAAGGGGACTGGGTTATTTATTATGGCCCAAATATTCCTAGGTCAAATATAGATTTGCCATCTTGCTGACATTTTTTCCTTTCCATATGACATATCAGGTGCAAGCATATCTGTGACATTTTTTATGTAAGCCCTTGGGAGGCCCCAAAAAAGACCTTCAGTCATTGTAAAAGCAAGGAATCAGTTGCACCAGTCATATTCAGCTGAAGAACAGTACCCAGTAATTTTCTTCACTTACTTCATAAATTATTTCATGCTTTTAGAGTTTTTGTCTTCGGTAGATGTATTTTCTTCATGTGATGTCTGAACAAAGTAAAACTACATTGTCTTTTCACCTTTTTCTGCTTTCTGGCTCATTTTGGAATAGTTTTCACTATGTGCTTACTATAGCCTGTGAGTTAGGTTATAGGTGGGCTAGGAAAAGGTTGGAGACTACACTGACCCATATCAGAGTGATGCAGATGAAATTAGGGTCACTCAGAATTATATCTCTGGTGGCACTAGGCTCTTTTTGATACACGGCTTGCTCGACTGAACGATGCCTAGGACAAATGCTTTCTCTTGTCCTGTTTTCTTTCTGTTGGTGTTTGGTTGGAAGCTGATGGCCTCAGGAAATAGAATTTGGGATTGTGAGAGACTCCCAAATGAATCTGGGAATGTGAGAGATACTAGATCCTAAATCTTGAACAGTGCCTGGGATTTGAATTCTTTCCAGCCCAAAGTTGGCCTTATCACTTATTTAGAGAAAGCTATGTTGGTCATTGTAAAGCAACGATGAACTAAAGTTCAGTGATGAACTTTGTATGTTTGAGTGATATCAGAATAGCTTGTTTTATCTGGGATATGTTGTAGTGCTGGATTTGTCTTAACATATTCATTTTTTAAAGTTTAGGGATGGCAGTGGCAAATAAATTAGTTGTAGCACGGCCTCTTCCATTGTAGACAATAAATCTTTCTTGCAATATTTAGAGGGACAATAATCTGTTTGGATAGCTAATGCCCTATCTTCCCACACAAAATCAATTCTGCATTAAATGGAGATACTTAAAAAATTTTTAATTTTTAGTGAGAACTTTGGGAAAGTATGCTAAAGATAAGGTCATTGTGTTATTCTTCTCTTCAGAGTAGGATAGAACCAGTATTCTGAAACTCTGTGAGTTAGAAAGTGTCCCTGGAGCCAGCTGGGTGTTTGCTGTGAGAAGTATGTTGAATTAGGATGGTCACATTTTGCAAAAAGAGGAATGCATATGAAATGGAGAGATACTACATGGCCGCTGTGGGAAGTTACATCAAGTTTGTGACCATTTCATGATAGCAGCTTTTATTAGCAGACTCACTATGATCTCATCATCTTCAGCTAAACTACAAAGGATTGAGAACTAGGAGGAAGCTATAACTGCAGGCTGGAATTGGCTGGTCTCAGATCAGTCATCTCTTTCATATTAGTGAATCTTTTGATATCAGCTCTCTCTCAAGCCTTTCTTCTCCCTTCAATCCACTCTAACTTTACAACTTGGCACTTAACTTTTTTTTGACATTTTTATTAACGTTGGAAAAATTATACCTTTTTTTAAGCTGAAGATGAAAGCAACTGATATAACAATTTCCATCAATTTCCTTATGTAGCTCTTGCAAGATGCTGTTCAAAGCAACAGTTGAATCTGCTGACTCTCACATGTGTACGGCACTCTATTACCCTAGGTGCCAATGGCACAAGTCACCACTGTGATCTTAATCTGATAAAAATGCTCGGTAACAGGCAGCTACAGTCTAACAATCAAATCTGTCACTAGAGAACAATCAGTGAACCTCATTAGGGGCTTGGCATGGGCATCACACATTTATAGTTTTTACACTGAATTCACTGTTCTCTCCAGTAACTCCTGCAAATGTATGTTGCAGATGTCACTGCAGGCAGAGTTGAGGTTTAGCCTCCTAAAGGAAGCTGAGGATGAACTTGGAAGTGTAGAACTCGGAGACTGAAAGCAAGGCCTTCATGCAGATCATGGTATCTGCATTCATTTGGACTAAGAAGCAACTCATAGTAAATTTCTGCAGCAAAAGAGCAGCACATGACTGCACATGCAGGTATCTCATTCATTACTGCATAGAACTTGATGGCACTTGAGGTATACAAAAAACCTATGAAACTTTATAGTGGTTTTACTTGGACTAGCCACTGCAACACATATATCCTCAAGGTTTCTGACTAAGCTCTCATTCTGGCTATCACAGTGTATTGCTCAGTTGTTTGGTATAAGAGGCGTTATACCAAAATGAAGGACACCATAATCGCTCTCACCAAAACAATGAGTAGTGCATTAAGCTTCAATTCTTCAACTCCCAGTAATGTTAAAGTGTTCCCTTGTGAATGTTACACAGCAAACATGCTGGGACTTCCAGAAAATTATGAACGAAACCAAATTGCTACTTCATGATGGCACGAAGAATACCAACTTTTTGCCTCGGATATTTTTAATGGTACAAGCGGTGGAATGAAACACAAAATGAGGCGTTTACTTGTGATCCCAGAGGAGTATTGCCAGGATTTACCTTACCTCAGTGATATTGGATTACACTTAACTGCATCCAAGCAGATCACAGTCTATGCAGTTAACTTCCATATAAATGAAAAGGTAACAACCTGCTTTACCACAACTATTTGAAATTTCAATTTGTTACAACAACAACAAAAAAGTAGACTGTGCAGGAGGCATCAAAGGCATTAATGAGGCCTCTCTGTACTCCACTGAATTGTTCAGTAACTGCTATGTAGATATATACATTTCTTTTGATGTCATAGAAAGAGATTAATGTTGATATAGCATCCCTGGTTTCTCAGTATATTGGCTTTCTTGTCAGACCCGTAGTATGTTAGTTGAGTTTGGAATAAATTAGAAAGTTTGCCTGATGTGTAGTGAATAGCACAAACATGAGGATGCATATATCCTGATGAAAGACGAAAGCAAAACAGAAAAAAAGTGTAGTTGTTTCCACACCCTACTCACCTCCTCCCCTTTTCTCCCAGGTCTAGCATCAGGGTACGTAGTCTACTGGGATCTCAACACTAGATCCATACAAAAAGGAGCAGAGGCATCTGGTGATGCTTGTTGTTCAAGGACCTCTCCCAAGTCCAGGCCAGAAATAATGTAAAAAAAAAAAATAAAAAAAATTTTATGTAATACATAAATCTTTGTAATATCCAAGCTTTGCTATAATATTATAACTTTTATGAGTTTATGAAGAAACACCTGCCTGCAATTCTATGAACAGTTGGCAAAATAAGCCTTTTCAGTTGTTGTAGATGATGATATAAAGTTCCACTGCAGCAATAAGGCTAACAAATGGTTGAGCAAACTGACATTTTGACATCTGAATTCTCTGCAGAATTAGATAGTGCAGTGTCAAAGATGGATGTGGTAATGACACTTCAGAATTAAAATTAAGTTACATTAAAATAAGTCTGTGTTCTTGATTTAGGGAACTGATTCAAAGAAACTGTTCCTCTATTGTTTGTCATCCACCACTATCTCAAGAATGGGCCTGTGGCACAGACCAAAAAATCAGAGAAGGGGATGCTTAACTGAGACAGCTCTGGCAGAAACCCGCCTCCAAAAAGACAAGGTCCACCATCAGTGACTTAAGCAAAAAGACAGTGGAAAAGGTGAATAAACTTCATTAATAAGTCTGAGAAACTAAGATTATTTTTAAAGTGCATAATCTTCCTCACATGGCATAAACTTGGATGGATTCTTCAAACACAGTGACAGATCTGTTTGTCCAGGTTGGTCAGAAGGCAGTTATCTTACTGTCCTTTTTGGCCAATGCTGCAGCTTTTCTTAAGGCCAAATAACAGGGTATTTATTGAAAAGATGTTGATGTTGAGAACCTAACCAGCTTTGCAAAGAGGGGAAGATGAAGACGGTGTTTGTGATTTATTAGCTGAAACCAACATAACAAAGAATGTAGTATGTAATTATCATACGACAAGTATTACATTAATTTGCCATCACCAGACAATCATCTGTGTAGTTGACACCATTTTTTCAGTTACTGAGATTTACAAGTTTTAATACAGTTCACACATAGTATGTGTCAGATAAAAAGCCTGGCAAAATGGGAATTGTGTGTTATCCTCGGCTGGAACATTGTCCTGTGCATAAGGCACAGGACTGGGACTGAGGCACTGTATTAACTTTCCGTCTCTCTTATGTTCACCAAAATAGTCAAAGGCAGATTATTTACTCTCTTTGGCCTTGTTTCCTCTTTTATGACATAAGAAAAATTATACTACTACTATCAGGAGTGACAGGAGGTTAAACTAATATTGCTAAAGAAGATTGAATTGCAGTATGCAAATACGAAGTATTACTATCGTTCCACAAACAGAAAATCTTCTGGGTTATGAAAAATTTTTGCACGCTCCTCTCTCTCGCATCCTGCCAAATAGTACTTCATGACATTGTGAGATTTCTGATGTTAAGGTATACTCCTTTACTCCCCAGTGAGGAGGAGCTCAATGAACATGGGCTGGAAGTCGTTTTATGATCTTGTAAGAGCATTTATGGAAAAAGCCATTCCTAGAACTCCAAAGAGTTATAGAAAAAAAAAAAAATCCTGGTAGCCTAGAAACAGCCTACTGATAGAAAGTAAATTAAAAGTCTGGGTTTTTTTAATTTTAATTTTTAGTTTTTAACATAGTGATCCAGATGCACACACCCCACCCCCACCCCCCAGCTCAGAAAGTCTCTAGAGCTGGGAGATATATCATGGAAGACTTGGTCTATACTTGCTGTATTTCCTTATAATGCTCATTCCTTGAGCATGTCCCATGTTGACCTGTATTGAAAAGTGGGTTTGTTGAAGCTAAAAGACCTCCCAGAATCTGGGGAGGGGAAGCACTAAAATCATACAACAAATGAATTTAGGAGGTAACTCATAAAAAAATCAATTAGCAAATCATAGGTTTAAGATGAGGGATCTGGAATAGTCACTGGAGGTATTCAGGTAGCTGGTGTATGCTCCCAGCATGTAAGTACAGGAAACTCGACTGCATAATTCATGATGCTAGCCCATACCAGAAACAGGGTATTAGAGCAGCTGGATCTTTGGTCTAACCCAATGCAGCAATTATTATATTCTTGCAGAGCTGAAGGTAGACTTGATTTTGTTGTTGATGTTCATCTGTCCCAAACAGGCACTTTACATTTACAGAAGAAAGAGAATTCTTGTCTTTATGTCTTCAGGAATGTGTGTTACCATCTGCTACTAGAGTTTTCTCTCTCAGTTCAGGAAGAAATTGAACAAATTTGACCTATGGTTAATTGCTGACTTGTCGGAGCTATCTGTGGTGGTGCAAGTCACCTAAAGTAAAGCTCCAGTGGCAAATGAGAATAAACACAGAGCAGAATGAAAAAGAACTTAGACCAAATGTAGCTGGAGGCACTAGATAGACCTGCTACCATTTACATTGTCTTTGGGAAGTTTAGTAGCCACAGTCTTGCTATTTCACTCCTCAACTCTCTTTCCTATGGTCTGGAGAGAGTTTGCGTGGATGTCAGCTCTTCCGTATGTAAGTCTGTCCTGGTCAGCCATCCTTTGCATGGCACAGTATCCATCTTACACCTGAGACAGCCTGTGGCTGCTACAAGGATGTTTCCCCCATTATGAATCTATTAGATATTTGGCCACCAGGTGGCATAAAAACTATGTAAAATATCACAAAGGGGTTGCAGATATTGTGATACAATTACCTCTTTTTTAAGAATATGGGTATTCAAATTCTTAGTGGTCCTAGCTATCAACTTTGAATACTATTTGTATATTTTTAAAAAGTAGCTAATAGCTTTTAAAACCTTTTAGCTTGCAATGTTATCCCATCCATCATGGGCTGGATGCAAGTATCACATACAAATTCCCACAATGACACTTATATAGTAGGCGCTACTCCATGTTCCTCTTTTTGCAAATTTCTTTAACTTTTGCCCTCTTTTCTGCTGCTTCCTTTTTTCACTTCTTGATCCTCTCCACTGCATTGCTGGAGGTCCCCTAAGCTGCCTTTTCATCATTTTGACTGTAGTTTTAAATGATGCCACAGAGAAGTCAGAACTCCTCTTTTTAATCTTCTTTTCTTCTTTTGGCTACATTCCTTACTTTCTCTTCCCTGCTCATATTTTTTGAGCTTCTGTTCTTTTCATGATCTTGTCGTGACTCTCTGGCTATTCCTTTAGTATCTTATTTGGTGCCTTCTATTTTTTTGTATCTCTTTAACATTGTTTTCCTTGAGTTTCTATTCTGAGTTCCTTTCTCTTTTATTTTCCAATATTATTTTTTTATTTATTTTACACTCTTCTGTCATTTCTGATGCAAGTTGTTTAATCTATCCAACTTCTGTCTCAGCCTCATATTTCTGTATAACAAACAACTGAACTCCTCACCTTCCCCCACAACACCCTCCTCACCCTCTCTTCTCTGTCACTGTTAAGAATTTGTGACAGATTAGTTTAATCCATCCATGATTCATGTCTGATACAGAGCTGGATTAATGTAAAAAATGTATTATGAAAATTGCTTGCAGCTTTGTAAGTGGAATGAACTGGTTTGAGGTTGACACCTTCAGTCTAGACCAATAGCAGAGAAAAATATGATATATGGTTAATGGTTTAAATAGACAGCTCTTCCTGAGGTGAGGTTAATCCAAATGAAGATATAATGACATTCTGAGTAATCCATATTGTCTATATTCACCTTCAGGAAAATCCGTTTGCAGACCTTACTGTGTGCAAGAACCAAAATAATTGTTCTAAACCAGGAAGGCATGGAGGTCTCAGATAGCGTGTAGTATCTGTGGGACTCAAAAGGGCTTAATGGGGAACCTCAGAAGCCAGTGGAGTGGCAAACATGCCTTACTGCAGTGGACCGTAGCTCTGCTTTACTTGCTTCCAATGGAGCAGAGGACAGAATGGGACATACAAGGAAGACACGGTGCTTTCTGTTACTCTGCTCTAAGTCCAGGTGGAATCTTCTAACTCAGCTATGGACAAGCACAAGATTAGGCATGTTAAGCAGACCTTCTCTTCTGATATGTTTCTCCCAGTAAGAGTTGTTTTAGTCAGCTACTGGAGTTCTATATTGATAGGAAAATTTTAGGTAGACAGAAAATTGAAATGAGCTTTGGCTTATAAGAACAGATGGTAAAAGAAGAGAGCCAGAGCTTGCCCTGGCTAGAACTACTGGTCGAAAGATAGGATCATAACAAGTCCCGGTATAGGTGTAGGCCTACAGTGGACTGAGAGGAACTGGCTGGCTTCCATTGACAAGAACAGCATTTCAACAGCTCTAAATGATACAGCACCAGTGTTTTCTATGTCTCTCTTGAGAAAAAGAAGGACATCAATGACTTTCTTTTATTCAACAGCTATGTCAGAAACATAATCAATGGATTATTCCTAGTATCAATTGAGGGAATTAATTAATTCAATATCTGGATTCAGAGAACCCTTGAAGTTCTAACCTATGTTTTGTAAGAGACATCAAAGTTAATAAAATGGTATATGACAAAATCTTTATGCATGAAAGGCCTTCACCTTTTCTGCGCTAAAACATCTTCCCGCTAAAATCTTCCAAAGCTTGGTTCCCTGCATTTAATCAAACAATCCAAATAAATTCACAATCTTGTATGACCATCTATCATGACTAAGTGATGAAAGTTGTTTTTTCACTTTAAAATTCCTTTGTTACATTTCTTTGCATCCTATGTAATTTCAAATTACTTGATGTAATGCTTTGAAATAATTTGAAAAAGCATTCAAGCAGGAGCTACATTTTTTTTCCATAAACTAATGAGACTATATTCATTGTTGTGTATGGACTGCCTTCTCTTTCCATGGCTTATCTGGTGCCAATAGAGTTCAATGTCAGGCTTCTCACTTTCAGCTGGATTCTATGTGCAAAGTCAGATCATTTGTTGTTAACACTGTAAAGCACTGCATACTCCTAAGACACTGTACAAATAATAATGTTGATTCATCAAGTGTCTGGAAACACACTCAGAAAGTGATTCTTATTTTTATTTGTTTGGTGATTTCCTGCTGCTAGATCTTTGGGATCAATAAAAGCAAATGCTTAGTCAGAGCTAAGCACGCAAAAAAAGGGCAATTATTTGTTTCATATTCTAGTTGATGGAAAACTTCAGTGAGGAACTTGGACACACTAAAGAGATGTTCATCAGTTAAAATAGACCTTGTAAGCCCTCAATACAATATGCAATCACATTTACATTACTCACTGATACATTTTACTCATGTCTTTATATGTCACAGCATAAACTAGGGTGTATAAAAGTATTAAATCAGAAAATCAGTCCTTCAGATTTCATGGATGCATGTTGCCAGCATTAAAAATATAAAAGAAATAGGAATTGCAAGTTGTACAGTGTTGCAGGGAGTTTGCCATATCATATTACCCCAGTGTTCAGGACAGCTCTCTTCAGCTGATAGAGACAATAGCATTACAAATGAGTTCATGTAGGAAGACTTAAGTCTTGTGGTGTATCAAGCAGTTATCCTCCTCTTAACTCTAAACAAGCCAGCACTGACACTGGAAGTTGTGGAAGTGTGTCAGGACAATGTTCACTCCAAAGGCATTAGCTCGAAGGCAGGTCTAAATAGCCTCAAAGCAGACCTGCACTAGTGCACCTGCATCACTTAGAGACTCTGAACTACCACACAGTGACTAGGTAGAAAGATAGCATTGCTGGCTGCTGGCTCAGGAACCTCCAGTTCCCAGGGCGTTCAAAGGCTCTAAACAGCTGCCCCTTATATTTGCTTTTGCCATCTTATATGCTAGGCCCAAATCTTCTACCTCACTTTAACCCCAAACTTTTTATTAGACTACCTGCACTTCTACTATTCCTGTTTAACAGATATTAAATATCTATCATTTGCATAAATGAGGAGTTAAAAGCAGTTTAAAAGTAGTTTTGTCAGTTATGTTTTCTCCTTGGAGACAGGCCCCCTCTTCAGTTTTCCGTGTCGGCTTTTTTTATCTGCCTGTGTGGTACATCTGGCAAAAGAAAGGCCAGAATTTATAGACAATTTTTTTCTCTTGGATCTTAACAGTGAAGAAAATGAGATATTTAAAGAGTTTTGAAGAGAATTGCTTCCTAGTACTGATTTATGTACAAGCCAATGTTCAGCACAAAAATTTTTAACCGTATTTTACATTTTCTGTGCATCTTTAACAAGCCCGCTCAATTAAGTGGTGAACTAGATGATGTAATACAACTTTGATGTATTACAACTTTGTTTGTTTGACAAGTTGACACCTGTCAGCTGAGCAGTTATAACTTAGTATTTCCACTTCCAGGTTCCTCTGTGGGCAGCTCACACCTTCTGACCGCTTAAGCTGCTGCCTGCACCTCACAGCCAGAGGGAGCTGGGTGGGAATCCCTGCCTGGGGCTCAGTTCCAGGCACAGGAACTCAGGAGATACGGTGTCTCAGTGGTCTTGAGCAGGTGCCAACACCCATGAAGCCGTTGCATTCATAACAGAGGAATGGTGGCCGTGCAAGTGTAGTGAGGCTAAGGTTGTCTCTGTCATGGGATGGATGTTTTGCAACAATGATCCCTTTGCAGAAAAAGATCTTCAAAAGCAGAAATATAAAAACATGAACTTCACAAAATTGTTATCCCTGCTTACCATGGATTTTCCTTTCTAGAGGAAATAAGACAAATAACACCTGTATTTTGTCCCCTGCATCTCAGCTACTGATGGTCTATTTTACTCTTATAGATACTTTCTCCCTTCAGTCAAAATAATTTTGAAATAGGTCCTACACTTCAATGGCATGCTGTTTCTTTCCATATTGTTAACAGTGTCCATCTAATTTCCAAGGAAGGGCTTCTTTCCATAGTTTCTAAAGGCAGATGTTTTTATAGTACGAGGAGCTTTGCTTTCACTGACCTTTAGAAATGATTCCTTCTATTTATCTTATATACCAAGATTTGAAACAGCCAAGCTTCATCAGTTACCTTGCTTCACATAAATGTGTTAGTATCTACAATGCAATTAGAAATGTTAAACCTCAGTTCTAGAGAAAAAAAACCCTGCTTTTCTACCATCACCTGTTTTTGAAAAGTTCATAAAGCTCTTAATAAAGTCATTTAAGTACCATGTTCTAAATATTTTTATTAAGAATATAATATTGCCTGGAATTCAAGTAGACATAGAAATATTTATCCCAGTAAAATACGGAAAACATTTTGGACATATTATAAGCAGTCATATAGTTACATATGACTGTAACTCCAGAAGAGACCATTATGATCAGTCAGTCCAACTTTGATGTAGAACATGTGCCACTACTTTTCACAATATGTGCATGAAATTAATAATTTTTGTTTGATTTACCATCCTTTTAGTCAGGGCATTTCATGCACAATTGTTTTGACCCCCCACTACTTAAATACACAGCAGTGAAAACTGTCTCATCCAGTCAAAGAACAGTAGTTTTATTCTAACAGTTGCTGCTGAACGTCCTGCCTAACTGCTGATGGGGAAAAAGCCCTACTATTTTATCAATGTCAGTCATGAAGAAATCATTACTCATTCTTTTTTTCCGCTTTTTTTCCTTTTTTTTCCCCTTTCATTTACTCTCTTTCAGAAGCTGATATTTTAACTGAAGAAACTTCCCCATGTGATTGTCACCTTGCATCATCATTGGGCTAAGACAACTTTGTACCTTAGACTCATGAAAGCAATGCACCATCCTAGCCCTGTTTGAAGCAGCTCCGTCAGCAATATAGCTCCTTGCCTCCTCAAGATCACGTAAGTGACCCCAGAGCTGCATCAAGGAAAGCTCTGTTCCCTATGGGCAGCCTTCCGCGGCTGGTTAAAGGAGGCCAGGTTGGTTATATTGCTGATTGCCATCACCTGTTAGACACCCCATGTGGTGCAGGGAAGTGGCTGCATGTTCAGAGTCATGTGCAACAAGGGAAGCCCATGTGTGAAAAGAAAATTTGGGCATGGAAAAAGATGATATCCATCATGTCTCTGAGATCAGTTTTATGCAGCAGATAACCAATATGAAAGAATAACCCCTGAGTGACCGAATGACATAGGATGGAATGAATTGCCCTCTAGGGATGCTTTTTGTCTTTCTATTAAGTATCAATGATGAACTTGAACTACACATCTTACTTTTAGATGCTAAAATTACAGAAAATGAATACCTAATATCTAAATCTGTGATCTTTCCAGTAGATAAGGTGAACAAAAAGCATTGGGATACATTATAAGAACAAATCTCTTACTGTCTCGCTGGCAGAAGCAGATTACTTAACTGCAAGAGATTTTTATTTTTATTTTAATTATTTGTTGTAACTTCCTCAAGAAATGTATTCCCCAGGCAGATCCACTATATTTCAATTATCTGAAGTGTATCTCAAATTTTGCAATTTTTCACTCAGTGTAATCAGCATTTGAAAAGAATTCATTGCTTTGAATTTTGAATGCATTTGAAAATTGGAAGCAAAAAATCAGAACATGAAAAATGTTATGAAATAATGTATTATGAATCTCTATAAAACAGTATTACCCTCTGGAAAGCAGTCAACAGAATTTCCCCTTAGAGGCATGTATGCTTCACAAAATACCTGCCTACCTGACCAGAAAAATATCTTCATAACTTCCAAGTTACAAAACCTTGCAATATCACTTTTAAACAACAAACTCTGAAATTAAACTATTTACATTTCTTCTAAAGTTTCTCAGCTGTATTTCATAATTGTAGCTGAAACTCGCCCAACAATTTATATAGTTTGCTATTAACAGGTCTATCAGAATGTAATCATTTCATGGCCAGCTTTTTCTTAAGTCTGAAGTTAAGCACAATAGAAGTGGACTTTTAATTGTTATATTACAAAGAAGCTTACAACAATTTTTTTTGAGCAGTCTGGTTATCACATAAATAAAGAAGAAGATATATTTGGCTGGTACAATCAGGAGGAATGTAAAGCTCCCACGCCTGCCTTCAGTAATTGATGAAGTGGGTCAGTGACATTTTACAGGGCTGTGATTGAATTGGACCCTTGAGGATAAATAGCACATAAACCTTTTCCGCCAGCTCTTTGGTAAGTTAATATTGGCAATTCCAATTTAACGCTTATGAATAAAAGTATTGCAGGCTAAGTGAAATAAAAGAACAGCCACAGCTATTGTCTTCCGTTGGTGTTCTTTCCCGCAAGCACTATTTAATCCAATGAAAACCAGAGACCCTATCTGTCAAAGAAATACATGTGACTGGGCTGGTTCTGGGCAGAGGGGAGTGTTCTGGAAGAATTTAGAATTTGCTGTATAACTAAAAATGCAGATTTTTAGTAAAATTGCCTCTCATTAGCCCATTTGGGAAATATTCTTGTTGATTTCTTGGTGAGGTGGTACATTGAATGGTTGTGAGGTTTCAGATGCATGTTAGTGTTAATAAATTCTATTAATAATTTACAGTAAAAGGAAATATTTTATTAATGCCATCTGAAATCAATGCACAAAATTAAAATGAAGCATTCCCAATTGCTTAACTAAGCTATGGGACATGGTTGGAGAAAACAGGTATTTAATTTTTAGAATACATTGCTCATTTATTTTTAAACATTTCATTTAGGCTTAAATGAAATTCTTTCATGCTGTCATTATGAATATTTAATTTCTTCAATGTCACATATAACTTTTATATAAACACACACATAATTACCTTTTAGCTTCAACTGAATGAATCTGGAGCTTGAGAACAAATCTGCATGGGTATGTACAAGTAAACTGATATTAGCAGTTCCTCTAGACTTCATTTCACAGGCAGTGTTTTCCACCATTTGGGCCTTCCTGGGCTTTGTTGGTGCTATTGAACTAAACAGGGACCGGGCTTAAGCTCAGTCTCTGGTCCTGTGGGTATCTACAGCATTTAATGTTAGTGCACTACTTGATATAATTTTGGTCCGTGGCAGGCATTATTTTCCCTGAGAGTGTTTGGGCTCAGCCTGTGGATAGCCTGGGGCTGTTTCAGTGGGCTGTATGGACAGTGCTACCCTGCTTTGGAGAAGATAAGCTTTTAGCCATATGGATGCAAGCCATACCATATCACTTGTCCTCAAGGTCAGAGAATGGAGTCTGACCCATTTGATTTACTAGCAGAGATGTAGACATACGCCTGTAGCTACTTTAAGAGCTGCAGATTCAGCACTGGCTCCATTTGCAAGGATGGCTATGCCCCTGTGGCATGCCATGAAACCTGAGGGGAGCTCCATGGATCTCAGCTGCAGATTCAGCGTTGGCTCCATTTGCAAGGATGGCTACGCCCCTGCGACGTGCTGTGAACCTGAGGGGAGCTCCATGGATCTCTGCTGATGGATGCTATGGTGCAGCTGGTGGCCCTAAACTTGGGTTAAGAAACACTTTAAGGTTTAATGCAAAGCTTTGGGGACATACGGCTAATTTTTACATCAACAATTCAGGCAAAACACCTATTGAATTCAAGAGAAATTTTTCCACAATAAAGTTTGGGGATCAGCTCTATTGCCATAGAAAACGTAAAGTTTAAAGCTCAGGGAATGGAGTGTCCTCACAAATGACTGAACATCCACTCGCTTTTCCTTCAGCAAACCACTGTGCTTGGCGTGAATACTGGGGGCCGCGTGGGCCACTCCTCCGGAACTACAAGGGCTTGAAAGTAATGATGGATTTACCAGGGCAGGGAAGGGAGAGCAGTCATAGCATATACGTTGTAGGCAGGGCATATGCTCAGTGTCACACACAGATCTGCTGTCACCACTGTGGCTGCATCCAGCCCAGGGAACCTGTGCCTTTCCTGCACATATGGTCAGAGCTCAGTCCCAGGAGCTCATAATCATGGGATGTATGCTTTCTAAAAGGGATGAATAGTTTTACTGGGAAGCAGTTTAATCGGTCTGATGAAAACTTTCTTGGTTGGAAAGCTTAAAACAAGATAAAACTGAAACTCTAAGACTGCTTGTGAAAAATGTTTTGTTTCTGTGCTTGTTTGCAAATCTAATTTTTGGGAAAGAATCTTATTAGATTTTAAATTCACTGGGTGGAGGCAGACCCAGCTACCTCAGCCACCTATCTGTAAGCATCTGGTGTCATGCTTTATGTGATAGGCACATTAATTTGAGCTAGTTGGGACTTTAGGAAAATTACTGTGGGATTTTGCAAAATGCTCATTCCATGCTTATCCATGCTTTGCAAGTACAAATCCATTTCTATAAAGCTTACATCCTAGAGATTTTTCAAATTCAGCACAAGAGAAGGAATAGGTAAAGAAAGCCCCTCTAGAGAAAGCCCATTATCCCAGTGCCTGGTGGTGGTATTTGAAGTATTGGAGGATCCATTTGATCCTTTTGAAGAACTTTCACTGTAGCATATAATGAAAAATAATGTCAGAATCTTTAGTTTTTTTGTGTGCTGTTTTATGTGACAGAATTCTTGTTTTTTCAGCCAATGAAGATGAATCTTTGTAATCCTGCTTTAGGAATGAGAGTCCTACCTGCTACCACTACTCCAGGCCTATTATCTGTCTTGGATGCTTTACAGGGGCAGGAAAGAATTGCTGAAGGCAACTGTTCACTTCAGTAGTTCACTTTTAGATAAAAGAACAAATATTCTACAAAGAAACCCTCTCAGATTTTCACCTTTCTCCTTAAACCACTGAATAGAATGGAATCCTGCACTGTACTCTTTCTACACAATAGGTCTTGCCAGGACTATACTGATATAGATATTTATTTAATTTTAAAGGGCATTTGGATTTCAACGGTGTCCATACATAAGCCTGACAAAGAGTATGGCACCATGGGCACGTATTTAAAAACATTATGTGCAAGAAGTTATGAAACCTATATTTTCCTAAGCATAGTTAATCACTAGTGGGAAAAGAAATACCTTTGGGAGTCTTTAAAACATCCCTGTTGTAAGTGCTGACTGAGGTGCTCTCAGTGCCTTTGACAGCCCTCTCACATGCTTCTCCCAGTACGGCTAATGGCAATATCTTCATCAAGTTCAACAGTGCAATTTCAGTGGAGTCAAAACCTTGATTGCTGTCTTAGCTAGCATTAAATCCTGTAGCCTATAAAGAAAGGCTTTCATATCTATGAAGTAGCCTATACAAAATTCCAGGTAAGCCTGGGATTGTAGTCTGGCCAACAGACTCCACAATCTCACCACAGTATGGTGAGAAAATGGATGTAAAATATTCTTTTATTTCCAGTAACCTCGAAGTGACAATTCCTGTGCTTGAACGTCTTACACTATTATGTATTTTAAAACTAGCACATAACTTCTTGAACTGTTTAAAATAGGAATTCCCATAATAAAATATATTTATTCAGATTTTGAAATGACAAGTATATCTGTCTGAAAACTAATTACTCCTTTCTGGTGGTATCTGTAAACTTTCAGGATTCTGAAAAGAAAATGAGTTTAGTTATGTCTTTATTTATGTTAAATTACTGTACTGAAATGTTCCCCTAGACCCCATTTTGCCATGGCAAAATTCCCATTGAAATCAACTGGACTTTTGTAACAGTTAATTTTTCTATCATCTCTATGGAATTTATTCATTTCAATAGAATTTTTGTTGAATTGGGTCCATATTGGGTCCATATCATATACACATATATAACTTTCTGTTTCATCTTCTTCTAATTTTGATACTTTTGTCTAGAATAGGAATTTAGGAGGAAAACAGCCACAGGAGAGATATCCATATTGCTAAGAGATAATTTTTATTTTAAAAAACAGTATTGATGATTGACAATTTTCACCAGCTTAACAGGTATAACTGTAGGGAATTTATTATATTTTTTATTACTATTAAAAATGTTATTCATTATAATTAATTCTGCTTTCATTGCAAGAAAAATAAAATATTATTGTAAAAAATAGATGAGTAAAGTATTATAATTAAAATCACTGGGTTTTTTGGTATGGCAATGAAAGATTATATATACCACATGGAGTTTTTGTTAAGTAGCAGGATGGATAAGATGTCTTGTTTAATATCTGTTAAACAGTAACAAAAATAGATTCCACAAAGTAAAAAAAAATTATTCATGAATGACTGAAAAAAAAAAGGCAGACAGAAGATAGTCTACCTGTGGAAGAATTTTTTTTTTTCTCAATAATTTCATGTCCTTTTAAACTCTTGTGATGTACACAAATTTGCATTTATAAAGCATTGTCATCCAATAAGAAGTCTGAGACAAATTAAAAATTACAGAGAAGAATTTTTCCACAAGTACCTGAAGTACAGATATTACTTTCCTGGAGAAAAGAACATGCTGCACAAGGATTCGAAAGGTATAGTTTTGGATGGACTGGGGAAATTTTTGGGCTTTGCCACTTAAAACTTCTGATACGTGCCAAATAAAATAAAAATCTAGTTTTAGAAAATCCATTAACTTATTTCAGAGATTAGCAGAAAATTGGAGTCTTTACGTATTTTTCATGATCTTTTTTCATTTACATGAGTGTTTAATGCAAAGCTTTGGGGTCATAAAGATAAATTCTACAAAACCAATTCAGGCAAAACACTTGTTGAATTCAACAGAAATTTTGCCATAATTAGGCTTGGCGATTAGCTTTGTTGCCACCAAAAAGATTTGTTACATTGAGAGTGGTCAGACACTGGCACAGGTTACCCAGAGAGGTTGTGGTGCCTTCATCCTTGGAGATATTCAAAACCCACTGAACACAGCCCTGGGCAACCTGCTCTAGATGACCCTGCTTTGAGCAGGGGCGGTGCATTAGGCTGTAGGTTGATGGAAGACATGGTCAATACATTTAGAAGATAATTTCATCCTCTTATTTAGCTGTGTCCAGTTGCTCAAGAGGTAGAGAATCAAATCTCTTTAAAAAAAGATGCCATAGAAGCAGCTAGCAAAAGAGAATGGTTTGGGGGCTGATTAAAAGGCAATATCCACTGTGATAATATTCCTCATGCAAGGGGGAAACCAACCTGTAAATGGGGGTCAGTCAAGCTAAAGATCAGGGGCAGGTATTCAAAAGATTCAAAACCTTAACCAAGGCTCCTCCATCCATATTTTGTAGCTAAATAATGTCCTGACTTTCAGGCATGTTGATCACAGGTATGTATTAATAGCTGAATTGGGTAAGACCAAAATGTAGTGCCCTGTCTTTGCAAGTGGATGGTCAAGGACACTTAAGGAAGAAGGCTAATAATAACACAGCAAATAGAAAGTGTTATTTCCTTCACCGCAATCTCTGAGCAGCCCCCAGTCTCAACCTGGGAACTTTTTGAGCCAAAGAAGTGCTACATTACTGAATTTGAGAAGCAAAAAGCATGCTGTGGCCATGAGAGATATAAGCCCAACATCAAAGCTGTAAGCCAAAGAATGTCCAGACGCATTACAGTGACTCTTTAATTAGTAAGATTGCCCCAGGTCGAAATTGCTGACTTGTGTTGGACTTCTAATTAATTTTCTTTCTTCCAGATGATCTCAGGGCAAGAAAAATAGCTTACCACATCCAGATCATGTTGATCTGATCTGTAAGTAATGTAAAAATAGATCCTTTCAAAATACAGGACCTACTTCTACTTTCAAGAAGAAACAATAATGATTTGACAAGCATCTATCTTTCATCTTTTAAAAGGAATAAATTATTAATAAAAGTATTAATGGGATAACCTGTACATATGTTCCTATAAATTTATCATATTTTTTACTGTAGCTGATCAAATACTTAAGGAACCAGGGCCTTTACAGTCATTAGGAATGAATTATAGGACCCATCCCCTTTAGATTATTGGATGGAATACAGATCAGGTCAGTGATTAATGAAAATTGTTACTATTTCATGGATGTTCAGTGACCTATTTGGAATGAATTGATGGCCTCTGTTGTATTTTGGCAGGTGTGCACTCATATCTGAAAGCCAACAGAATTATGCAGCTCTCCTCCATATCTGTGCTATTAAATCCATGACCTCCTGCAGAGGTAGTAGTCCTGGAAGGTAAACGCTTCCTCGCTTTTCAAGACCTTTTCTCTGAAACACTGTGACTTAAAATGCAATGCCATGATTGCCTTTATTGGTCTGCTGTGAAGCTGAGAACTTTCAGGGAAATCTTTCTAGATGAAAAGGCAATCAAGTACTTGAAAAAAATTGACAGGCTGGAATTACATTTTCAGAACAGTTTGGGCAAACATCTGTTAGGAATGGTTTAATGTCATAGGCTTGCAACACATAATTGAGGTTCTCTGGGGTTGTGAATTGCTTGTGAAGCCTCTGCAAAATAACTAAAAAAAGCAAGCCCACATTTCCTATACAGAGAGACAGAGCTCCATGGGAAAATTTTTTGGGGTACACAAATGGAAGAAGTTCAGACAGAGTTGATGCTGCCTGACAGCAGGAATGTGGAATAGATGATTTCTTAGGGTCATTTCCAGCCTATGTTTTCTATGAATCTATGATTTCATAAAGTTATTAATTTGACTCTTTCCATCAATTCCACCACAGATTTAGATGGATATAAGAATTGTAGGACTGAATGTCTGTGTAAACATCAGAGTGAGTCCCCAAGGAATGCAGTAGAAGTGAATATTTGAAAGATAATTCTATCTGATGGCAACATGACAGCAAAGCATGCTATAATAAATCCATAACAGAAAATTAATATGCTATAATTTCAAAATCCTAACAAGAAGTTGGGTTGCTAGTTGGGAGCCTGTATGCTTGTGAAATTTAACAGTAATTGTTTCCTATCATATTTGCCGAACACACTATGCTACATTACCTATTGTGTGTCCTTTAAATGATGAATGTGTTTGTCCCTCACAATCTCATGAGCATAATGATTTGTTTACTTTTGTTCACTTTCACTGTTAATCCATATTAGAAAGTTTAACCTAGTAAACAAAATAAAATCCAATCAAACAAAGAGGTAATAAGTGTCTAGAAGCCTGAAGCTAGGCTGGCTTACAAGGCTGCTTATCAGAACAAATTCCCAGTGACGTAACTATTTGTTAAAAGGTTGGTATCATATGCAAAAAAAATATGAATTTCCTCCAGTGAGACATTTAACCCATCCATTTATTTTCCTTCCACATAATAACAGATTGTATATGAATAACACTGTTGCCATAAACTGTTAAGGTAGTGTTACAAAATTTTGCATAAAAAGCTTGAAATTGTTCTGATTTATCAGAGGCTTAATCAGTTCTGACAACTGTTTTGATATCTATACTGCAGTGGTTAAACCTTGAAAGGAAATGCTTTTAGTTTTCAAGCATTTGTAGTACATCTTCAGAAAGCCTGATGTATTAACTTCACGCAAGGTAAGAAGAGGAGATGCAATATGCTAGTTCCCAAAGTGTGTGGAAGGAAAGTTTGATTTATTAGCACTTGATCCTGTGAATCATGTACCCACCCACAGCTTCATAGATTAGGTGTTTGCAGCTCTAGGTTTGAGCTGAGAATTTAATGAAATAGGATTTGATGAATTCTATAAAGCATTTTTCCTCTATCTGGAAATGAGGTTGCTATACGTATTTATGGAAATAAAAGGATTTAATTTCCAGTTATCTCTCTTGCTATTTTATTTTTTAACGTTTAGATGCTAAAAAGTAAAGATTGAAACAGAGACCCAAAAAGTTATGATAATGCTAATTTGTCAAAAACCAAAGGACATCATAAGAATATTTTGTGCCTATGCTTGTCTTCAATGTCTTCAACCAAGTCAAACCGAAACCTGTGTATCTGTTTTCTTTCCTTCACCATAATGGAACTACTGTTAAATATACCACAAATAAAAGTTTAATGTAAATGTACCTGTATTTATCTATTAGTGTTTTATTACATGATGCTAGTTTTCATGTTGAAGCATGTCCAAAAGTGATATAATAAATCTTGCCGTATTATTTTTGTATTTGATATTTCTATATTACTAATATAATAACATTTTATTGATCTTCTAAGCACTCATTTGATTGGTAGTTCAGAAACTGCCATTGTTCTCATTATTAAAATAAAGAAAGAGAGACTGTTATTTAGGTATATACAGGGGACCAAGAAATTCGCTGCAATATTAGTTCAGAATATTTTTCAAGAAAGATGTAAGTGTTGCAATAGTTTGTTGAGGACATAAATAAAAGCTTGACAATTTTTTAATTAGAACACTTTTAAACACGTGATAATAATTTCTCAGAGCTAGAAAAAGTAAATTTAAAGCTATGCCAAAGTTAAGAGGAAACTGCAGAACTGGGATTGAAAAGTATTGACAGAAAGAAGAAATGAGAATCAGACAGGGTCTAAGAGTACTATATGTGGATTACTTCATGGTAAATTAATAATTGCTCCATTTGATTTGTTTACAAGAGGGAGTGAGAAGGACGAGAAACCAGATCAGATACATTAGCCTGCTGACCAAGACTGCAGGCTTCAGTAGACTTTGAGTGAAGATAATGGATTATATATGTTTTTCATGATCCAGTTTTCTGACAACCAGTTTATTCTATATGCACTATGACACCACTACTGACACACACAACCTCAGAGAATAACCTCAGCTATAATTTGGGATGTGCTGGCTATGAGAAGGAATTCAATTCAATTGTATATACAGGATAAATATTCAAACCTGAGTTAGTATTTAAAGCCAGATTTGTTTACCCCTTATGGCGTCAGGGTTGTTCTTACATCAGTCTTTACAGAAAGAGCTCAACACATGCAGTGTAAATCTACATTTTCCCTATTTTTAATCTAATGAAAATATACATCTAGTAAATACGGCTCAATCATATATAAGTGCATAGAAAAGCAAAGTGTTATTAAATATGTATACTACTGACTTAATTATAGGAGTTGAGGGGAAACTTGAGAAAACTAGGATTTTTTGGTATGTTTTTCTTCTCCTTAATCTAATCAGACAACACAAAAAGCCCGAGAGATATATAAACTTCAGTAACTAGTTATATTAAACCTGTGTTTACTTAGATGATTTGTATGAGATAAATAAGTAATTACCCAAAAGACATTAAAAAATGGAATATATGAGACTGCATGTGAGCAACTAACACAAGAGCTTGACTGGTGTATATTTAATAAGAAGAATTCCCCGTGCTTTTATACCCTCTTCCATTCTATAGAAGTCCTTATATCACCTTTATCACCATAGTAACTCAGCACTTTGCAGTCTTCTCCTTCTATTCATCATATTATTTTATCAGTTTAGTAAAGGATAAAGTGTTTCCCTGATCATCGACCATTTGGTACCCTGCCTTGTGGGCATCCTGCCGAGCAGTATTGTGAATAATGTAATAATTCAGCAATCTTCTACGGAACGAGAAGTGATCCCTGATTTATACTACTGTACAATCAATTTCTCATTGTATTTCATCATAATATTTAAAAATTAATTAATCATGAGAGCTTAACATCTTTTAAACACTTGATAAACATTTCTGTAGCCTTCTGAGTTTGGAGTATCAATTATTATGGTCATAAACCTTGCACAAGTTGAAGACTGACTCTAAACTGTATCTATCAAAAAGCTGCATTCAGAAAAGACAGTCATTATTTAGGTTTACTAGAGGGTATTTTTTTTGTCTTCCTCTATTATACTACACCCAAAAGGAGAGAAGGTGCCAAGAAAGCATGTTTTGTAGCCCCCCTTTCCTATATTATTAAAATATGAAGAGCCATAACAGACTAGAAAGAATAAGAAGGTATTTTCATTTAGATCCATATCTAGTAATTTCCCTTTCAGCTATAGCATATGAAATTAGATAAATGTGTAGTTACTAATTAAATGTTACATGCTCACAGAGTACATACATCAGTGAAAAGGAAAGAAAATTTGTAGTTAACTAGTCCCATACAAACAGGAATGGAAAAGACTACATCAGTGAGTAAAAACAGTTTAATAGATTGGACTAAAAAATTTAGGATATTTCTCTTTCATTTAAATATTTTTTTCCAAGATACCACCTCCGTAGCTTCTAAATATGCATTTGGCTTACTTTTATTTATTCATACCGAAGCAGTGTGCCTAGAGGCTTTGTCAAAAAGCTTGAGTTTATCTGCATGAATACATACATTACTTCTTTGAAACAAAGCTGACGTTTCTGGGGTTTGATCATTTAGCTGCAGACTGTATATACATGTGTCCTAGCTTTTATCTAACATTGCAAAGCATTCTTCTCCTGTGTTACAATAATTCAGTTTTGTGCTCACTGATTAACCATAAGATATGATAGCTATGTTGGATGATCCAGAGAAGCATTTTAGGTTTTATTCTGAATGCAAGTTTCCAAAGTCTACCTTTTGATTTGTTTTTATTCTTAATAGAACTTACTTCTTTATACACAATTTTCCTTACTGGCAAAGCCTCAGAAGGAGAAGCATGTTTTTTTCAACTATAAAGTACTATTGGTACGTCAACAGATATCTGGTCCCTACCGTAAGAAATTTAATTTAAATGAACATACTAGTTTCAATCTGTTAAAATTACTGTCATGACTTGTGCAGTTTCACTCCATTAATTTCAGTCGTGATCTGTTCTTGCTCAAAGGAGGAAGGTGAGGTACAAATAACAGAGTACAAAATTGATCCCACGGTGCTTTAGCCAAGAACTGCAATAACCATACAGCTCATGAGAGTGACTATGTGTGCTAATTAGTAGGGTAGGTGGGACCAGATCCTTTGGTTAATGCAGCCTGATAGAGCTTCAGGATCGGACTCGCACATTTTAAAACCCGAGATGAGGAATGACTGGAGCAAGGTAAGTTGTTCAAACTATGCTTAAATACTTACTGTGATATTTCCTGCAAATAAAGAGTTTAAAACTCCTGGTCTAGATAGATGAACCTAGCATTTACAGAGGCTTATTTATCCAGCACCGTAGACTCAGTGATTCGTTTTTCTGCCTTGCCTCAGATGGCATTTATATGCTTTCTCCACTGTAGGGAGATTTCCTAGCAGGGTTTTTTCAGCAAGATTACCAATTTCCTTTTTCATACTCCTCTAATTACTCTTTCCTCACTCACCTGACAGCTGAGCATGATTAAACACCAACGAAGAAAAGGAAAGATTCCACTACTATATTCTGTGAAATGTTAATATTTATTTTTAATCTACAGGCCGAGCTTATTTAGCCAAAGGAATAAAAAGACGGAACTAAAAACAAGTTATATACATGTAAACTTTCCTTTAACATATCCAGTGCTCTTTATTTATTGGTTAGCCCTGTCTTGGCCCTGTGTTGAGCTTAGCTCCACAAGCCTGCTCTTGCTGCAGAAGTTCTGATTCTGTTTTAGCACAATGGCAATGTTTGGTGTGGCCTCAAGAGTTACAGGGCTAACAGTGATGAAATGACACTGGTTCCAGTTCTCGTGAGCCACACAGGCTCACAGTCCTTAACAAACCTCTCTAGATCTCCTGCCTCAGTGTGGGCACCAAACATGAATGCAGCGTAGTCTTCCGTTCCTAGCAGCAAATGAAAAAAATGACACTTTCAGACTGTGACTGGACAATAAAGAAGCTAGAAAGTTACATATATATTTGTCTTAAAACAAAACTTTCCCAAGTAGTGCCAGAAGAGCTTCCTTTTTTGGGTATGTTAATGTGAATTGCAATTATTTATAATTTCGTACAGAATGCAGTTTTTAAAAAAACCCATCTTAGCTGCTTGTTTCAGGAAGTGAGTCAGTTTTGCTCTGCTTTGATTATTTGGCAAGCTCGTATCCCCTTGCTGTTACGTACATTTTAGTCTGCATGTCCATCACTGGAACTTGAATATGATTATGTTTGGCCCAGTAGGTTTATGTCTTTTAGAACTATAACATTACTTCACTTGAACAGTTATTAGGGCTGCAGAGATGTAACTACAATTGCTAAATGGGATAATGCAAAATGAATGAAGTGAAAGAACCCCTGGAGGCTTCTTGATGTTTATTCTTTCAAGTAATGCACTTTTCTAACTCTGTCAGCTCATCACAACAGAGAATTATTTAGGGAACTGTGTGAACAGTATTGCTTCACAAGTCTTACAGCCACCCAGAATATAAAGTATACATTATACAATACATTTCATAAATATACGTTTCCCTGTTTTCTGCAAACCACTCTCACTACAATAGCTTGTCTCATTACAGTAGTCCAAATGGGAAAGCAAAGACATAAAGTAGCAGCATACTGTTCTGGTTTATATACAATTTGAAAACTCTATTTACTGTCATAAATAAAGCTAACCTACTAGGCTGATTATCATTTATATTCTTCTGCAGATAAACTAAGACTGTGACATTTCATTCTTACCCAGTATCTTTTAGTAGGTCAGCCACAGTAATGCCATTGCTAATACTGCTAGATATTTTAACACTGAATATAAATTTATGCCAAAACAATTAGCTTTACAGCATTATAGGTGTCACTTATGAGACAGATGTTACAACTTAAGGATGTGCAATCCTCATGACGCCATTGGGATCACATGCAGGAAGAGTTGGTCAAGTACCATTCTTTTGTGGAGTTTTTACACATATGCTTAAAAAACACCCATACAGTACTATTTATCACTAACAGAATAGAAATAAATATTTTAAGTGAAATATATGTGATTTAATAGCAATAGAGCTAACCTTCTTTGTATTATAAAGGCTAATAGTCCCTCCAAAGTCAAGGAAGATCCAGGCACATTTTCTAGAACTGTTCTAACCACTCGGAGGCCGGGTGGAACAAAAAGTAGCCATCATCTGCACCCTTGAACAGGGAACAACTTCTTGATGTGCAGTAACAGGAGAAGGCAATAGGGAGTCATGGATCAATCTGTGACCTTCTAGGGTGTAATGATATGACAGAACAACTATGCGTGTGCCATGGCATAGTAAAGCAAACCGATAACATTTACCAGGGTGCACAGTGGCAGCTGTGCCCGTAATCTCTGGACTAGCAGAAATTAGAACTTCTTTTGATGGTTACAGTCAAACACTCCTAAGGATTGTCTGCTTCAAGTCACAGCTATCAGCATTGAGCATTAACACGCAGAATTCATGCAGCAACTATGTCCCTATCAACAGCCTTCACACAATCCTGAGTTTTTATATGTTAAAAACTGTGCACTGTGAATAGGAAGTGGGAAGATAAGGTGACTTTTAGAACTGCAGTTTAACTAAATGAAGGTCATAAAATCCTCTTCTTTTCAAAATTATTCTAAGTCTTTACCTAGTGCCATTGAGGACCTAATAAAGCATTGGAACTGCTTAGAGAGGTTATGTAGTCTCCATCCTTGGAGATTTTCAATACCTAGCTGGACAAAGTCCTGACCAACTCCCATTTAATGTTGACCTTGATCTAAGGACATCAACCTGGATCATCTTGTGAGTTCCCCTCCAGCCTAAATGGTTCAGTGATTCTATGATCTTTGGGGTCACACAGGCTGTCTGTAACCCTAACCTTTACACTTGGCACCAATGACACATGAAAATAATCCAGTCTTGTCCATGTCTTTTCCACTGAGTCAGACATGGAGGTAACGGGAGGCTGAGGTGATAGCTTTTTGCTGAAGGATGGAAGTACACGCAGAGCTGTTGTCTGCTGAAGTCCTGCAACAAAAGTTTTACCTTTATTTCAGGTTCAAAGTAATGAATCTGACCTAGAGTCTTAGAGTTCTGTTTCATGAATATAATTGCTTCCATTTTCTCCTAAACCATGGCATGGAAGGGACAAAATATACCATAACTATCTTCTCCCTCTTCTCTGAAGACTCCAACATACTTATTTTGAAACAATTGGATTCGGAGACTTTGATGTCACTGGCACAGAGGCAAAATGTTCAGATTACTATTTCCTTACTCGTTTGACTGCTGTTGCTGTAATTCTTTCATTTCATTTGTATCTTATTCCACTGATGCGCCTTAGAACAAGCTGTTAGTGTACTTAAATGCTCTGGGTGACAAAGCTCCGTTGTGAAACAGTCAGTTTGCTAGTCTATGTTTAGCATTGCTGTGGTTATTTATTATTTATTCCCATCTCATCACCCTATTACAGGCAATGAATGTACAAAATTGCAAAGGCTGATGTGTTCCTTGACTGTCCCCAAAGAAAACCCAGTCAAATAGATATCCAGTTGAATGATGAAATATTAAAATAAATATGCAACAAGCATCCATAGTAAACACTACCTCAATCTTCATTCCTCTATTCAGAGAGAGAAAGCATTCTGTGATGAAAAAGCTTCTTAGTATCTAGGTTTGTCACTGTTGGCAAGTTTTGGGGCAGTGAGGATGTTTCAATTCAAATGTGCAGAGGAAATCATAATCTAAACTTTTCACTTTTCCTACCTCAAAAGGAAAAACAGAAAACTCAAATTACAAGCCTGCTTTCCCATGGACAGTGAAGTATACATGCTTCCTTTATCTACTGAATTTTTCCCCACTGCCCCTTTTTTTTCCTCCTTTGATGAAAAGGACTCCTGTCTTCTTTTCTTCTCTCTCGTTCTTTGCATATTTCACTTTCCCAGGTCTATTATACATTTCCTAACATGGTTCTTGTTTATCTAGGCGACTTACTTACACAAACTTCCTTTAATAAGGTTAATTTTTTTCATGTCTTAATATTTAAAATATTAGCCTCACAATGACTCTGTGAAGTGAGAAATTACTATAATTCCTTTTTGTTAATAGGAAACTCGGGCACCAATCCCACAAAATAACAAAGGTCCCTGAAGTGGGAGTCGGATATGTAAGTCTATAAGGGGATATCAACATCTCTCCTTCCAGAAAAGACCTTAGTCATGAAGTAACAGTTTATTCCACAGGGATCTGAGTGAAAAAGGAGGTACCATCCACACCTCTTCTGGAAGCTGTGCAACTGTTTAGAAAATAATGTCACCGGATCGTGAAAAGCACAACTGAGTTCTCTATGCTTAAGCATGTAATGCTTAAAGCGTCTTGTATATGAAGCTCAGGCACCTCACTTCAGTGTAGATTCCTCTTACGAGATGGGACAGATCCATTAGATGTGGCATTTTTAATGCATGGGACCCTGGTTTCTCTCCCTTTGCAGGATCCTGTGGCTCCCTTCTCCCATCTTCTTTCAGCTTCCTCTGGCCCCTGCTGCCTGTCAATAATGTGATGGTACTAGCTTGTTTTTGTTCATCTTCTAGATCAATGTCTGGAGCCCCAAGCAACTCTGTTAGAATACAAATAAATAATAATAGAATCTACTAGCTGTATCTGTTCTTGTCCTCAAGGCATTGTCCCCAGACCCTTCAGTCTCTTATTATGTGAATTCAAAGAAAAGCATACATTTCCTCTAATAAAAAAAAAAAAAAAATCTGTGGAACAGGTGAAATTAGTATATTCATAACGAAGTCTTTATTTAACTTTGACACAAAACCAAAATTTTGACGGCCTAGAATGTTAGAAGCTTATTTAAAAGATTGCATGCTGTTGCTTAAAGATTTAGAAGGTTCTTTCTGTAAATACACGATACCAATCACAGTGCAGAGGACATGAATGACAATCCACTGTTTTCCAGATTGGATAACAGTTGCTTTTATCTTCTGATAGAAAAACACAGAGAATCCAAGGAGAGATTCATAACCATAATGTATGACATCAAGCCAAACTTTGCACATACATAAAGCCACAGTTAAATCTAAGCAAGCAAAACCATCAAAACATCTCTGGCACCACCTACAGAATTAATTCAGTATTAGCTTTAAAGGTTTTACTGTTAAAAAAAAAAGGAATAAAGACGGAAAAATGAAGAGCAATAATGAATAAACAAACAAACAAAGAACTTCAGGAACTAGAATTACATGGATGCTCAGCCCCCTACGGATCAAGTGCTGTTTATTAGTAGCTGCTGTGCTTTCCATGCAACATATTCAAACTCCAAAGTGTGCTTACGTGCTTGTGAATGGTCTACAGGAAACGATTAAGTGATAAGATACAATCTGTAATGTGTGGAAATCAGTCTTTACTATGGAGAACTTACTTTCTAGTACTGGAATACTGTGTATATAGATTAATCACATTTTCACAGCTGGATTTTTGAATAGAGCCTCATTAAACTGGTATAAATATACACCATATTGTTGTGTGGTTGTTTTTTTTTCTCATCAGCATCCAGATCACTTTGGTACGGAAGAATGCTGTTTCATTATATCCACTCCAGCTGTGCTCTTCTTCCAAAGTCCTAGCATTTGCCAAATGTAAAACTTAGCACTTGCTCACAACAGTAAGTTGGTAAAGTTGATTGAATGGAACATAATATGAAGAACAGACTAGGTAAGGGATTAAAAGAACTTTAAAACGGAGAGAAAATTTAGGTTACAAATATTCTTTGTTTCTTTGCTAATCACTAAGGGTGCTGTGGTTATTACCATTACAAAATAGACACTACTGAGTCCCATATCAATGAAAGTAAAAAAATATATATGTTTTGACCCAAATGACAGATAGCAGCAGAAACTCCCATATAACATCATTATGGTTGTATAAAGAGTATAGAAACAGCATGCTATATAGTTGATATTGTGCTCAGACCTCTGTAAAGAAAGTACTTCACAGTCACGGTGATCTGAAAAGCTCAGAAAGGGCTTGTGCTTAAGTATGGGCTTAAATCTCAGTGAAAAAAATCATGAGCTCAGTGATGTTAAAGGCAAAATATCCCTTTAATTTCATCAGGGTCAGATTTCTTTTGTGGATTCCTTAGAGGTAAAGCAGGTATTTGTATGTCCTCCAGACACAGCTGTGAAAGCAGGAGGCAATGCAGACCCATAGGGGTCTGCAGTCCCAAAGGACCCAGTCGCTGGGCTGGATGCGCAGGAGGCAGCCAGGGCCATGCTGGCAGATGGCTGGCTGGTGGCTCTGTTTTACCCTTAGAAATGTTTCTGCTTAGCTGTACCAAGTATCCAGCATCTCTGTGTCAGGTTGTGCTCCTCACTGGGCACTTAAAGAGGCAAGGTATGAATATGTTTATGGAGTAGCTTAGCCAAAATCTTTGTTTTTCATGATGTTTTATAATTTGCCAGCTAATGCTTTTGTTGCAGAAGTTACTGTGTAGTCTCCAGGTAGTTATAAGATTCAACAAAATTGCTGCATATATTCATATTTGCATTCTTCACAATATTTTATGGGTATATAAAACGTCTATAAACATTCTTTATTGATACTCTTTATTGAAAGTAGCTCCCTGATGAAATAATTTCAGCTGATTGCACTGATGTAGCTCAGAGGGAAATTAGACATGAGATTGATTTTACATCATTGCATTTCCTTAAAGATTTTTCTTTTTTACCTACAACAAATGATATATAACCATTACATTTTGAAGTGAATGAGTAATTATTAAACTGGAGATTGTTATGATCCCATTAAAATAAGTCTACTCCTGTACTAAGAGCAATGATTCACTGTTCACAAGTGATCTTAGACCACTGACGTTAAATGCTAATCCTTCAGCCAAACCAGAGCTAGAATGATTTTCTTCTTGAGCTGCAATATAAAATTCCAGTAAACAAACCATTTCACCAGTGTAGAAGTCCCACAAACATCATTTATTAGTGAGCCCAAGTCCCCTATTGTCACAGAGGGCATCGGGGAGTATATAATCCCACCTGGAGTGTGGGGAAGTAGGAAGAGCTTTAGCTGATGAACTGCAGAGTGCTATCCAGGTAGTAACCAGTTTCCATCTGACGGAAACAAGGGTGGAAAAGGAAGGGGATAACAGCCTCGCTCCTGCAGAGGGTTCTTCCAGGTGCAGCAAGTAATATATTTACCAAAAGCACCATGCTTTTGTTCGTAGGTGGGCAGTTGAGTACCAGTGACATCTCCTGCTGTTACAAAAAAAAAAAAAAAAAAAAAAAAAAAAAAAAAAAATCTGTGAAATTACTATAACTGAAAAAAGACTACAGAAAAAACAACCTCTCATCTATTTTCAGTTAATTCATTTTGTACATTTGATAGCACTTTTGGTATTGTCATTTTCACTTTCTTCTCTAAATTAGTAAGTTTTCTCTTTTCTCAGGGGAAAGAAGTTTATGTCTATCAGGTTTTGGTTACTTTTATTTGATTTCTTTTAACTGATCATATTTCACACTCATGGCATCTCCACTAACACATCACAGTTGAGAACAGGGAGGATGAGCTGTATCTATTGTCTTTTATATAGGGAGTACAAGATATGTATCCTATTTTATATACCTAAACTACTCTATTTTATTATTTCCATGGCAACTATTGCAACTGGATTTATCCAGTCTATGTAAGGTCAAAAGGTCTTTCATAACAAGAAGTTTCTGTAGAGAATAAGTCAGTTTTGCATGCTCTGGGTGAGCTTCATCCAATTAATTTGAGATGCCAGTTAATATGGGCCACATAGCAGGTTTTGTTATTGGAACAGTTTATTAATGCTTTCCCTTGTGTGAGAAGATGATTTTAAATTGATCACTTAGCAGTTAAGAGGTCTGTCAGTTACAACTCTACTTCCAGCCGTCCATGGACTAGGTGTTTTTTGGGATGCTATGGAAAATGATTTTCATATAACTAGTTTCCTCTGAATTCATGGAATTGCTGTAAATGTCACTGGTAAGAGGGAAGAGTTCTTATACTGTTGACTGAGGAGGTTTTTGGCAGACTTCTTAGCAACCCTGCATACTCTCAGTGACAGAATGTTGATTTTTAGTCTTCCCATGAGATCAGGTAGGGATGGAGAGAATTGTTTTCTTTTTCCCTTTTCTGTTGTTTGGAAGCATGTGTTTCCAGCACTGCTGATGTCATATTGGCAGTGAAGGTTATGCTTTTGTTTTAGGAGGCAGATGTACTTCAAAAACTTTTTTGCTGATTTATATAATGATCTTACATTATGTTTTCTTCTATTTTTTTTTGCTTTGGCGTTCTTCTAGTATAGTATGGCTCTCTAACAAAAAAATCACAATCATACCACAAATTTAACTGATGGGCTTGAAGAATAAGCAATGAGAAATTTCTAAGATGCCACAGTCTGTGACTATGATGACTCATGCCCCAACAAAGAGGCTGAATGATTTTAGTAATAATATCCAAGTGGTGCATTCCACCAACCTCATGCCACTGACTCACTGCTTGATTAGATATGGCGCGCAATAGCTCCAGTGAACAGAGAGAGGCAGCCTTGAAGGATAGATTGCAAGGCTCTTCATATCACAGACCTTCAGAAATCTCTAGAAGGTAGCTGATCCTTTCTTGCAGTTCCCACTGTCATTTACACTTAATTTTTCACTGCATCAATATTTGCTAGATCTTCCAAAATATGTGTACAATCACATAGGTGTTACTATCACTCTTAGGCACACAAGTTTAAGCTAGTCCTTGTTGCAGTTAGCATTAGAAAGAGTTACGGTTTTCAGAAGTTACTTGTGGAGTAGGCACTTCTTTGAACCTTAAATCCACACATATGCATGTATGTAATCAAATATAAATATATTACAATATATTTCTGATTTAGAAAGGACTAAAAGCATGATAAATCTGCATCTTAAAGCCAAAAATTAATACAATTGCAAACTGGGAGTGTTAAAGGGATATTTTCATCCTTTTTTATTGAAGTTTGAAAAACTATATTGCTTTGTGTAGAGTAGACAGTATATGTTTACTTACACAGTCTAACATAGCACATTGCTAATAAAAACAGAGTAACCAGAGTACTCACAGCCTCCTTAGGAGTGAAATGCATATCGACCCAAATCAACAGACCCTGGAAACAAACAGATTTTATTTCAGAAATTAAAATACTGAAATGTCTTCTGTAGTGTTGAAAAGATTTAACAGGTTCTAATATGCTGTCTGGTAGAACTTGTCATAATAGCATCACTTTCTAGGAAGATAAGACTTTAGGCAATTTTTTTGCTAAGCCTAATCTAAACTATAATGCAATTTAAGCCTGTTCTAACTCCAAAGGGGAGAACAGCTCATTCATTTCCTCTCTTCAGCAGCCTTTCACAGACCTGAAGAGTGTTTTCATGTCTTGTCTCAGACTTCTCTTTCTTCCACTCAGTATCTCCTCCATATCTTTCATGAAGAGCAGAGCTCCAAACTTGCACAACACTCCAACTGAGGAAACAGTTTTGAAGAGGGAGGAAAGATTATTTTGTATGTCATGCAGGCTAGCTATCTCTCTCTTTATATGCTACAGGCTGTGAACCTGTAGCTCTAGAGGATGATATTGCTGGGTTTACATCCATTGTATTGGCCATTATAATCTCTAAATATTTCCTTTATAAAAGTGCTAGCTTGCCAGTTCTCCATTCTGTATTACTGAAATAGATTGTCCAAGTGAATTTTCCATTTTATTTTGTTAAATATCATGGGTTTTTAAGACTATTTTTCCAGTTTATTATGATCATTTTGAATTCTAATACCGTCTTTCAAGACGTATTCACTCTGTCCCATATTGAACATCATTGTCTGCTGTTTTCTCATAATTTGCAACAGTTCCAATTCTTTGATTTACTAATTCTGTTTCTTACAATGACAAAATGAATATGACAAAATAATCCTGCTTCTGCTGATCCCTAAGCAGTTCAGTAGGCCTGAACTACACAGTTGAAGTATTCACAAAAAAACACTCATAAAATACTTATATATTATTCATAGGATTAATCAACGCAGAATACAGTCCTGGACACAGAACACAACACAATTGTTCTGTGGGTAATATAAGTAGTATCAAAATAGTCTAGATGATAGCATGAATAACTGATTTTAAATACTGGTTAATTCAAATATAATATTTTTTCTTATAGGACAAAAATAAACAAACCTTTTTTTGCAGTCAAATAAAATGCCTGCTAGAACTGATTCAGAACATTTAAGTTGAGAGTTTGGTTTGTTTATTATTATTGGAATTTGTTTGGTTTTCCTATAATTCAAAAATGAACAGTAAGAAAACATAATTAAAACATGTTTTAATTAATACTTTATTTTTTTCTGGTTTGTTTTTTTTTTTTTTTTTAAATTTTCTTTTTCATTACTTTCTGAAAGTATTGAAGACCTACTGCAGGACTTCAAAAAAGAAATCTTACAATGAGAGGGTTAAACACTGAAATAAGTTCCCTAATGATATTGTGAAATCTCCAACCTTATGGATTTTCAAACCTCAACTAGATGAGACCAGAGCAGATGGATCTAATTTTGACCTAACACTGCTTTGAGTAGGAGGTTTAACGATATGACATACAGACCTCCCTTCCAATCTATATTTTCCTATAATTCTGTGTAAATTAAATAAAGGACATATATGTTAAAGCTGAAAAATAGCAATAATTTACCTGCTTGGTAAATGTTAGTATCCATTGTTTCTTCTAAAATTCCTAAACTAGTATTTTTGTGCCCAATGTGCTTGTTAACACACAAATAGATGTTTATTAGCTGACAGCAGGATGATCAGGGCAGAACTTGAACTTCTTAAAAGTTGAGGAGATGATTCTGATTCTTGGTGGGAAGTTTCAGCACTGCATCTCTGAATATCAGTGACTCTCTCATCGGTTCTTGAGCTCCACCAATACTCTTCTCTGGAGCATTCAAGTTCCAATTCAAGGACTGAGCTGGGTTTGCCAGCTGTGTTTGGTTTGCCTCATGGCTTCATTTTATGAACATGATTGTGAGTGTGAGGGTGGCAGATGATAGACTTCGCTCTGACTTTTAGCAATTTTATATAGATACTTTTCATTCCTTGTCGTACTAAGCATAGTCTGTCCTGTTTTTTTGTTTCTGTCTCTAGACTACTAATGGAGGTTTATGACTGTATTATTTAGCTATTAGCTAATTAAATCAGGTCCTTAATTCAAGCTTTTGGATCCAGCTGTTGCGTTCTAGTGCTCATAAAGAGCAACATCAGAGGATGCTGTTAAAAGCAGTGGCCAACGGCAGGGTATTTGAACTGATTTGGAGGAGGACAAAACTGTATGTGAGAGTGAGTTATGAGCAAAATTGTTGCAGATAGGTTTCACTAAGGGCATGAGGAAAGCAAGGTTTATAGGAACAGGTACTTCTGCTAATGCTGAAGTGATACAGCTGGACAAAGCAGAGAAGTGCAGTGGGGGGCACCAGGGCAGCCCCAGGCCCAGGCATCAGGCACCTCCCTGGGGACGGGTCAAGGCCAGGCCAGGACATGGGCACACAGGTGGGCCTGGCTCATTGGGGCCCATGGCTGGGCAGGGCTGGGCTGCGGTGAGCTGGAGACCGGCCCTGCTGCGGTGCTGCTGGGGCAGGGGCTGATGGCCCCGGGGGCTGGTCCTGGGCTGTGGGCAGGGTTGAGGGAGGCCATGGGGGGGCCAGGCAGGGACTGTCAGTGCTGTCCTTCATGCAGGCCCAGCACACCTTACCCTCTGATATACCCATGTAGCATAAAAATGACACCCAGCAGTATAGAACACGAAGCCTCAGCACCGTGATGTGAAAACACCATGCTGATGGGCTGTGACGGAGCCTTGCCATCGTTTCAAGTATGCTCTATGAAATGCACCCCCAGAGGAATAATGAGCACATCTCAGCGGTGCTCCGTGGAGCCCAGCGGGATTAGAGCCAGACCCTGTGTGCTGCGGCTGCCAGCAATATCAGCAGATGAAGATGCCAGCACCTGTCTCAGCCTCTGGGGCCAAGGTTCTCCTCCTGGTCCAGTCCGTGCATGCAGTAAGGATGCACTTTCAGTTAAACCTTGAACTGGAGACAGTAACAGGCTAATAAATCTCTATACACAGCATGGTTACTAGAAGGGAAGACAGAGTGACATTCAGCTGTATTACCTGGGGTAGGATGCTGCGGGTGCCACGTGGCGGGCTGTCAGAGGTGATCTGCTTGCAACCACGCTCTCATGCTCTCAATGAGGGTTGGCGGTCTTGTCATAGCGTTTCTTCTGCCGGAGTGTCCTGGCATACAGTTATTTTTTAATGGTTTCAGACATTTCTATTCTCAGCTCGTGCAGTTTGATAGATGCTGCCACCAATGCTTTGTTCTTCACTAAGGCTTTACTCTTCAGCTGCTCATCCTAATAAGTCTCTGTGTGCTGTGGTGTGAGAGTCTACACCAATGAAGGATACAGCTCTGTTGAACTCACCTGGGCCTTTTTTTTTATTATTATTCAAAGTTCTTTCCCTTTTTAATGACTTTGCTGTTCACTCACTTGGCTGTGCTCAGCAGGGGACTGACACCAAGTTCTTGGAACAACGTATCAAATTGTACGTGGATTGTCTCACCCAGACCAGTATACCTGGGGTTTACTAGAAACAGTTGAAAATTTTCTGATAAAACTTTTCTAGTAGAAAATGGTTTAAATCTCCTTCCTTCCACTCTCCTTCTGCAACCAACCATCCTGTTTGAGAGATGAGAATCAATGGGAGAATCAACCTATGGGAAAAATCTCAGTAAATTCGCTTTTAACAAATACTCTGTCCAGGAGTCCCTGTGGAACAACCTGCATTTAACTTCCACAGTCCCTTTGAAATGTACTTCATGGTGTTTCTGAGTTTAAATTCACTGACTGGAACAGCTTTTCTTTTGCTCAGGGACAGTGCCACAGTTAACACATGATCAGCCAGCTTTTCTGAAGTAAAAAAAAAAGTTAGAGTTAAAAATCTATGAAGAAAAAACAGAGGACAACACATAAATTATAAGCTATAGTTTACAGCTATTTAGACGCTCAATAGTTCCAGTCCACCAGCTTTTCACATCTTTTTTCCAAAATAAGTGTGTCAGTGTCTCCTGATCAGGGCTGTCTCTCAGTGTACATTGTAGCCTCTCTGCTTTTCCAGGCTTGTTAGCCAGAAGTGACTATGGTGTATTGTCCCCTGGACCTCCGTAGAGGTGATACTTCCACAGATTTACCACCTGCAAGAGCGATTTGATTACTCCCTAGTGACGCTAGTTTCTAGCGGAAATGATTTTGTTAGGCACAGATACTTAAAATATTTAGAGCCTTGCAACAGTATTATTGTTTCATTCATTTACTGTACTGGTCATGTCTGAATACAATTTTCTTTAAAATGCTCATGCCTCCAAAACACCACCTCTCTCAGGATAGTCCAAGGTGAGATGCAGAATGTGTTCGTAACTTGCATGTGTTCTTACATGCTCTCATTCTCTACATGAAGAGAGGCTGCCTGTATTATACCCTGTTTGCTATGTGGCATTCCTGATAATGCTGGGAATTAAATTAGCTTAAATTAGCCTAGTTTGCCTGTATGGTTCATGTTCTTCCCACTTGGCATGTTTTACTTTCATTCAGACAATTTGCATAATTATAAACCTTCAGCTGATCCCCACTATATTGTGAGAATTGTTGAAACCTCGTAGCACATTTTGGAGCTGTAGTAAATGCAGTAAATAGAAGCCTAGATGCACTGAAGCCGGTGGATACACTGCCACAAAGTTCAGGTCAATAAGACCAGATTACACTCAATGAAACTGTTCCTTCCCTTCTTTTAACATCCTCAGATCATTACCTCTGCAACAGTTGTTTAAGGAGGATGAGAAGGTTGCTCAATAGCAAGAACAGAATTCTGAAACAGCTCACGAGATGCACCAGGTTGCTGTGATTTATTCTAGGGCTCAGTCCCTGGTCATGTGCTCCATATACATCCAGGCTCCAATCTGGACCTCACCTTTGCAAGAAAACCTGGATACCATTGAGAGGATAGTTTGTTCCAGTCTCCATTTGCTAGAGCCAACATGAATACCAGTAAGTCTGACCCGATTAGCTCAGGGAAAAGGCTCACTCCATAGCATGGTATAGCAAAGATGCTACAGAAGCAGCCATTGCGTGCTGTCTGGCTATGAAGGGGACTGGCCATTTTTCAACAAGGATGTTTGAATGAAATCTTGCGATTATCTCAGCCATTTGCGTAATTTCACTAATATTATCCAAAAACCATTCCCAAAGTTTTTGAGGTCTGCTTCAATAAAACACATAGTTGTGATGGAAGAAAATTGTGATTGCAATTACATTGAGAAATGTTGCTCAAATCAGCAAGATACGACATAACATTTCACCCCCAAAAAAGTTAAAATAGAACTGATCATGAAGAGACACAGATGTATTAAGTGAAAAACCCAGAACCAACAGAGGCAAAACCACAAGATTTTTGTTCCCATTCTTTTTAGCGAGGTTAGCAGGGAATTTTTGCTTTCTTACAGGATCATTATCAATTTCAGCTTCTAGCATCTTTATATGCCTCCCAATAAGACCACTATACAGAAGGAATAAGAATGTGCTCAGTACAATAGTAGTAGAGTAATAGTTTCTTTAAAAGGTCAGGAATACAAGATTTCTAGAAGAGCAGACAAAGTTTGACAGGGAAATAGCAAGAAAATAATAACTTTTTTTTTTCATTCTATCAGGAGCTAACCGGTCAAATTAGACAGGAAACATTACAAAAGAAATAGGCTTCTGTAACTGAAAACAAAGAACTCGTTATAATTAGAATGAGGCATTACCAATAAGTAGTAAAAATGAGACTTCATTAGAAGAAAATAGAAGGTGAGGGAAAATCTCATTTTGGTTTTCCAATATTCATATTTTAAATGTTTGCTTCATTTTTCACCTCTGCTGGTAATAAAACAGCTGTTGTCCACATAACTCTTGTGTGTGATCCTGCAGGCTAGCCAGGCCAGATCAGTGACTCAAAGTAGGATTAAAAGAGCTGGGCAGATTCATTAAGTCATTGGGAGAAGAATTTGAGCACTGAAAAAGAGGTATATGAAGTAGGATACTGTTTTTCCCTTTTCATTTTTGTGCTTTTGAACTGGTTGTTAGGATCCATTCTTAGACTTAAGTCAGAAGAGCTGTAAGATTTCAAGTAAATTAAATGAATATAAAATCTTCTTTAAAACAACAGAAAACAGGGAACTTACACGTAAGTGTAGAATCTCTAGTGTCTAATGGATTGAATATACATATCTTAAGTATGTGTGTTCAGTAAAAAGAAATCCAGATACTGGATCCGTACTAATAATCTCAAATTAGAATCTACAATAAACTTATTTTATCCTATTAGAAATATTGATTTATGAACAATTCCCAAACGTAATTTTAGTATTCACCCAGCGCTATGTACCAGAAGGGCTCATTCGCTATTTTTGAGCAATTGCCCAAATTCTTATTTCCTCTTTAGAGGTTAGAAATGTGTAATTGCAAATTCAGGAAATCCAATACACATCTGATCAATCAGAATTTTACCCACTTACCCAAGCTGACACCTTTTAGGTAGGATGCACTTCCACTAAAAAAAAGAAATGAAACATTATACTGGTAGTATTACAATACTGTCACATGAATAATTAAAACAAAATGTCTTAAAAGGCAAAGGTTTCCTTAAACTGGCACAGACTTATTTGAATAATGCCCTGGAATAAAAAGGTTAAATGTACGTCAGTGATATGTAATTAATATCATACAATACTGTTCATGCTACTTTTCCTGCATCTGTCTCTAAAAGATTATGACATGTTGAAGTTATAAAAATGGATGTGTTTATATAAAACCGACAGTGATATGTAGTAGATATGACAGCTCTTTGAAGATCATACAAAAATAGAACAAGAAGATATACTTCATAGAGAACCAGAAGGAACATGGCTTTTTAAAAAAAAAAAAAAAAAAAAAAAAAAGAGGAGAGATTAGAAAATACAAAATTTATTACTTTTTTTTAGTTTTGCATAATAGTTGCTCCGAGATAGTTGCACTAGCTGAGGTGTGTTTTTAATTGTTAGGTAATTAATTTTAGAATCGCCCAGAAAAATCTTGAGACCTTATGGCCAAAAGCTTGCATGACAAGGAAACAATATTTTGTAAAGGCTTTAAAGGTGTTAGCTGGAAAACAGTGTTTAGACTGTCTAACAATGGTAACCTTGGAGTAAGTGTCATGTACAAGGAGTCTGGTTTTATTTTACAGTTAAAGTTGATTTTGGCAGAAAGGTAAAATTGGAAACACTGAATATAAATGAGGTATTTACGGCACCATCATAATCAGGATTTCCCCATGCACTGAAATTAAGTATGGCAAAGTGGTTCTCCAATAACTGTGCAAATAAAATTAAATTAAATGAAAAACCATTAAACATTGTTATCCTTATCAATTCTTAAAGAATAAACATTTAAAAGTCAAGATCTAAATCACGTCTTTTAATTGCTTATTAAACTTTTAACAGTTACATACTAAATATGAAAATGTGAGAGAGATATATATGTATATTTAATTAATCAGGCACGTTTAAACTTAGAGTTGTAAGTAACCTACCACCAATTATTAACCAGAAAAATAATTCAGATGAGGCTTTTTTTGCAGTCACCATTAACATCTTTGTAACATATTTTTTCAGTGACTTAGAATTCATTTAATTATATAGTGTGGTGTGTTTCTTTGCTCCAAGATAGGTTGAATCTGAATCTGAATTCTCTCAGTGCCAGGAGGCACACAAGGCGCGAACATCGTTCTTCCACTTTGATCGGTCCGCAGCTGCGTGCTCTGGAGTCAAGGGCCACAGCGCAGTCTTCTGTCGGTTTCCCCCTCAGGACACGACCGATCCAGCTCCATCTCCTCCTCCTCACTTCGTTACCAATTTTCTCCATCCCCGCCATTTCTGATGCTCGTCGTTTCTGCAACTTTTTTTTTTTTTTTTTTCCAGGAGGAGGTAGTTGGCCTCCTGCCCAACCCCATGACTTGGAGGGCCAGTGGTTTTTCTGTCAGGGTGGCCTTCCCTTAGGCTGCGTTGGTTCGTGGCACCTTCTTCAATTTTATCCGGTGCACCCTCCAGAGAGGGATCCCCTATCCACCACCCAGGGGACGCGCCTTCTAGCCGTGCAGCCCCAGCCGAAGGTTCTTTGCTCCAAGATAGGTTGAATTTTAGCTAATACTCTCAGGCAAAGAGCAAGTGACCCTTTGCTTCCCGTGCCAATGGCCATCTGGAGATGGGGAGCAACAGCTTTCTGGTAATTGAGCAAAGCAGCTTCCTCACCTTTCTCTCTCTTTAAATAGAACTTGTATATCCTTAAACTTGGTATGTATTGTCTTGTGTATAAAAGGTAATAACATTTACTAATCTTTCTGAGATGTTTCTAAGGTTAGTGGAAGAAAGGTCACGTACAAGAACAAAGCATTAAGATTTCATAAAGTTTTTGTCAAATAAAGCACAATCAATCATACATCAATATTATTCAGGCAGCTCACCAGTCATTTTTGCGGCTTTCTTAAGCAAGGATGAATGGTATATTGGCAGTAGTGAGATATTTTAGCACCCCTTTTGTACTCAGAGTCTTCCAGCACTTGCTGCCCACCAGGCATCCATACACTGTGGGTGTGCAACTCCTCCTCCTGGCTAGCAGGAAGGGCAAGAGCAGTATCTGATAGGACCTGAAGACGTCTCCTTCCATGCTGCATCCACTTAGAGGGTGTCCTGGAACAAGTGTCTTTCTTACCCTGCCTTCGGTGGTGCTGTATTTCGGTGTCGCTCTGTCATCTCATTTCAAGATATTCAACTCCCTGACTTTTCTCTCTTTAAAGCCAAAACATTGGTTTGTATTTCTAACATGACTTAATGTGAAACTTCAGTTAACTACTTTCTTATCATTTTCTTATGTGATTTCTTTCAATTCAAAGAACAAACAAAATTGATTATTGCTACTGATTGTTGTTAAGATGAAGTGAAAGTTACCTGAATTGTATTATCAGAATTTGGGGATGGTGGGAGATGGGGGGGTGGGACAAGGGAAATGTATATATAGTAAGAGAACAGATGAGGGAAATCTTATGCTTCATTGAGGCTGGTGCTCACTTCACTACCTAAGGAATGTCCCCTGTGAGAATCACAGCTGAAGTCTGTGTCAGGTTTTGCCCTCAAACTGTAAGAGAATTTTAGGCATAGCTTTGACCCAAAAGTTGTGAGCTGAACTGCTATATTTTTTTATAATTAAAGGAAATGTGAACTTTTAAGGTAATGCAAGCGAAGGCCCTCACATAAAAAAAAAAAAAAAAAAAAAAAAAGGATTCTCATGTTGATTTTACAATTTAAAAAGGATTTTTGATGTATACTATACAGATCTTTTCTTTCATGCTTTTGGAAATAACATCAAAGTTTGTGCAATTCTAAGAGGCAAAATATTACAGAAAATCCCAAACCAGTTTTCTTTTCTTTCCAGAAAAATAACCTGGCTAGTTTCAGACATAACTTTGGTTGGGAGAAGCAGCTCAGAATTTGTCAAAACTGTTACATACTTATTCAGACCAAAATTCCGAACCTTAAAAATATATCCATTTTTCATAACACCTTTACTGTCAATTTCTTTGCCTGAGTTTCAGGCAAAATTCCATAGTGGGACTGACACAGGTGAAATAATAACATGACAATACATACAATATCGATGGACATTCAGAAACGCCTGTGCATTAAGACTTAATTTATGTTCTCATAGTAAAGTTTTCAGATATCAAGAACATGGAAACTGACCAGGACTGGAGCATTTAATAGTACAAAGTAAATAATGTAGTGGGACATGATGATATTGTCTCGTATTCTGTATATTTTAAGGCTGCAGTTTTCTCATATGTTAAAGCAATCAGTCCCACTTGCACTATAAATGTCAAGTACTATATATGAAGGTTAATGTAAATTTTCCCTCTTGTAACAAGAAAACAATATACTGTAAACCTGGAGAAAAGCCACCATATAACACTAAAATGTTTTCAACAGTTAAGCAGGAAAAAGCTGTCAACAACAGCAAGAATAATGATCATTTAAGCTGTTACAAGAAGATTAGCAACAGTCCTTCCTTGGCATATGCATGTGGTTAAAAGTTAATTTTACTGTACATATTGACAGTCATCACCTGATGAATTCCCATGCATGTGAATAATTATAATCAGGCAAGAAAGAAGACTATTTAAGAAAATTATGCATGTAATTAAGTTTTTGTAGCACTATATTTTTTTCTTGAAAGTTGTATGGCAATATCTTCTTAAAAAATAATAGAGCTCAAACATTGAATTGTTCCTACTGTGTCTCTTGACTCCTTGTTTCAAATTGCCTAAGTATTATGGACATTGAAACTAATGCTACTAATTTTTAAGCATATTTTGCAGTGATTTCTCTTTCAATTTTTTTAGTGATCCAAATAAAAAACTGCCTACCTATTTCCAGTATGATACTTAAAGAATGATGTAAGATTTATTCAAGAGTTCCTAAAAGCATTTTCAAAAATTATATCCTTTATTTACATGCACAGTTAAGACAAAAAACAATAAGGAGCCTCATTCCACAGTATTTTGATGGCTAGACCGTTCACCAAGGTCAGAGAGAACCAACAGGCATGACTGCAAGTGCACCTTGTCACATCAGGTTAGACTTTGAAGTAGGTTTATCTCATTGTCTAATAATTGAGCTCTCTCTGGGGCTAAAGTGGCCCTTGACAGGAGATATTAAGAACAGGCTGTCCAAGAAGATCTAAGAGGCTGCTGGTAAGTGCACTCCACTGCAGTGAGTCTCAAGCTCCTGTATAACCCAGGTCAGGAGTGTGAATCTAGTTATATCCCTTTCTAGATGAGGGTCCCATTCATTGAGCTATTAGTTATCATGAGGTTCTCTCCATCTGTTTCTGTCTGATCATCCTGATCAGCAGTTCCAGCTTAGACTTCAGAAAGCTCTGCCAACAACGTTATTGAAAAGAGCTCATTTCTAAAAAAAAAACCAACACAAACCACAACAAAACCCCCCATAACATCAGTTTCAATCAATTACCAACATATACTTTGTCAAAACATTCCACCCACTCCCATTTAGGAGGACAAGTAGACACATTATTTACTCACATTGAATTTGTCAAGCTATGAGGTAACCAGTCAGACTGGCATCCACCTATTATTTTAAACAGGGACCAGATAGTCCAGTTATCTGGAACATGGTATCAGGCATCACGTAGAGTGTACAAGCTCACCTCTATTCATGTGCTTTGCTTTCAGAGTTGGCTAGAGGTCATTAAAAGCTTGGAAAATGCTGAAGAACTTCAAGCAAATTAGTATTATTGATACCAAAAGTTTTAATGAGTAAAAAAAACCAGACAAAATCTTAGGGAAAAAAAAAAGTGCATCAAAGGCTACTTAAGCAAATGTTCTTACCAGGATGACCCATAGCAAAAATCACCAGGTGGAGGTGGGGAGCATGGCGCTGCTGGGGCTGTATGATTTTTTTTGTTCTTACACACTTCACTAAGTAACAGCTATTGGCCACTGTCAGAGACATGACACCAAATGGATTTTGTCTGATCCAGCAGAGCCCTTATTTTATTCATTCTTCCTGTTATCTCTCAGTATGGGAATATCATATTCCATCTTTATAAATCAGTAATTTTTACCCTCTTGAAAAATTAGGAAACATAACCAACACAACAAAAAGGCAAGCAGTATTCTAAGGTCAAACTCTAAACAGTATTGTACAGCCCAAGTGGTGTCCACTCCACAGTGTGTAACAGCTTTCTAATTTACTTATAAATGAAGGAGATAGCCATAAACAATAATAAAGGGAAAAGCTAATCAGTCCTGAAAATTAGGATGGCAGGGAGTAAAATCCGGAGATGATCTCAAAATCAACAGTGGAGGGCAATACGTGAGTTTACTAGATTAATTCCTTTGCTTCAATGAGAAGGTCCTCTTCCACATCTTCAGTTTGCTTAGAGCTTGTAGGCAGAACCAGAACCGTCAGCCACTGGCAGAAGATGGAGTTCCCTGCTGTGAGAACACCTACAGAAAGGCTAAGCCACAACCACTTTCCTAAACTACAAACAGTGATAAACAGAGGGTGAGGAAAAACACAACAATGCCTCTTACTCCAAAGCTGGATGCATTCTGTCGGGCATCAATTCATGGATGTTAGTTTTCACTAGTCTGGACGGTTCTCCTGCCTTGAGGGAGGGTCAGAAAGGGAAGTCTTGTTGGAATCCCTGATAGGGTTTCCTATTCTTCCTTACACTGGGATAGATTATAATGAACTGTTCAAACTGGAGTCAAAATAGGAATCCAAAATAAGATAGCTTTTTATAAGCATTTATCCCAGAGACTAAGGTGTGACGGAAATGTCTGCTAGAAGAAAGAAAATGGCACTGAGTATGTTTGGACATCCTAAATGCAGAATTTGGTAAACTTCATGGAGTAGACTTCATTTCCCAGCTTTCGGCAGAGAAAACAGAGCTTCTTTACACTGAAACTGTCAGTGTCCTTGCTTATTTGAAAACAGAAAAATTCTTGAATACATTGAAGGCTGAAAGTTTGGACAGGTCTGAAGTATTTTGATCTGGAGGGACTTGTCATCTTCTTGCATCTTCTAGCATCAAATTAAAAAATCATTTAAGTGGACAAAGTAGCCACTGAGAAGTTCAAGCTACTGGACACTGAATAAATGCTTCTGCCATAATTTGTTCTGTGACAGCCCAGCGCTGAGTGCTTGCTAGCCACTCTGTGTTAATTTGACATGCTTGTGTGGTTCCCCTGCTATCAGAGAACAGGGAGCTGGTTTAAACCGAGCTGAGAATATCTACATGAGTTTGCTGCATTGGATCATGTAGATGTACTTAAAAAATAGAACCTCTGCAGCTGTTTCATTCAAGAACATTAAGCTAAGAATTTATGTTTCACAAATGAAAGCAGGAAGATTTAAAATGTGAAAAAGAGCTTATAATTTCTCTCTTCCAATTTCTGCTTCTCTAGAAGAGTTATGCTACCCTTCTTCTGCTTTTTGTGTCATAAAAAGAAAGGCTGTGTTTGTCTTATTTGTATTTGTCTATTAGCCTTTTTAATAGAAAATAGAAAGTTACATCCATAAGTGTATTTTGTGATATTACTTAGCATTATTTCAGTATTTTGTGCTTTTAATAAATTTTAATAAATAGTTTACAGTACATCTTATTGAAGGTGAATGGATTTCAGGCATTCCACAAGCTATATAAAAGACAGCTATAATGGCAAAAGAGGTACCTTTGAGACTGCAGTCTTAGAAAGGAACATTGAATACTTCGTCGTTGTATTTAAGTGTTGAGACATGCTATTTTGATAGTCACATTCTTTTAGATGAGGATTATAGCCTTTTCCATGTATTGACATAAAGAATTGGAAGGTTTGCAAAGTAAAGCAGATCAGATATAATTACTAATTTGTCTTTTATTTGGAGCGTTTGCCATACAGATTTGTCTTCTATCTTCCTATCACTTTACCATTTGTACTTCCATCCCTATCACTAACAGTTAGCATACTATCCCATTGCAGCTAGGCTACAACTGCTCTCACACCCTATTTGGGAACCTTTTATCTTTTGTTCCCACACTGCAGTTTGGGAAATCATAACTGAAGTTCCTACGTTGCATAAAGTGTAATTTTTAAAAGACATGAGCTGCCTTGACATCTTTCTGTAGTACAGAGTTTATCAGTATTTTCAAGCTGTAAATCTCATTTGAGAGGAAAATATTAAGTTTTCAGAGAAGTCAGCGAAGAAAAAGGAGTATCCCCACTGGCTCCCCACTGGTCTCTACTGTCTTCTGTTTCTCCTCAGAGTCCATCTTGTTTCTAGTAGATATCTTTGTACCAATGCTTTGGCAGTACCAAATTACTTCTGGGTATGGTTAGTTTTTCACATTAGAATTGTAATATTGTTCTAATTACTTACTGCTAGTTCTGCGCAAGCACTTTGCAGGGTTAACTGAAGTGCTGCTTGAGGAACGGAATTGCTGGCATCACCGCAAGGTAGGAGAGCAATCATAAAAACTTGCAATCTGAAATACATCTGATCCATTACCTCCCTGCCTAACCAAGAAAGAACTAAAAAAAAATGAATTTGGGAGATCAAGATAGATACAAACATAGTAAAGTTTCAAAGAGTTCAAAAAAATACTGATCTATAATGTCAGCTTAGGGCCCAAGTCAATACTCCTTGATTATCGAAACTGCTTACATATTGGCTCTCACTCCGCCTAACAGAGGAATGAACCTAGGCCCAGCAAGAGATCAGCTTAAATTCACACCCTAGTTATGAAATTTGAGCCATGTGGTGTAAAGAACTGAGACAAATCTAATGGGCTAAACCATGCTAGAAATACCTGCTATAAGGTAATAAGGGCAAAATCCATTCAGTGTGTTTAAATCGGTCCATGAAGAAACATTCTTGCAGTAGTACGGCTGTTTGCATTTGTTAGGGCATCATCATAACATACCATCTGCTCTTTTATATCCTTCTTTATAGCTCTGACTTTCAGAGAGATGGTAATGATTACCTCACATCTTTATTATATAAAAAGAGCTGTTTGCTAGTTCAGTGTTCACGAAAAAAAAAAAAAGTTTTTGTCAGTTACTCATCAATTTGCTCATCTGTTTGTCCTATGCAACATGATGATTTCAAGTCTGCTGACACTGTTACCCAAGGGAGTATGATTCATGCAATAATTTTCCTTCCTTCCTGCCTATTTCTTTTAAATTTGCTGGAATTATATTTTTCATATATTTTTTCACCTTAAACTATTCTACCCTTACTAGCACTACAGTCATTCATTTCACTTTTAAAATCTTATTTTTTTATTTTAGACAGGAGGCTTACTAGTATTAGAAAAATACCTTAAATCAAGATGGCATAAAATTTTGGTTTCTTACTCTTAACATCCCATTCTTGCCAGGATACCTATTTTCTTTTTCTCTTCTCTTGGAAAATTAACTCCTTCTTCAAGAATAAAGACTAATATTAATAACAATACCTTCGTGTTTATAGAGTGCCTTTTCACCAAGGCTATAAAAGAATCTTAGCAATGTGGGTAATTTCCCCTTTTTCAGTAGGGAGGTCATTTAGCATGCTCCAGGATACATAGTCAACCAGCGACCTTCTGAATGAGTCTCCTGACACTGAATCCTGTAGCGACTAGAGCACGGTTTGTTGTATGGAAACCCATCAGGGACTTCTCGGTGGAGCAACCCAGGACTACCCACTTCCACTGCGATGGAAAGGCAGTCAAGGAAGAGATCACACTGGCAGCGGTTTCGCTTCAGAGAGCTCAGATCGGGTGAGTCTGAAAATGCAGAGCAAAGTATTGATCCTGGCAAAGACACTTCTTTGTGGTTGCCCAATTGTGAGCTGAAATGGTCATGGCTAATTTCTTCATGCTCTAGATGAACTGAGCTGAGGGAAACATTTTGACTTATAAAGCACACCCTAATCCACAGAGTAAAGGAACAGGGAGTAATATTTTGTGGTCAGTCTCCCTCTTCAGCAGAGCGGAGGAGGCAGCGCATGAGGTTAAACGGCTTTTAGCTCTCAGCACTGACCTATTTATTAACTGTTTCCTATTTCTGAAAGAGAGCTTTCATTCTCATGTTTTGATGGGTTTAGAAGAGTTTCCAGCTTACAGGAGCAATGTAATTTTGGCCCCTCTCACAGGAGCTCTTGTGGAGGATCTTTATCCACAGGAATGTGTCAGTTTCTTCCCAGAGAAAGCTGGCAAGCTGTAAGGAATGTTTCTTTTTACTTCATTGTCCATTTCTCTTTTCCCTCAGATAACTGGCTTCTTTCCTTCTCCCAGCTGTAGAAATGTCCAGTCGCTCTATTTCCTCCACTTGTCCCAAAACATCCACCTCATCTCACGCTTTTTTCATGCACTGTTTCCTCTGCTTATCCTTTGCCTTGATTTTCTTCTTACCTTTTCCTTCAAAATATTAGCTTTAAAAAAAAAATTCTTTAAACAAACAAAAGCACATCTGACTTCACCGCCTCACTTCACCCAAATTTGTTTCTATGCACGCCTCACTTCCAGTTCCATTCCAGCCCCCTTCCCATTCGCTGCGCACAGGGGATCCTAAGGGAACCATCTGTGAAGTTGCAACTGTCCTTCAAGGTCTCTCATATCTCAGTATGGTAGCCCTCACTTTGGGCTTTAAAATAGCATCTTCTTCTAGACATAGACAGTTGATACGTGGATGCGAGTTCACTGTTACCACAACTGTGCTTTCTTCTTTTTCGTATCAAACACTTATTTGTGATGCTAGCCCTTTGCTAGAGCTATTGTTACTCTTAGCTGTTTTCATGCCTCTAGAAAGGAGCTGAGTCACACCTGAATCCCCTGAAAGAAAGAAAAGGGGGGACTCTTACACTTTTTCCCCCGTAAGAGATTCCTCCTGTCCTGACCTCTTTAAGTATATTAGCTTGTTAAAGAGAAAAAGCTGCACTGCAATGCTGTAATTTACACACAGGCACTCTGGGTGGACAGTGAAGCATTCAGAAAATCATGGGAAATTATTAAGTCATGATTTAATCATTTTGCCTCTGGACCAGTCCTCATGCTTTTGAAATTTGGGAATTGAGAATCCTGTCACATTTATGATACTAATTCCGGTAAATCTATACATAACAGCTTTGTAGAAATTCTACTTCATCCCACAATCCTAAATCTACGTCATCAGACCTCTTAACCAGCTTGGGAGGTTGTGCACACAGTTAAAACCATGTAAACAGAGTTAATATATGGCCTAAATTAAATTACAGTAGATGTCAAAATACGTTAAGATGTCAAATTAGCCTGTTTCCCAGTACTACATAGCGATGGAGCCCTCTAAGGGTTACAAAGCAAACTGATTGCTTTCTAGCTAAGATACAATACTGCCAATTATGTATTTAATTGAAACAATTATGTATATTCTCTATCTTTTTTGATGAGTTAAAACAGCTATAGTGTATCACACTTAACTGGGTTAAATTTAAATAAGATGACGACTCTATAAGGCTATCTTCTACAATAACTATCTAAGTTAATGATCCTGAATGATAATGGCTGTTGCCAATTAGAATTGAATTAGTATGTGTCTACCTAATGGGCATATATACAACAAAACCAGGCAGCTTTGGCAGTGTTTAACTGACTATAATATTTTCTGACTGGTAGTATTTTAACCCATGATTTCCTAGGTAAAATAAAAAAAAAAAAGAAATGCAATGAATATTAACTTTAATGCAATTAGTATATTTCTAGCACTTTCATTCAACATTTTGCGTGAAGCTTCAGCTAGACTTTTAAAATAGGGTAGTTTTTATTTGAGAGGACAAGGTCTCCATCTTTCAATTTAAAGGATTTTTGGTGACGTTTTTGAGCTATTGTGGTCTGGAATTTGTCAATATTGATATATATTAACATGCACAAGAATTAAATATATAGTCAGTTGAAAGAATGCGATAATAATATAATTTTTTTTTCTGTAATTTAAATGACTTTTGGCATTTATTTTATATTTCTCGATCATGATGCAACCATGACAAGTTGTCTTTAAGTGTATTCATTTTACTATTCACTTTACAAATGTATTGATATGACTTGCAGTTCATACTACAAAAAAATTTGAAAGACTCCAATGTATTTCACTCCACTTAAAGTGTCAAAATTGTGATTGCAGAGTCTTTTTGGATGATTTCTCTTAATGTAGAAGTCTTGAAAGTCATAAATTCCATTAGTTTCTTCAGAGCTTGGAGAAGAGCTTGCTTTCTCTTTTCTGACAGATGTATAAATCAATCTCTCCAGTATATTTCATTCAAATATAAAACTTACCAAACTTTTTATAAACTTTATAAAAGTTAATGGTGTAGGGAACCATAGCTTACCTATAAGCTGTGTGTTCTGTACATTTTCAAATTCTTTCTTTAAGTATGACAGTTACTGAAAAATCAGTTTCTGAAGAAGCACTATGTAATAATATTTTGGAATATTTTTATTTCTATTTCAAAAAGAATTACACGGAAATCATATACCATTGCAATTGTCATTGTTTGTTCACATATAAATACAGCCAGCTAATTTTGCATGTTAAATTTGTTCTTCCTACAACATGGGGGAAGCAGAAAACTTGGATAACACACATTATCTACTAATTAATTTGAATCTTTGGTGGTAAAAATCAATAAACCAATCGCTAGAAAGAAACTGGTCTCATGAGCTTTTTTAATAAATTAGCTCTTCTTAATCAGAGGGATGTTGTGTCCTGCTTTTTGATAATTACTGTAGAATGATTAGTCTAATTTAGGATTTAGGGCCACTGAGACAAGAAAATAGATAAAATTGGGCTGGTTTTTTTTGTGTTGACTCTGTGATTTCAAAGAAAAAACAGACTGTGATTACTTACAAAAGGTCTCACTATCAATTAACCTACAAACCCAACACCTTTAAGTAAAGCCATTAAATCTATTTCTAATCCCATTTTACAACACTGTTGTGGATCGAATGTATTTAAACAACCAAAATCTTACAGTTCCCTGAATTCTGCTAGAAAATACTTTGCCATGAAGGGCTGAAGACTTCCATATCACTTGTTTGGTACATCCGCTTCCTGATTTTTGTGACGCTTTTGCTTGAATACAAACCTTACAAATCACATTCTCTCCAAGGTGGCTACAGGAAGCTGATTACTCTCACTAATCCCTAAATCAAGGTGAAGAGTATGGTATCAGAGGCATGACTCTTACAGTTAGGGACCTAAAATGATTCATGTCTTGTAGATCCTACTATATATTACTTTAAGATATAATACTAATGAGCTGTTGGGTAGATCATTACTGCAGACTGCAAAGGAATAGCACACCTCTACCTTTGTTTGTGTATTTATCCCAATTCCACAGCATGATTACTCAAATGACTTGAAGAATTTGTAATACCTTGTTTATACCGTATTAAAACCCTTCCAAGCTTAGGGATCCTTAAGATCAAGGTGTAATTATATGAAAAACTTCATGTCCTGCCCTGCTAGTTGAAACTACTACCTAGGTGTATTTATTACACAATCCTGAGAGATAAGTATGATTTCAGTGAATGGTCCTAGCCTAGATACCTCTTTGTCCATCTGAACTTCATTCTGCTTCCCCTCGGGTCACTGTGCAAACCTTTTTTCTCAGGTTTTTGCTGGATCAGAAGGAAGGAAAGGTATACAACATTGTATTTCTTTGATTCAGGGCTGGATTAACAAGCGTGTTATAAATGACACTTGGAACTTGCCCATTTTAAGAAATGTGCCTTGTTTCAATCAGTTCTGCTGAATGCCTTACTAATTATTATAACATTTTCAGATGAAAGAGGCAACACATTTGATCCTGATGTTGGTTTCAACTGGATCTAACTCTGGACAGTGCCAAACAAAACAGGACTGCAATTTCAGTGGGACCCCTTAAAGTCACTCCTTGTAGCAGTGTAACATATTACCAGTTACAACTCTTTTCCTGGCTTCATTATGCTCGTGAAACTACATGAGAAACGTTCCTACAGTTCATATTTATATGAAACAATAAACACAAATATAGGAAATGTAGAGACCTTCCTTTTGAGTCCTCTGAGATATTTCCTATTCAGTGCAACACTGTTCCAGTTTTGCAGTAAAACGGTGGTATAGGTACGGCCACAATTTGGAGAAACTGGTCGGAAGACAGACAACAAAACAGAGGTCCACAAATCACATCTGTTTTGAGTTAAGAGGCTAGCATTTCACAAGGATGCTGGGTTATAATTGCCTAATCTTTTCAGAGTTGTTATGTGCATGTGTAGGCATGTAAATCACAGGAAGGGGACTAAAGTCCATTCAAACTGGAACTCTGTATTCTCAAAGAGGCAGTGGGTGGAAACAGAGCTCAGATGAATTCCAAGGATAAATAAGAAAACAGGTTTAAAACCTGGTGCACAAAGGGGAACATCAAGCAGAGAACTCTGCATCTACAACTTCTCAAATGAAGTCATAAAGCCTCTGAACATCGTCAAGTAGCGTTTGCCAGATTGCGGAGAAAGTCTGAAGTGACTTCAGATATTCTGAGAACCTCAATTGTGACTGTAAGTGACTGCTAGCTACATAACATACTAAGGACAGACTTGGTAACGATGCATTATGCAAGGGTAAAACACAAAGCAATGGAAGACACGCATAAGCTCTGTCAGTTCATGAACCTGACTGCTTCAGCAAGCTCTTCTGCATATTGTTCACACAATAACATAATTGTTTTATTTTTCATTGTTATACTTCTTTTTAACTGGTTGAAGACAGAATCCTCCATATGAAATGCAGGTATGAGCAAAAGGGCTATTTACTTCCTTGCTGCATTAGGAAGCTTTAAAACACAAAATAACCCCACAGTCCTGACGCTGGAAGCAGATATGCACATCATCGCTGCTACAAAAAGTACCTTTAAATATAAAAAGCAAAAGTGTCAATAAACATTTGAAAGTGACTGGAGGTGCACCTTGGAGCTCAGAGAACAATTTATGCTTTCAGAGGCTACAGTCCAAGCCTTCCTGGCCATTCCAAAATGCTGCAGAATGTATTTATGAAGCCATGGTAAAAAGCTCTACAGAACCGGCTCAAAAGTAATGCTTTGAGTCAGCTTTTGCAGGTGAGATAGTGACATCCAGTGGCGAGTTTGGTTAACTGTAATGATCTCTTCCCCTGATGCACAGAGAAAAACCCACTACTTGTATTTTGTGGAAACACATTAAAATATTTAAAATGTATTTAGAAATATTAAAAACATTTAAATAAACAAATATATACAATATGTGAGTTTCCTAAACAGAGAAGCATACTTTGATATATTAATTGTAAAAATGGCGTGTTCATCTGCAGTGAAAAATTACATTTTGCTTCTAATTTTTAACCAAGCTTACAATAAAAGTAAGTAAAAATGTTTAGCTGTATTTAAAGAAATAGAACATTCCCTACATTACAGCTGTATTCCTTTCTATCTTGTTCACCCAAAGAATCACTACTCTTTTTCCTGACATTCCCAGTTCCTACAAAAAACAGTTGAAGATTTGAGGTTATGATTCTTGAAATCCACAAAGCAATTCTCCACAGACTCTTCCTCCATTTAGGATTCACAGCCACAGCAGATCACCATCTAACAAAGCTTTTCTAAAGCAGACCCCTTCTTTTAAGACCCTTCTTTTACGTTGATGAAAAGTACTAAGATTGTTTTTCAAAGTTCTTTATTTAGAATACACACAAGGATGCAGGAGACCTCAATTTACTGTCCCTCAGTGCCTTTGGGAGATATGTGTTTTTTTATGGGAAATGGGGATATCCAGAACACGTGTCTACTAAGCTAGCAAATACTCCTGAGGAACAGACATTCAAATTCCCTTACTGGATCTGTTCCATTTTGTCTAGAATAATGAGATTCGTTGGACCAAAAAGAGGTGAAAACACACTCCAAGCTAAGGATATGGCATTCCAGTGGATGTGGAAAAAGAGAGAATTCTAGGTTCTCATTTTTAGAAACTCATCTCATCTCAGTTATTACTTTTCCATAGGGAACAAGGCCAACTTCAAATTCCAGGAAGTTTGCCAACTAAATTCTGCTAATCTATCTTTTCACAGATTTATATGCAACAAAACCTTCTACTATGGTAAAATTGCCAGGTTAATATTACTTTCTCTCTTTTAATGTTTTTCCACACTGGCTGACACCATGTGCTGTCGTGGAAAGACATGTTAAGGAAGGCTGAAGATTGGAGTCACTGCCTGCGAGATACACAGAACCAGTAACAAATCACCTCTGTCTCGTCTTAGTCTCCAAAAGGATCCAACTGAGCAGCTACCAGCTTTTCTGTATGCATGTTCCAAACGGAAACAAACAGGCTCTTTTGCAAGCAACCTAAATTCAGATCTCCCAATTAAAAGCAAACATATTCCACTAGCCTTAAACATTTGGCTCTCATTCACTTATACATACAAAATTATAAATAGGCAAAACAGTCTCTAAATTCACGATGTAATTATTTTGGTTTGTCAGCAAGTAGGCCCTTACATTATGTTATTGCACTATCACTTCATAAATCCAGTCACATAATGAAGAAAAGCCACACTTAATTCTGAGGGTTTCTCTTATGGTTAGAGACACCTACTTTTTTTTTTTTAAACATAGTGTTTCTTAGGCAGTTAGCTAGAGGACGACTCAGATAAAAGTTTGAGTCTTTCTGAAATGTAGAAAATGGGAATATTTTTCTGGCAAACATATATGGAAACCACATTTTTGTGTTTGTGAAAATTTATCTTCTAGAACTGTTACATTTACTTATTATAGTTTCAGTAGTCAGGGATAGTTTAAAAACACCAAGCTTACACTTTTGAAGTATACATTCTGAGATGTTTGTCCTTCAAAAAAAAAAAAAAAAACAAACCAAAAAAATTTGGGAATTTGCAGCTGTTTATACTTTCATTCAGCAATACTTTTAGAAGACAAAAAAACCCTCATCATGCTGATACTTTCTAAACCAAGTATTATCCGCCTACTAGCTATCAGATTATGTCAGTGGTATCAGAAATCAACAGATAACACACAGCTCAAATGGATTTTTACTTGCTAATTAAAAAAAGAGTGCCCACCACTCACACTCTAGGGTTCTTTGTTCTTCAACTTTGTTAAAGGGCTGTAATGCCCTGGGATCTTACATTAAAGGGCAAAAATTACTCTGGTAATGCAATACAAAATGAAATACTGCCTGAAAGGTCAACTACACTGAGAGGAAGAGGAAAGAGAATTTAAGCAAGCACGACATTTTTTTATTTTACTTGGGATTCCCAAAGGTAGAGAGAATGTCTCTAATAAATCTTGTGCCAAGAAGAATGACACAAAATTGGGCAATACAGAAAAAGTAATTTCAGTTATCTTGTCTATGTTAGGCTAGAAAGGACAGTTCTAATTGCTGTATCTCATCAGTTTCACACACGTACAGAAGAGGGAATTTTCATTTATTGCCAACCTCACACACAAGAAAGAAGACAAAATACTGAACTATTTGGAGAAAGTTTGCCTTGGAGGTACTAAATAAGGTACATTGTTCTCCATTCTGAGAGACTTGCTGCTTAGCTGCTCTGAACCACCTCATTTATTGTGAATCAAATTCATACATGCTGTGAAGCCAAAAGCTATTGATAACAGGTGGTATCTCAGGATGGTGAGGTACTACAGCTTTAAGCGTGTGATACAAAAACAATTGTGCATTGATATTGTTGCAGAACAGTTCACAAGAGGAAAGTCAGGAGCACAACATTTGTGTGGTCATGCTTAGGGCCATGTATGAAAAATAGCATACCTTTCCCTATCAAATCATAAGAGCAAAGCTGAACTTTTCTAAACCAGCCTGGGAGGACTACATCTACCTATATAAAACCAAACAGGCCTGATCCTTGGTCCTGAAGACAAGGTGCTGCAGCCTACCTTGCAGCCATTTGGATACATTCTATTCACTCCTTCAGAACAGGGACTGTTCCCAAAAGGCACATGCTACCTCCCAGATCACTAGAGATGTTTTCATGGAGAAGTGACAGTTGACACTAGCCAACATTGCATCGAGAGTCGCAACTGAATGGACAATTATGGGACAACATAGCAAGCCTGCATCTATTTAGTTTGCTAATACAAAGTAGCCTAGGTGTCTGTAATTCTCAACAGAGCAATGAATGAGGACAGCTATGCTAAGTTAATCCATGGGAAAGGTAAAGAAATGGATCCCAGACTAACACTGCACTGCCCTTCCACAAGGCTGTGAAGCCCTCCAGAAACAGTTTCACCCTCTCCCTAACTAGGAGACTCGCAAACTGTGTATACATATTCATCTGCTTACCTCCCTCAGGTCCCTACTTCTGCTGTTGTGAAGACTATTCAAGTACTTATAATTAATTTCACAAACACATGCAAGCTTAAAGACAGTTTTCCATTGTGTTCATTTCCCCCCACAAATTTCCTTAATCCAATAAAAACAGGTTACTCTGAGCAAAACTAAAGTCTTCTTCATTTTTACCAGAGTCAATTTTTTATTTTCAGTTATTTATTAAAAAAAAAGTAAAGCATGAAAAAAAAGTAATCTAAAAAATAAGAACAAAATTCCATAGAACATTCTAAAGTTTCTCACCTTCCTTTCTGTTCTACAAATAAGCAAAAAAATACTGTCAAAATTACAACCAGTTTTAAGAAAAGATATTTATCTAGTGGCATTAAAATCATGAAATGGAAATTGAACAAAATGCAGAGATCATTTTGAATTACACAAATGAAATACATGATTTTACCAAACTGGTAATTTTTATGAAAAAAAAAGAAAGAAAAAAATCTTATTAAAAATTAATTCAAATTAACTCCATTTAAGATTCAATGGATAATTTTATTTATAAAATGCTACTGGCACACAATACACATAGAAGTACGAAACTTGATTTATAAAGTTTAACGCTTCACAGAAGCATGGATTCCTGAGGTATTCTGCATACAATCCCTCATTTACTGGAATTCACATCTCCAATTGACTTAAGCAGAAGAAGACTGGATACTTAATAAACACACAGTTAAGACATAGTTAAAAAATACATGTGCAACTGGAAACTGACTGGAAGATTGTGTCTCACCAATACTAAAAGCCTTGGTCATGGTGAAAACTATCTTACATTGAAGGGCTGAAAGACTTGTTAAGACGGGGTTTCTCAATTTCACGGCCAATTCAAATGTATTGTTAGACACCTGCTTTCACGTTGCGAAGTCCTCTTGACATCAGACACAAAACCATTGCTGTTTCTGGATAAACATACAGAAGGACTGATTACCTGGACAGGTATTATTACAATTTAAAAAAAAAAAATATAGTGTTAGGCACTTTCACTTCTTTTTCTCCTTTTCTGCTTTCATTCTCTGCTGTAGTGTCTTCAGTTCAGTCATTACATTCAAAGTTCTGTAAACCCAGGTGACCTAAAAAGTAAGTAAATTATTAAATTTACCTAATCCACATACATTTACTTATCAATTTAATGAAAGCATCCATGTAAATGAATACATACGTACCACAATTATAATAGTATTCACCAGCAATGGTGCTGAAAATACTAATGAAATAAACATTCCTCTTGAATCAAAGTATTGGTACTTAGAAAACAGCCTGAAAGAAATAAAAAAAAAAAAAGAAAAATAAAAGAGGAAGCTTTATTCAGTGTAGTTCACATAACATTATACTTTCACAGTAACTATTCAACATGGACATTGTACAGATTATCCTACTTCTTGGGATCCCCAGGCATAGGCCAGCATTCTACTGTATTAAGTCAGAACAAAGAGACAATCTATCTCATCAATTATGAATATTTATTACAATACCAGTCTTTCTCTTCTTTAAGGTTTTACTGTGTAAAACCTAAATGAAACAACCATAGATTAAGTAACTTACTAATGTGACTACATTAATATATATATCTGTTCATCAGAAATCATGCTTATCCTGAAATGTCTTAAATTACTTTCTTAGGTATTTTGGATACTCATATGTGAAAAGATAACAGAAATAATAACTGTAGCAAAGCTGTAATGTAGGTAATGTATGCCTGAAGTGGAACATAAAGACTTACAATTAGATGGCTGCATAAAGTAACGTTAAACACATAATTTCCAGTTACATCAGGGAAAGGTTAGTTCAGTGCTTATGAAAATAAGCCATCAGTTTAATTTGGGTACAGAGGCTTAGAAAAACAAGCAGATTTTAATATTTTAATGCATATAAGTAAGTCAATAAAATTGCAGTGATATTTTTGAGAAGTGGTGCTTAAATTCAGCTTATTAAACATGAATAACTACCAAAGAAAACCCAACAAGACAAAACAAAAAAACCATCAAAGCTCACATCCTCTTCCCCTTAACCATCCCACTCTGCTTTTCATAGTTCTCTGACTAGTTAGTTTACAACCATTCATCTAAACACAGATTTTAAGCAGTACAATAAATACACGCTAGCTATTAAAAATTACCTTTTCTTATAAGCTAAGTGATAACTATGTTGTACTGTAGGGTTTCGTTCAAAAGTTTTATATCAATCAATGCAGAAGACCCTCTGCCATCACATTCTACTGATGAGGCATGAGTGACTCTCTTTAAATTAATGCTTTCTGGGAATGATATGGAAAAAAGAATATTTTTAGAAGAACATTAATTTAAATGTGAAAATGAAAGTGTAAGCATTTACCTCCAATTCATGGCTGCTAATTCATTTATATATTCAGCACAGTACACCAAGCCCACTGTACAACAAAAGAAAAATATCAGATTTAGTATTTCTTTAAACTGCCATCAGTTCTGCCATGTATACTGAAGATGTATACATGCCAGACATTAGAATTCCTTGATCCTCAGAAGATCAAATTACACATTTAATATTTAATTGCACAAACCCAATTCTGACTTAAATGTCCCATTAGGTTACTAAGAAGTATAAAGTGATCACAAAACGTACCCACTATATTACAAACAAACAAACAAACACAAAATCCTACTTATCTGAGCTTACAGAAAGAGCTCAGCATACAAATGAACTAAAAAAAAAAAAAAAAAAAAAAAAAATCAGTGACTACTTCTAAGTTTTGTGTGTAAAAAGAAATGCCAGCACTCCCCAGAACTGGTATGGAATTAAGTTACCATTTTAGATGTTATGGTGTCATGCTGCTATAGCTAACATTACTATCTGAAGTTAGGGTACTATATATATATAAGCATTTTGGTAAAATACAAACTTTGTTTGAATAGGTGTATAGCAGAGTAGTCTGCTACAGTCAGGTGAAAACTAGCATATTCTTACTCAACAATTACTTGCAATATGAAGCCATCAAGGCAGTAAGAAAATTCAGTGCAATCACATGTTTAACAGAAAAGCAATACAACTACTAAATTTTAAGTTTGTCCTTGTATCATTTTCCACAAGAAACAATGCAAAAAAACCAGATTCAGTGGCTAAAGATGACCTGCACAAGCAATTAAATAACTAGTTTGGTGATATGAAGGAGTGCTATCTTGTTTTGCCATCATCTGGATTCTCTCTGCTTGGTACTGCACAGTATAAACATACCTATAGCTGCTTAGCTGCCAAGGAAAACCAGTGTGATAATTTCCTAATTTCCTCAGTTACTTCTGACTATCTACAATACAAAATTATTTATATTGCAGACATACCAGTAGTGGTTCAGTTTTTCAGGTAAAAACAAGACTTGGATGCAATATGGATATTTTTATGCACTCTTCTTGTTAACAGCAAGTTTTACATCATACCTCTGTTAAAAAGCCAGCAATGATCAGTTTCATTGCATTTTCCACTGCACTTAGACCTTGGGCATTCAAACCGGTGTTAGTAACACCAGGAATACTTTAGAGAAATAAGAGTCTAAAGTAAACAGCATGTCATTGGAAGTTCTGAATGTCTAAAGACAGAAAAGCCTGTGTTCTTATAGGGAACTTTCAGGCCCAACATGTCGTAAACAGGGCATTGTTATTTTGCCCTCTGTACATCATTGTGAACTCTGCAGTTACAAATGGATGTATAGAAATTACTAAGGTTTCTAGATTCCTTTGTGGGGGTACTTAATGTTATTGAAACCTTAGCTTGAGCTGAGTTATTTGCAGTTTTGAGGAAGCTATGCTTCCTCTCCCAACTTGACTAGTTCACTAAATGGTATTTTAAAAAGTCAACGTAGTCTTCCAAGTGGCTTTCTGCCTGCAAATTTCTTTCGATTGCTCATTCTTCCTGCAATCATGACAGAACTGAGGTACTGTGTAAAAAAATCCAACTCACCAGAAAATCCAACCCATGGCTAGAACCAAGCTACTGCTCATAATACATGGATCTAACTCAAACCCATGCCATCTTAATTAAACTAAATACCCTTTGCAAAGCTACTAGATCTTCATCCAGTCAGCTATAAAGACACAGCTTTGGCTAGGCAAGGCCACTGTGGATTCTCAAGCTGAAGTCTGATAAACCCTGAGATAACACAAGCTGCTACTGCAATGTACTGAACCAGTCTTGCTCTTCCTCATGCCATTATCACAGCTGTCAGCAGGGCATATGGTGAACCTGCTCCAGAAACGTATCCAGTTGAAAGCTGACCACATTCACTGAGCTACAGCATTAGAATCAGGCGGAGCAGAACGCAACTGCTGGCTCTCAGCCAATTTCTTTTCTGCTTCTCCAGCACAGCAACAATTTCCTGGGAAGCTGTGATACACACAGCATTTACCATGTAGAGAAACCTTACTGATCCCAGATCCTCACTAAGGACAGAGTTTTATGAAGTAGCATTCACACAATCTTGGAAACTAAATAAATACATATTTATAGGTCATAGCAGCTTCTATAACAGTTTATCAGGTGTAGACACATGCGTTACTACAAGAGAAATACTAATTTGCACGCACTTTATCTGCTGCAAAGCATAAACACGTGTGCTGTGCAAGTACGTGAAGAAAACGGTTATCATTAAGAAACCAAAAGAAGCTACGTGACAGTACTAGCAGCTTAAACAATGCACATGCCCTTTATCACCCGAATGCCCGTTCACGCAAGCATGAACACACGACTCACCCATGCAGAGGAAGTGCCCTATTTGCAGCCGGTAGTGCTGGAAAGAGATGCACGTTAGGAGGAAGCAGAGGACGTGGAAAACCGCCAGTCCCACCAGCCAGGGCTCGGACCAGTCCGTCTTCTACGGACAAAATAAAAGGAGATTAGGCTATGGCAGGAGGAGTGTCACCAGGCAGCTAGAGCGAGCAGCTTTCCTCCTCCCGCCCCGAAGCGACAGCCGATTTCAGTCACGGACCGCGCTCACCAGCCCGCCCCGTGCCAGGGTGGGGAAGGGGCGAACAGCCCCGCGCGGCCTTCCCTCCCGGCCCCGGAGGGGCGCGGGCCCACACGGCGGCCGGTGCCTCCTCCCCTCTCCCCCGGCGGGCGGGCAGCCCGGCTCCGGCACCCTCCTCACCGCCAGCACGGCGGATAACCCCGGCGGGCTCCTCAGCGGCTGCTCCATGGCGGCGGCAGCAAGCGCCGAAGTCTCGCGAGAAGCCGCCCAACGGCCGCCGCGGCGGCCGTTGGGCGGCTTCTCGCGAGACTTCGGCGGCCGCTGGTTCTCTGCCCCGCGGTGGTAGCCTGACGGGGCTGGGGAGCAGGGAGGGCTTCGTCTCTCCCTCTGGGGCAATGCAGGGGAAGCCCGCCGTTTATCTCGCACGGGTGGTGCTTCCAGTACGGCCCTCATCCCCTCAGCGGTGAAAAAGATGGTGACTGGACCCATATTTGGGAGGAAGAGCAAAGGCGGCTCTCCACACCCCAGCGGCTGCCTCTCCTGAGGGCAGCACCAAGTCAGAAACATCTTTCCTCCTTCTACGACTGAAATTGCATTCCTCAAAAATAACCTTGCCTTTTCAGAAAAAGGGGCAAGAAGCTCTACTTATGTTTTTAGCATTTGATACTGAAGGTAGGAAGCTACTGCTGGAGTATTTTTTGTCATGATCTTCTCAGTGGAGTCCGGCTGGTGTTAAGGCGTTCAGGGCACTCTGGATCGGTGGCCCAGCATTGGTGTTGGCTTTTTGGTCTTCTATTGGCAACACCCAGTGTCTAGTGTCAGCTGCTTTAGGGATGGAAGTGCAGGAAAAGGGAGTTTTAAGATCAGCCAGAAATTTCTAACAAAAAACCCAGCTGAGCACTCCAGGCAGGAACTTAAGTCAAGTGAAAAATACTACTTTTTTTGCAAATGAAAAAAAAAAAAAAGGAAAGTGATTTAGACATTTGAAAGGTTAAACTTCTCATTTATAACTCCTTTTGCTAAATGCATGTAGGTCTGGAAGAACAGACCACTCTTAAAGACCCATCATTTAAAGAGAGATTTCAAACTCAGATTCCTATCAACTAAGCCAGGAGACTTCATGAATCTTAATAGGATTAGCTTTGTCAAACAAACCATACTGTCATATATAGCTCCATATTCTGCTTTCATGAAATTATTTTTTCTGACACTTTGGCTTATCAGATAGGAAGCTTTGGCTTTTTTTTTTTTTTCCAAATGTTTGGAAGTACATGTATACGTAAATATTACAAATACTATTTTCTTATAGTGTACCATATAGCCATAGACAGGTCACCACTGTGAATTAGTCTCTTTTCACTGTCACACTTCTGCAATTTAGTGTGAGATACCCGAAACTGAGGATGTATTTCTCTGTTTTGCTTTAGGTTTTTGGTAGTCTTTTGCTCAACAACAACATTATCTGGAGGCCAGTCAAGGCTTTTACTTAAAGCATTGTAAAATTAAGTATGGTGATGCAAAGGTGGTCATTTCTACTACCATTCTGCTCTTGATTTTAAGACTGTGGGCGAAAAAGATGTTTAGATTCCGCATTGTAGATTGGCAAATAAGACTGGAAGAAATTGACTTGTCATTTGGAAAGTCTTACGGCTAATGTAACAAATCAAATGGTTTTGGATTTTTGTAAATGAGGAATCAGTTTCTTGTAATTGCTCAGTAATTTAACTACAGTAACCATCTGCAATAGCTGAAGAGCCTCAGTGAATGAAGATATAGTAGCTGCTTTATGAGCAGAATATGCTGGTCAGTGGTGAATCTGTGATGCAGACAAGCTGGGTGGATAGGAAATTAGTGGCTTATTATGGCTACAACATACTGTATTAAAAAATTTATGTAGCTTTTACTGTCGGCGACTGCAGCAGCAGTGGAAACTTTCTTATAGGGAAATAGGAGTTGCTTCTATAAGATTGACTAGGATAAAGTCAATAATGCTGTTTGTCAGCAGGTGGTAGCAGATACATAAGTATTACCAGATCTTTTGTGTGGTATAGGTTATCTTTCATTATTTTTAGTGGAGAATGAAATGTGAATCAGAAGTTACTTAAAAGGTAACAAATGGATACGTTGCTCTTTCATAGCGAAAAAGATGTGTATTTGCCCTTTCATAACTTCTTTACAGAGCCAGTATGCTACATTTAGATCCAAATTTTAAAAATACGCTAGTAAGCAGAAACATACAGTACCAATGATAATATATAAATATTTCTGTTCTTGTTACTCTAAGTAACTTAAGTAGTTTCTAAAACTCAGTCTCAGTTTTCTGTTGTAAGGTTCAGATTTCTATGTAATTTCTTTCTGCCCTACAGTATTATCCAAGTAGATTGGAGGAAAGATCAAAAAAAAGTAGATTGGTAAAAGGAATTTTTTCCCCTTTTAGCAACTGAAAAACTTCCTTTGCTTTACATAGGAAAGGATCTAAAATCAGAAGTTTATCCAAAGCTTAGGTTGCTGAAAAACCAAGCTGGGTGGTGAAAAAGCCTACTTATGACAGGGAATCCTAAACTTAAATGATGAATGATGTTTCTAGTGGTAGCCCTAGATGTTCGCTATCAGATCTTACGGCGCTGTACTAGACACCACTTGGAAGTGCCTTTTATACTTGCTGCTGAGGGAAATGCAGCTCCGATTCTCCACAAGAATGGAAAAGAACTTTTGGTTTTGAAGTTCCCTACAAGTATGGGAAATGCTTCATTTCTTTATTTTATTTGATGAGTCTTTGAATTAACAGTTAGATAATTTTTAATGATCTTGTTTCATTAAGATCCTAAGATATAGGTTTGCTTTTGTGATAATGCATTTTTAGTTTCTGCCTTAAGAAGCTGAAGTGCTTTGCAATATAAGATCCATATTTAAAATATCTTTGAAAAATTAGATATAATTTTCTGCTGTCATTGTGCTGAGCAAACCATGTCCTAAACTATTCTATTATTTGCATTTGATATATTAAATGTTCTGTCTTTGCAGGGTGCGTTCCATTGTAAACTGGATTTTGTTTACGGAAGATGGGCTTGTTTTGAGCTATTTAAGCTCTTCAAGCTTTTGTGGGTGAAACAGTTTACGACAGTCTCAATCTAAACAGGCAGTTTCTTGGGGAAATATTATGAGGAACTTTCTTGTCTTTAAACATCAATTAAAATATACAAAATGCAAAATATAAATAGCTTATAAATGTCTTTGTGTGATGAGGTAGGTCAGTGACAACAGATGCATCCTCTGATCTCCTGATCAGAGGTTACATGTTGGGATTGTTGGATCACAGCCTGCAGTTATTCTGCTGTCCTTGTCCATAACATGCGTGTTGATCTACAGCCACCCAGTCTTTCAGGGTCTTCTTGGAGTTGGTGAGGCTCAGGTCTTTCTTTGGGTGTCCCTGAGCTTGATCTCCAGGCAGAGATCTCTGAATGCAGAATCAGGAATTCTTACAGTATTGTTTTCAAGAGCCCTCGAGTTGTTGACTGCACCATACAGCTGTGTTGGCCCACTGTCCCTTGGTTTGTCACGTGGGTTGTTACTCACAATCAGAATGTGTGACTGCAGCCTTGCCAGATGACAGCTTTCAATGAGTTATGACTAGGTCAAGCCACCAGGTACAGAAGTTCATCAACCTCAGCAACTGTAACCTTGACAAACAAGCGAAGTACCTGGGCATCCCTGTCCCATTACAGTTCCAAAGAGTTAACCCAAGTGACAGTAATATAACAAAGTCTACATAACTTTTATTCACTACTTCATGTGGAATTCATCTCATCAGCTGCATCTGGGCAGATGTAGTGAAGATCTTTGTGTGAGTTTTATACAGGTTACACTCAGCGACAGGGTTGGAAGGCTTTCAGTTTTTGCGATTCTTCTGTTTGACACTGAAGTCAGAGTGGTGGGTGGCTGCCTTTAACAGGCAGGGTGGGTGAATTGCTGCTTCCTGCTGCTTCACCTGCCAGCCGTGGGACACTTGGTGAAGGGTTGGTTCAGAGGGCATGATGTAAGTCTTCAGTAGCATACGATGTGCCGACCCCCAATGAGGGTGATCTGGTTTTCTCACCGAGAGTGAACTAAGGTTCCAGGGGGATGGTACCAGAGCTGCCCTTTGATTTTCCCCTTGCTTTTTCCAAGCTGTTCTCTCCCCTTTCCACATTCCCCACTTCCTGTCACTTCCTTTATCTGCTAATGTGGTCATGAACATGTGTCTGGCAGTGCGCTCGACCCTGCTGTCTGCCACCCAAGGGTGTGAGCAGAGCTGAGATTCCCCCAGGGGCACATGGCAGGTAGCTTGGGGGACAAAAGAAAGGATTAATGGTATCTTCTGTGTCTCCATTAGGGAGAGAAAAAGCTGTAAGAAAACAAGCAAGCTAGTGAATGGGGCAGCCCCTCACCAGAGCCTCAGTCAAGGCAGAGATAGGAAGTGGGTACATGTGGGGGTTAATGAAACGTATACCCAATTTCTGTGCTTTGCAAAGATCCCACTGCCAAGTTCTACTGTGGTGAGGGGCTGCTCAGCTCTGCACCTCCTGCCTGTCTCCCAGCCTGCCCCTGTTGGAGCAGAGTAGTCTGCTGCACTGAAGGTCTTGAATAGTCTTTTCAGAGCTTTGAGAGGCCTGGTCAGTTTCAGTATGAAAACAGACTGAGCCTGGGAGAGGAGTCTGGATGATCGTTGTTGCTGTGGTCACTTCCATGCCATCATTTTTATCTGCCCTGAAGATTTTCCTTATTTTCATGGTTGTGCTGAAAAGCTGTCTTAAATTTGCATTTTCTTCCCAATACAACTGAAGTGAGTCTGGGTCTGGTATTCATTCTAATACACGTTTCACTAAAATCCTTCACCTTCCCTGTCCTTGCCATTATCGAATAATTATTTTTGAGTGGTTCCATTATTTTTGCAGCCGCTGTCATCTCTTTACCTTTTTATAGTACCAGCTTTTATTGGTTATGATGTACTTGGAAAATCGTAATAATAATAGTGTTTTAAAGATTTCTTTAGAAATAGAATTTAAAACTTCCTGTGGATTGTTTTGTGTATGTCATTTGTGGGTTTCAGGTTTGGATGACAGATGCCACTTCATCTAACCTTGAGGTTAGCTCTGCTTTTGAGAAAGAGAGTTGAACTGGATGACCTCTAGAGGTCTAACATACGTTGTTCTCTAAGTTTGATTTCCCAGTGACACAGGCTGGGACTGACTGGCTGGGGAACAGTACTGCTGAGCATGACCTGAGGGGCTGGGCTGTGTTAACAGCATGTATGATATGAAGGGATTCGTATGTATGAGATATATGAGATGAAGGGATTTGGCATTCATTAGACCACGTCTGCATCTAGCTTTGGGTACCTGAAATGCAAGGACGATCATGATAAACTGGAAAAAGTTCAGCAGAGAGACAAAATGTTCAGGGAGTTGAAGCATTTTTCCTGGGGTCGGGGAGTGGGCTGCTGAAGGGAACTGGACTTGTTTGGCTTGGAGAAGAGGTGGCTCTGGGGGAAACCTACTAGCAACCTGCCAGTGCTCATGAGGAGCTTATAAAAAAGATAGAGCCAGGCTCTTCTGATGGTGTGAGGACAAGATACGATGGGCATAAATTGAACCTAGAAGTTTAGGCTGGATATAAGAAAAAGCCTTTTCCCCACGAGGACGATCAAACAATGGAACAGATTATCCAGAGGGGTGGTGGGGTGTCCATTCCTGAAGGTTTTCAGGGCCCAGTTGCATAAAGCCCTGAGCAACATGGTCTGGCCTCATAGTGGACCTTGCTTTGAGCAGGAGGTTGGAATGACCTCCTAAGGTCCCTTCCAACCTGAATTATTCTGATTCCATGATTCCTCTATTTAAATGAGAAAATTCAACTGCTTTTTTGTGTTCACTAAACAATATTGCATTAGCCTGTAAGTGAAATAAATGTTTTTGTATGTTTTTTTCAGAATCTTATTCCCTCAACTTCATCTCTTTCATCCACTTTCTGTCAGGGCTTTTTCCTCAGTGCAGAATAGCTTCAGGCTTCTTCAGGCTTACTTTTCTTCCTCCACTATCCCCAAACCATACAGGCAGTCTGAAATGCAAATGTCTTTTTGTTCTCTACCTGCCAACATGACTGCCTATTAAATTATTCCACTAATCCCACCAAAGTTCTCTTCAGAATTCTTTCAAAGCCCTCCTGTGTTCTGGCAAAACAACCAGATTTTACTTCTATTGGGCTCTTTGTCCAGGGTGGAAGAGGCCAAACATAGTTGCAAGCAAAAAGCAGTCCTGACAGTCTTATATCCTGCTCTTAATTATACACTCTATGTTCTCTCTGACTCCCTCTGAAGCTTTCTTCTCTCAGAATTGCTGCATTGATTGTTTTTCAGCTCAGAAGTACCACCTTGTGTCATTCCACAGGATAGTATGGAAATTAAATACATTTTTATTTCTTTGATGTGTGACTGCATTGCACTTGGCACATAATACAGTGCATTTAAGTGGCAACACAGCTATTGTAATAAAAGGGCAAGAAGGAATAGAGGTATTTAGGATGTGCAAGGCAACTTTCATGATTGTATCTATCATCTGATCTGTTTTCAGAACTTGATGTCAGCATTGTATTTTCTGCTTCAGGGCATGCCCTTAGGCATATCCTAGCCCCTCCTGCCCCTCATTCTTAACATGCAGGGGAAGTACATGCTGCATGGAGCAGGCAGCAGCAGGAGCAGGATCAGCAACTGGAAGAGATGCTTCTTTGAACATATCGTTGTTCTGAGAGATCTCAGCCTTTTCATCTGTGAGACTGAACACTCAATATAAATCTTGTACTTTGGAGTTCCTGCTGCTTCTTGCTTATCATCTTCCTCTAATGAATCAAGAGTGAAGGGTGGAAAAACGGTGGTAATTCAGCAACAAAGACAGCCAAGAGCTGGAAAGCCAGTATATCCACCTGTTGATCCTGGAGCTATGCATGGTTATCACTCTCTGGTGTTTGTCTGTTGCGTATCCTTAACAGTCCATAGCTCTGACGGTATAGTTTGACCAAATGGCTCAGACCATCTGAGCATGTTAGCTAAGGTTTGATGTCTGGATACAGAAATCAAGACGCACACATTATAAGCACTTTTGTAAGATACATTGGATAGGATATAATTGGACATTAGGACAAGGTTCTTCACTGGGAGAGTGGTCGGTCACTGGAACAGGCTCCCCAGGGAAGTGGTCATGGCACCAAGCCTGTCAGAGTTCAAGGAGCGACTGGACGACACTCTTAGTCATACGGTTTAGTTTTCGGTAGTCCTGTGAGGAGAAGGGAGTTGGACTTGATGATCCTTATGGTTCCTTTCCAACTTGAGATACTCTGTGATTCTATTCTATGATTCTATACTTTGAAATATGGCAATAATTGCAAAGCTATGAACATTTGTATATTTAACACATGACAATACTGAGTTAGTACCTATCGGTTTGTTCTTACTATCTGTGGGCTAAAAGCGTGTGACCTGAGAGTATTCACATGTTGCAATTTTCTGGGACAGGTGTGGGAGCTCCACTACAACATCTTGCATCAGGAGGGTTAAGAATCAGACAGTTAACCCTCCTCCAGCTTTTTTTCAGTTTGAGGTTTTACAGATTCATGGATTGTTCCACAGTGTTGTTCCCTCATGATTGGTGGGATATGTCTCTAGGCTTTGCTGATCTATTCCTGATTGGCTTGGCGTGTTGCTGTGGTGATGATGTTTTGACTTGTTCACACACCACTCTTCACAAGCAATGTGATATTATATGTATTTTAATTCAAGGTTGTCTCCCGTAATAGAACACAAGTGCTGACGAGTCCGCTGTTGGGAAGATTGTGACAGAGGTTTTAGATAGTGTTCTGTACATGGATTTTGTATGACACTTCTGTGTCAGAAATTTCAGTGAAATCACCAGAGAGTTTGAGTTACGAGGATTTCCCAACTGTGCTGAGATACACATCCTTATCAGGTGTCCTGCAGAAAAGATCCCACTGCAGAGAAAAGGAAACCTGCACATTAAACTTTTTAGGTGCCTGTGGTAGGGACAGAGATTTGAAGTTCCTCTCAAACCTGAGCCATCATCCTTGTACAAGGAATAAATTTGTGAATGGAAGCTTTGAGGCACTGGAAAGGGAATTGTGTGAGAGTTAAATTAGAAAAAAGTTTAGGAAGTTAACACACAGCATGCCTAGAAAAGCTGTGGGAAATGTCAAGTTGCACAGACAATTCCAAGTCAATGATGAATATGAGAAGCAGACTGCATAGAGCATTTGGGGCAAAGACTAATTTTTAGAGCTGCAGACCAAAATGTTGCAGACCTAATTGCAGAGTTCTTAGTTGCAGACCTAATGTTTGCAGTTGCAAGATTGTGTGATATTTGGAAAGTGAAGCACATAAAAATATATATGTTTTTAAAATAGCCTTTGGCAAAGAAACATTATGGGAGTGGTTGTACATAAGGCACGTTGAAGTGCTGTGCTTTGTAAAAAGTAGCCAATTTCAAATGGGGAGCTGTGGGTTTTAGATGGAAAAAGCTCATGTTCTGTTGAAATAGAGGAATTCAGCAAGAAATCTGTATCTGCCCAGTAACTATATCCCACCCTTCCTTCCTGGAAAAGTATTCTACAACTGGAGATCCCCTTCCCCCAGCTCCCTCCCATTTTTACTTTCTGTGTCTGGTCCTTGCATTCCCTGCTTGTGCCAGAACCAGTACTGCCAGAAAGTAAGGTAGTAGCCATTTGTTTTTTAAAAAAAATATAATCCCCTGCAGTGCCTTTTAATGACATACCAGAAAATACAAAATAAGAAAGAAAAAACACGGTAGAGGAAGGACAATGACAAAAAATGGTAACACCTGGGGCACCACTGAAAATCTATTCCAGAGCCTGCATTATCAATTAAGAGATAATGCTTATCTGTGTGCTTGACCCCACACACAGCAATACATGGAACAGCACCTTCAACATTCACCCTTTGCAGTCTTCCTTGTAGCATCCTTTCCTTGTTACTGCTGTTTTCTCTGGAGTGGAATTAAATTTTACCCTGCTTAACAGCACTGTCTGTCTATGGTTTCAGAACAGACTCTCCTAACGCATTGCCAGATGCTGCTTTTACACGAGTATGGGTAACACACAGTCACATAAGGGCGGGGAGAGAAACTGATTCACTGTTGTCCTAATGAAAACAAATTAAATGTATGATCACATTAAAATAGCTGCTCTGCCTTCCCTTCCCCCTATCCCTTAAGTCAAACTACTGCAGCTATGTGGAAACACGGCTTCATTGTGTCATTAGCTGTTGCTGGGGGAAAGATGCAGGCAGAGATCTTTTTCTTAAAGGTTAGGTCTAGGCTTTCACCACTAGCAATAGATAGGCAATCTTCCAGAAGTCACAAACCACAGGAATTAACCGTCTCCCACCGGTACTGTATTGAGTCAAAGTCAGAGCTCTAACATTACCAGATCTCTTCTGTTTCAGAACTTCCCATACTGAGGCTCCAGGGTATTAGGATGTTCTCACTGGGGAAGGTGGTTAATCTCCTTTTCCAAAGCCTTAAAATATCTCTCAAGAGAGTCCTCTGGTCTCTTCCAGGCCCCAGAGACTGCAGGTTGAGTAGTGCAGTAGCCTTGTTTTCCTTCTCCCAGACAAAACTCTTCAGCTCCCTGTAACAGGGGCAGATTTGCCTGGGTTTAGCAAAGACCTAGTTTCTGTCCCTGCTTTTCAAATGCTGCCTTCATTTTTTCTTTTAACTTGATGCAATATTGCGGGGGACTCTCCACAGATGAGCTTCCTTGTGACCTTGGCAGACTGCCATCAGATTGTTCAACCTCCCAATGAAATTTTTGGTCCTTTCCCTGACTGGGTTTACCAGAGTAATAATCTCTTGACAGAATCGAGGTGGTGACCTTCAGGTAGCTGCCCTTGGTTTGATTATCCTGAACTGAAAATGGTGGTATAAAATCACTTACATTGATGAGGTAAATACTATGTTAAAGTTGTCCTCTTTGGAAGTGGAAAGGCCGGGTATAAGTTTGTGTATGTCAGCTAGCAGTTTGCAGTGATGATCCCGCCAAGATGCTGCTCTGGCTTTTATTTTCCTTGGAAGGCCCAGAAGACTGATCTCCAATTACCTTCCTGATCATTTTGGATTTCCTTCAACTGCAGAGGAAGGACGAGGCATGTAGATATTTCCAGAACTGTTGCTTGCATATAGCAGGAGGATTTCAGAGTTGCTGAATTCTTGCTTTAAAGGCTGTACTTTGTGTCCCCACTAACACTGGGCACTCTGGATTGCATCCCAGCATGAAGTTTTCTGCTTAGTTCAGGAGAGAAACCATAGTGTGTGCACAGGCTGCGTGTGCAAAGTGTGTTCCCTCTAACTCTGAGCGTGGATACTCAGCACATTGAAATCTAAGAGAAATGATGCTGCTCACTAAACCGCTAATGTGGATGCACCTTAACTGTTCAAGCTAATTATGTTATCCCCAGTTAATTAAAATTATGTAAGGACTCAGAAGTTTGTATTTACTGGAGACCATAAGCTAGAAAACAAGACTCCTAAAGGCAGTCTAAGGAAGGAGGCCTAATGCAGAGTATTTCATATTTGGGGAAATCTGTGAGAGGTTTCTTCCATGGAAACATTCAGAGTGGTATTTATTTTAGTTTGTTTCTGTTTAAATTGAGGGAATTAAATACTTGTCTGTGTATTTGGTAGTTTATTTTATCTGTTTAACATATAAAGGAATAATCAAAATCCTGGATTTAGTATCTGTTAACTACCAATTATTGCTATTTTCTTGCAGATGTCAGGGGTATTTTTGAGGCCTTACCTCTATTTTTTTTTGTTTTACTGCAGTTATCAGGCTAAGGTTGTTATAGGAAAGCATTCCTTTTATGCCTTCGGCTGGGGCTGCACGGCTAGAAGGCGCGTCCCCTGGGTGGTGGATAGGGGATCCCTCTCTGGAGGGTGCACCGGATAAAATTGAAGAAGGTGCCGCGAACCAACGCAGCCTAAGGGAAGGCCACCCTGACAGAAAAAACACTGGCCCTCCAAGTCATGGGGTTGGGCAGGAGGCCAACTACCTCCTCCTGGAAAAAAAAAAAAAAAAAGTTGCAGAAACGACGAGCATCAACTTTCAAAAAAACCGAAATGGCGGAGATGGAGAAAATCAGTAATGAAGTGAGGAGGAGGAGATGGAACTGGATCGGCCATGTTTTGAGGAAAAAACCGACAGAAGACTGCGCTGTGGCCCTTGGGTGGACTCCAAAGGGAAGAAGAAAGCGGGGTCGCCCAAAAACAACCTGGCGTCGGATGGTGGAGGTTGAGAGGAATGGTGCAGGCTGGAACTCTTGGGAAGCGGCATGGCACGCAGCCGCAGACCGATCGAAGTGTAAGAACGATGTTCGCGCCTTGTGTGCCTCCTGGCACTGAGAGAATTCAGATTCAGATCAGATTCCTTTTATGGACTATTACTGAAGTGGTAGGACATTGAGATGTGCTCATCAGTGCCTGGTAGCAGATTCCTAGGGAAGAATATAAGAACGGGACATTCAGACAGTGATACTTACCCAGTAAATTCTCTACGTACCTTGCAGCTCTTTGCTTTTGCATGAGAGCTGGAAGAAATTTTCTGTGACTGTGATTTGAACTGAAGTTGCTAAAGGCTCAGTGCAAAACATTAACCAATTCCTGGTGAACGCCAGAAACAGGTTTAAAGAGTGTTATCATCAAAATACATATGCAATAAAAACTGTATCAATTCAGCTAGTTTTGAGGCTAAGCATACTTCAGTGCGTAGTGGGAGGTGAGGGAAAGCGACTGGCATTCAACAGTCTTCTGTTAAATAGGAACAGTAGGTGGCACTCTTACTTTGTTTTTCCTCAGTACATTACTTTTTCAGGAACATTTTATCGTTTGAAGCAGTGTTCACAAAACAGATTTTGAGATACACTCAGATGAAGGAAGTTTTGTGCTATAGATCCTAATCCTAATAAAAAGCCCAGCATACCTTTTAAGTTTATGGAACAGTAACTATGCTTCCCGCAGGTGTTAATAATTGTCCTTTTAGTCCTTACTGCATTATACATTCCGTGGGTACAAAGACCCTGCAGACTTCTGTAGGGACCCTGCTTGTTGCTAGAGTAAAGATGCAGGCAGAGATCTTTTTCCTTAAAGGTTAGCAAAGCAAGAAAAATTCACCAATAGGAAAAGAATTGTGTTGGGCATCTCTGTGGAAACACTGAAAACTGTTGCTATTTTTTCTGTCTGTGCCTGCTGTAAGCCAACGCTACTTCAGGTGTGTCTGCCCCACGCACATTACACTCTGCTGTGCATGAGAAACAGCCCGTGCTTTGGTTCAGTTATGCTGTGTCCTACAGCTGGTGCTGCTACCAGTAAGAAAGAGAAGTCTGCATTTGGACCATGAGAGCTAGTGAACAAGAGGGCAGCAGCCAAAGCGATTCTGAGCTTTCCAGCCATGACATACGTACAAAGCCTGAGCACTCACTGTGTTTAGCTAGTAGTGCCTTGTGACATGTTTTTACTAAGCACAATTTCTTTCTGGTGTACTTGGTCACTGCTGCCTTCGAAGAACATTTATTACTCTTATCTAAGGCTAATTAGAGATTTATGGGGACAAGGGAATTATCTCAGGGTACTGATGGCTTGGAGACTCTGCTGTGCTCCCTGGTGCAACTTAAAATGTGGACCTCAGTGACAGTTCTTGGAGCCTTTATTGAGGCTGGCTCTGGAGCTCTGCTAGCTGCACAGAAGTGGAGAACCTCCATGTGATGAGGTGACAGACAGTAGAATCTTGACATAAAATTTAGTTTCTCAAAGAAGGGAAGATCTGAGTTTCTTTTCAAGAAGATTGGTTGCATTACAAGGTAAGCAGTTCATCCTGCCTTAGTTTCTTAATTTTGAATACATAGCACTCAAGTGTTTGCCTAAAGCAGGTTTTGGCCATCTCTTAGGTGAAAGCAGATGCTATTGGGCCTGCATTCACAAGAATCCAAGTTCCTTGTACTCTCTAGACATTCATGATGGTGGTGTAGGGAGAAGCTTCCCTAAAAATGAAAGAAGAATTTTCCACCTTTTGGAGAATGAAGGTTTTGGTAGTGAATGGGTTAGCCTCCTGTGCACAGTGGAGTAGGAATTAGGGTTTAGTGTGGGGAAGGAGATGTGCCTCTCTGGTTTATTGATTGAGATGGTTTTGAAGATTATGGAAAACCCAGTATGAAACAAATCTTTTTGTATTCCTGTATATATTGTCAGTAGGATTAGCACTGAAGTGCAACCTGACCTTTCTGTATGCCCATTTCCCTATTTGGGAAATGTATTGGTATGCAGCAAAGTTCAGTTTGAGTGTGTGCCCAAATGTGAGCAATACGCATTCAGGGAAAGAGAAAAATCCTAAAACTTGAGTGCAAAGTTATTATATGATGGATGTATTCCAGTGAGTACCCATGTGAGAGATGGAAGAAAAAAAATAAGGGAAAAAAAAACACCTGAAACTTGCATAATATAAACCTTTTATTTTTTTCTGTGATAGCTAAATGTTTGTTTTGTAAACTGCAGAACAGAGTGTTTGGTTTCCCAATATCGGTCTGCTGGAAAACACTGCTGTTAATGACTCCCTGTTTGAAGAGTCTCCTGTCACGAACAGTGAAGATCTGTGTTAGTTACAAGCACCAAAGACATAAAGAAAGTGCCTGGTTATAGATATTAAAAAATGGACATCTTTAGGAGCTCTAATTAACAATTCTGTGGAAAAAAAAAGATAAATAGAAAAAATTCAATGGAACATATCTAAATGCTATTCACTGACTAAGGAGGTAATGAAAGAACAATGGGGTTTTCAGTGCTTCACATTTTCTTGGGAAACTATAAAGAAGCTAGCAGTGATGTGTACAAAAAAACCCCATAGTAAACTGAGAAAAATAGTAAGATAGACTGCAGTTCCATTACATTGACATCAGCTGTAAGCAATATTAGTGGTGACTTGTGTATCGTAATTAGTGGGTTCACAGTGTAACGATTAATGGGAGATGCAAAGCTGAAACAATTTTATTTCTTAAATATATCATGTTCTATCTGAAATTGCAGTAATTAAAATGTGTAAAAACAGGTGGAATTAAGATATTTGCTGCATGTATGACACATGAAATAATATTTGGTAGCTAATATTAAAGGAAAACTCGGTATCAAAGGAGAATGTTAGAAATGGGAACTTAAATTGCAGCATCAGAAAATAAGAACTATTGACTTACTATATTGATTCTTTTAAAAATGTGTATGTGCATGGAAATCTATGCACTAGGTGTTCTCTGCTAACAAAAAAGTTTGAGAGAAAAGTGATAATTACAGAAAACTGTTTTCTTGCAAAGGTTTGCTCAAAATAAGAATTATTAATTTATGCTATACTAATATGAGGTTGGACTATAGCTGCTAAAGTGGGCAAGAGTACTGAAAGCCTTGAAGGAAATTCAGTTTTATGGGAAATAGCAAGAGCTAGTCAGCTCTCTGATTTTACCTTTTCTCCCTCACTACACTCTTTAAGAAGACAAAGTTCAGTGAAAAAACAAAGGAGGAAGAGTTCTGTATAGGGCATTGTCTAAGTAAATGCTTAATCCACCTTTTCAAGGCAAATCAGTAAGTAAGCATATCCAACCATCATCCCTAGCCAGTAAGGCTGCTGGGGATATTCTGTTTTCCACAGTGTTCTATGTATTTGAAAGTAAAAAAAAATATTGGTGGCACCTTGTTTAGTTGCCCATCTTCAGAAAGGTATTTGTAAATACTGGAGAATTACTGGTCTAGAGTAATAATGAGCATAATTAAGAATTTGAAAAATGTCACTGTTCCCTCACAGTAAAGACTCAACTGTTTTTGCAGATGAATGGTATCACTGAAGGACTGTGGAAACTCCATCTCTGGATATTTTCAAAATGTGAGTAGACAGGGCTCTGAGCAACCTAACCTAACCTTGAAGTTAGCCCTGCTGGGAGTAGGAGGTTTGATTGGATGGCCTCCATGGGTCCTTTCTATTGTAAATTTTTGTATGATTATGAAGACTCAGTTTCAACTCTTACAATACCCCTTTTATGAAGGACAAGATAAGTCAGTTCTATTCTGACACAAACGTTTCTGAATAAGGCATATATAACATTTTTTTTTTTCATAGAATCATAGAACCATTTAGGTTGGAAAAGACCTGAGTCCAACCATTAACCTGGCGCTGCCAAGTCCACCACTAAACCATGTCCCTTTTCTTTATAAATAAACATTATAAGAATTTTGGTCCTTAAAATAATTTTTATTTTTTTGAATGAGGAGATTCCTTTCTGCACACTTAATGATGAATAGTGGGGTTTTTTTATGAATAAGATTGTTTTTAAAGAAAACGGGCTTTTACAGCCAGATCAATCCCCATGAGTCTGCCTTTGCTAGTCATGCAATATTCCATTTGCTTTCCCTACATTTCTTAATTGCCCACTTTCTTGGGTTTTGATGTTAGAGGACATTTCTTTTTGTGCAGCAAGAAAGTTTAATTTTTGTTTTTGTTGTGGTAAATTTGGAGATCCAAAAATTTCATACCAAGGGGTGGTCCCCAAAGAAGCTATTTAGAAGCTAGAGTGTCTGAGAAGGGGTGGGAGACCATACAGCTTGAGGCCCTTCCAGGATGAAATACCAGAGCCTCACCAAAGAGCCTTTAAACAGGTGTATATACTCAGCTTTGAATAACTGCAGGTTTTGGTAATCCTGTTGAAAGATGTCATGGTAGTTATGCCCATAGGCTCATTTCAGTAGTTGATTAGACAGAGAAGGTGTTAGCAGAGTGACAGCCCAGTGTGTGTCAGTTCATCAAAGCACTAGTAGAGTTGGAGTTTGTCTAGGCTGATTGCTGAGGATTCTTGGAATCATTTTTGAAACCTTTGTAAGTATCCACAAACTGTGAGATGGCATCTTGGCCTGTGAAGTGAACATGAGAGTAGTTTGCAGCACACAAAGTTGTGTTACTAGCATGGAAAAATATTGGAGTCTTTCTGTCTTGTAAGTGTTAGTTCACGATCCCTCCGTGGGCTGACATCCCCAGGTTCAACGTGAGGATCCACCTGAGCAACGAGCATTAGCATTTGCATCTCAGACCAGTGACAGGTAAAGAAAGGGAGTTTTGGGGTTGAAGTTTTTGTGAACAAAAACATTTATTCTGTGAGTTTATCATGAGCAGAAATCTTGCCAGAGTTCTAATTATTTGTGCTTATTATTGATAGCATGGTTTGAAGTCATTGTGGTTCATGGCACATAGAATTAATGACAAAAGTGACTCGTGTACTTGGATAAAAAGACCAAGAATTGGTACCATTTATATGTGATTGGGATTAACAGTTAGAAAGACAAAGGCGTGAATTCCTCAGAGTGCTCTGCAGAGAAATGTGCTGCTTAAACAGTGGAAAGTGTAGAAAGTACATGACTTGCAAATTCCTAAACTCTTAGATGCTTTTCATTGACTAAAATATTATAAACAGATAAGTCGGCCATGCTACAATGCTCCTGTTATGTGCTGGTGGCACACTTTATCAATATTAAATATATTTTAGTATTATGAACAATATCTCAGACTTTTATGATCTTCTATGTACAGAACTGTATTCAGCAGTCAGATGAAGGCTGCAATAGGAGACACATGTTCTGCATCTGGAGGGATCCTGGGGAACCAAGGAGTTGTAGCTGCCTCTGGGATACTTCTTGGTGCTCGTCCAGCATGATTTTTCATTTGATATCATCATTGGCAGTTTATCTGAAGCACCAGGTTTCATGGGTTTAGCAGCATGAACAAAGGCATGAGTAGTGCTGTGTGTAAACTGACACAAACTGCTGTGTGCACAAGAGTTACTCATCCTACCTGTGTAGAAGAGACAGGTAAATATAGATGTCAAAATAGAAATCAGTAAAAGTATTTTAATTTTTCAAGGGCATTTGAAACTTAAAACACGTCTACTGAAACTGAGAGAAATGATTTTTAGACACATGATGCCTGGAAAATATAGAAAAAGAATTGTATTTTGGGTTGTTTATCTTATTACTCAACTGGTTAAGAAAGATTAGTTAAGTTCAGACTAGTTAAGAAAGTTTAGGATGTTCCTGCATTTTCTTATCCAAGGACAAGTGCTACATATGAAGAAATACAGTAACATCTTCAGATAAGAAAATATTATCATTTTTTATACAAATTCTGGAATTCAAGGTTCTTAAATTTCTTTTTTGCTTCTGAAATACTGGAGTGTATATGAGAAAATTCATTACTGTGGTTTCTCTTTTGACTCTTTAATTGCATACTGCAACTAATATAAATTACATCTTTTTAAAAAAATCCAAAGACAATCTGGCTGATAGCCAAAAGACTACTCAGGATCAAAACTGCCTCTTTGGTAGAAGATGTTATTTCAAAACGGAAAACTTGCTGATATGTTTTTATTTGGGACTGTTCAAATAACAAAGAGAGTTTCTGCATGAAAATGACCAGTGGGCTGGAATACCTCTCCTATGAAAAAAGGCTGAGAGAGTTGGGATTGTTTAGCCTGGAGAAGAGAAGGCTCCAGGGAGACCTTATTGCAGCCTTTCAGTACTTAAAGGAGGCTTATAAGAAAAACAGAGAGAGACTTTTTACAAGGTCCTGTAGCGACAGGACAAGGGGTAACGTTTTTAAACTGAAAGAAGCTAGATTTAGATTGGCTACAAGGAAAACACTTTTTATGATGAGGGTGGTGAGAATCCGGAACAGGATGCCCAGAGAAGCTGTGGATGCCCTGTCATTGAAAGTGTTCAAAGCCAGGTTGGATGGGGCTTTGAGCAACCTAATCTAGTGACCCAAACATTTCTATGATTCTATGAACAAAGAATGTGGTATTGCTAATAGCTCTGAGAGGTGCATTTTCTGGTATCTGAACCTTCTTACCAGACCTCTCAGCTGAGCCTTTCCAAGTGTCTTCACAGCTTAAACGTTGAATGAAAATACTGATAGTCAGAAAATTGCCACAGAAGTTGGCAAGATGCTTTGGCCACTTTTGACTTACATTTCTTCAGTGATGGAAACCTTTACCAATCTTAAACGTTTCAGAATTTTGAGCAAACTTTTATTTGTAACTTGTTAACGATATGAATGTAGAGTGGAGTAGGCTCTTAGAATAGAGAACACATTAACTGGGAACTGACTCTCTGGCAAGGCTTAAGCAACACCTTTACTAAAGTCAAATGTTGCCACTCATAAAACCAATAACAAAAGCTGTTTAAGATAACCCTTAAGAATTACATTTAAAAAGGCTATTATGAGAACTGAAAATCATTTATATAAAAAAATTACAGTATTAAAGCAGAAGAAATAGTTCAGAAAGTGAACCGATAAAAGTTGGATTTCTGCCAGCAAGATGAAGTCAGTATCATTGTCCATTCAGGAAAAGTTACAAATTACTGTGTATTTTGTAGTGGTACCCAGCGTTACACAAAGGCTAACAGTACAATCCAAACATGCGGTGAGAAAATGACAGATTGTAATTACTAATATTTCAGCCCGAACAAACCCACACATTCTCTTCTTTCCTTGAAATGAGAAGAGAGGGTAGTTCTGGATGTTCTTGGTGGGGAGAAAGCATTCACCAAGCTATCTATTGCTGCTAGTTTGCCTGTAAAGCAAGCTCTGTGCTGTAAAATTAAAATCAGAAAGCTATGAAAAAAAAGAAAGAAGAAGAGGTTAGCACAATGTAAGGAGCCAGCATTGTTTACTCTTTCTGTTATTCATTATCATCACCCCAGTTTCAGTGGTTGCATCATTGTGGGTGAGATGAAGTCACAAAGCATTAGCAAGCGATTGGATTTTTTTTTCCTATGATAATTTTAATGGGGTGCTGATGTGCTGTTTCAGTTTAAGGTAACCGCTTATCAAATGAAATGCAGTGTAGTGAGCTGTTCAGTCTTGCAGAGGGGACATTAATGTTAGCCATTAGAGAAAGTTTTTACACATTCTGGCACTAGTCAAGAATGTACCATTGCTAACGGACTTCAGAAAAAAAAGGAGGCACTAACACATTTGGGGCAAGACGAAGGAGGAGGTGGCAAAAGCCAGAGTGTGGCGTGGAGCAGGTGAAGAGAAGGAAGCAAAGCATTCTTAAAGGACTAGGGCAAAGGGCCTGGAAACAAAAAAAAGCCTGAAGCACTGATGGATTAGCTATCCCACAGGTGATTTTCAGTCATATGCAGCCCTCCAGAGCTGCTGAGTACCAAAGAGAAGAAAAGCTGGAAGCAGAAAGAAGCTGAGTAGTGAGGACTATGGACTCAACCAGGGTGACCCACATACTGTCCTATTACAAGATTTTTCCTTTGTCAATGTGAAAATCTCTGCACTTTTGCAAACTTTCATTTTGCATCATCATTTACTTTTCCATGGTCAAGCATTGTGGTGGGTTGACTATGGCTGGCTGCCAGACACCCACCCAGCCACTCTCATTCCCCCTCCTCAACAGGACAGGGGGAGAAAATAAGATAGAAAACTTCATGGGTCAAGATACAGACAGGAAGATCACTTACCAGTTACCATCATGGGCAAACCAGACTCAACTTCAGGAAAATTAATTTAATTTATTGTCAATTAAAAAATAGAGTTGGATGGTGAGAAACAAAGACAAAAACTAAAACACCTCCCCTCCACCCCCTTCTTCCCAGGCTCAACTTCACTCCTTCATTCCTGACTCCTCTATGTCCTCCTTCCCACACACTGAGCAGCACAAGGGGATGGGGAATAGGGGTTGCAGTTAGTTCATAACACTTCTTCTCTGCCACTCCTTCCTCCACTTCTCCCCTGCTCCCGCATAGGTCCTTCCATGGGCTGCAGTCCTTCAGGATAAACCTGCTCTTGCAGGGCCTCTCCGCAGTCTGCAGTTCATTCAGAGCACATCCATCTGCACTGGCATGGTGTCCACCACGGGCTGCAGTGTGGGTGTCTGCTCCAAGGTGGTCCTCCATATGCTGCAGGCTGAAAACCTGGTCCCCCATGGTCTTCTCCATGGGCTGCCAGGGAATCTCTGCTCCAGTGGTGTGGAGCACCTCCTCCTGCCTCTTTTCTCACCTTGGTGTCTGCAGGGCTGTTTTTCACACTTTTTTTCCTTAACACTGCTGCACACTGTTTTTGGCCTTTTCTTAAATATGTTCTCCCAGAGGTGCCACCATCATGGCTACTGGGCTCAGCTGTGCCCTGTGGTGGGTCCATTGGAACCTTCTGGGACCAGCTGTGTCCAGCACAGGATAGCCCCGGCCTCTCCTCACAGAGACCGCCCTTGCAGCCCCCGCTGTCCAACACCTTGCCACGTAAACCCAATACAGGCATCATGACATCTCTAACCACTTTCTTCAATAAATGTAGGAGACAGAGAGGGTGTATATGCAGTCTTTACATGCTGGGTCATGCCTGTTTGAAAAATATTAGTGTTTATAGGCTTCCCTATGGCCTAGATCTGAAGAATACTGCTGTATTTTATTGTTATTTTTTCCAAATGGGGACAAAAGTAATTGATGGAGTGCTTATCTGCATGTGGTTGATGGGGCAAATCCCCTTTCTCACTGGGTAATACAGCCTTACCCAGACAGTAATGGATTGCATTGACAATTCAGCCATGCACTTTTCTTACACCACAATGTGATGGAGCATTCCTTTGGTAGACTTTCCACAGAGGTGCCTGTGAGATTTCTAAGTGCCAATGTTTCAAACACTTCATGAATAATTGGAGGCTGCTGTGCCCTTCATTAGCAATGTGAAGATGCAAGAGAAAGATTTTACTGTGGCTGGACTACAGTTTCTGCAACAGCTGTGCTCCCAGCCTACAGCAACTGCTTGAAGCACATGTAATGCATGGGAGGATCTCAGAATATGAAGTGCTATTTGCAGAATTATTAGTGATAGTGGTCATAACTCTGCCTGTGATAAAAAAAAAAATCTATTAAATGATTGTTAGTGAAGTGTCATTTTAGGAAAAAAATTACTTGTCTTGTAAATCCATGCTGGTTTTCAAAGACACTACTGTGATGTTTATTTTCCAGTTGAATTGCTTTCTATATTCTCTTCTGGCCTTTGAAGAGTCAGAATCCATGTGAGGACTGGTATTGTGGTGAGTATGTATAAAATGAGAAATTCCCTATTTTAGGGAAATATAGATACCTCTTTCGTAGTTGCTGTAGTCTCTTCTGAAAGATAACTTATGGATGTAATCTCATAAGAAAACTACATCTATGACAGTTGAAACTGCATAACCTTTACCAGGAATAATATATGCTTCCATAGGACAGTGAGAGGAAAGGATTTCTGGCTCTGGTCTTTTAAACATAATAGTGTGTGGGAATCTGCACAGCACCTTCTTGATAATATGCCTGGGTAACAACAGCTGATACAACAGGAATGTGAGTGGGTGAACCAAATACCCCAAACTATTCTGAAGTGTGTTTGCCCAAAGCCTGATAGTGCTGGGAAGAAAATAACAGTGACCGAGTTTTCTTTAGGAGACCTTCATCCCAATTAAATAATAACCAAGAAATTACCAAGATACTTTTGAGAAAAGAAGTCAGCTTGAAAAGTAAAAAAAAGCTTGAAAATTTGTGATTGCGGGGAGAGACTTTGGAGTGAGTGTGACAGAACAGCAGCTTGGTCAGATGCCATGAGCATGCAGCTACTGGAGCAACAGTACAGGGGGCAACACAGAGACCCACACCTCAGGTGTGTGCATGTGAACTCATGGCATGCTTTTTCATCCGTGTGAGGCTTGGCAGATTGTAAGGACATACATAAAACTAGAGAACCTATATCTCCATCAGCAGCTGTGAGTAAGTATGGGGAACTTGTCCAAAAGTGAGGGTACATGGTGTAGATGCAGGCGGGAATGCATGCGTCATTCAAACAGGAGCTCCAGAGGAGGGGTGAATGGGTAGCAAGGAGGAAAACACACCTGCAAAGCTCACGTGTGTAAGAATGTGGTGGGTAGCAGGGAGAGACGGGTCTCCTTTTAAAAGCAGAAGTGACATCGATCCACAAAGAGTTTGCATTTCAAGGGTAAAAAGAGGAGAAGGAAGAGGAATGATGAATGTGGGATAGATCGGCAAAGAGGACAGCAGCTTGGTACACAGCCATCAACAGAAGAAATGGGGAGAAGAGAGAAACTGGGCCAACATAACACATTGGTTGACACAAAGTACAGTGCTGGAACACGTTGGTCCAGAGAGGGAGGAAAAGCCATGTAGCCCTTTAGATGATTGCCAGCCAAAAAAGGACTGCATAATTGGAAAATGAAACACAGTTAAGGAAAGCTTTGGTGAAAACCCATATTGGCAAAAAAAAAAAACAACAAAAAAAACCAAACAAAACATTGCTGCGAAGGTGACTGGAACTTGTCCTTGCAAACATAAGGAATCTTAATGAAAGAGCTATGTGCTGCTGAAGGAAGCTGCTTCCAATTCACATGAATGGTATTGTAAAAATTGTAAAGGAAGAGAGCACGGAAGGTGAGTGGATTTCTTTGAGTGGTGACTGGCTGCTTTTGGGGTGGCTCAGCAAGCTCGGACAGTGAGGGGTGAGGTGAAGGTGAAGTGCTCTGCATTTAGGAAGTTAGAAGCTGTTCACGGGAGGAGCTTACATGCAGCTACTGAGATAAAGCGTTCATATCTGCCTCTACCTTTCTCATTTTTTTTTCTTCCAGCAGCCCAGATTTTAGCAGCAGGGAAAAAGAGAAGTTGCTTTAATGAAACAAAAGCAAAACATAATTCTTACTGGAACTAATCACAGCTGCTTGAATGACCGAATGTCTGCTAAAGGAGATTTTCTCAGCGCCTTTATTTCAGGAAAGATGGGTAGCAGTATGTGTGTGACAGCACTCTGAGTATTCTCACCTGTACTTGGCTCTTCGTATCAAAGATGTGTGCACTTGTTTCTTCTTAGAAGAGAAAGCTTCCCTGACCTGAATATTCTGGTCCCTTTGTTTGCCAAAGATAAAGTGTAAATGCTGGAAATGCCTCCCTGCAATAGCAATTCACTATGTAAAACCTCTCTTTCTGTTAGCTCCTTATTTCCCTAGCAGGGAGACCGATGGAGGGCAATTGCCTCCTTGAGAACAGGAACGTCCCAGTACAGTACTCATGTTCTAAACAAGATAAACTCTTAGCATTAGCACATGAATGGCTGAGGTAAACTACAGCCTACTAAAGATTAAATATGAGATTCTTTTTTAGTAGAGCTGTTCCAGCTACCTTTATTATCTCATTTGGACATATTGGTAAAAAGAGCCATGGAATTAATTAAAGATTTTGCTTTTAAGTTTGATGTTGACTGCCAGTGTCACAGGAGTTAGGGTGGGGTGGCTGCTAGAAGAGAACTATACCATTCAGTGACATATATCTATTTACTTGGTAGGACAGGTATATCAGGTGGGTAGCAATTCCTGCTCTATGAGCACACCTACCCCCCTCCCCCCAACATACACACGTACACAGGAGTCAGAGCTTCAGCCCCACCAGTCCAGTTTAGACCAGTTAAGTACCAATGGGGAAGCAAGGCTCTTGTTCTGACTGGTTATGTGCTGCATCCATGGTGGACAGCTCAACTCTTACACATAGCAGTTCCTCTCCTTGGGCTTTTGCTTCTACAGATGTTAGACATCCGTGTATGGTGACTCCCTTTCAAGTGGCTATTGCCCTAATTATTTATTGCTTTCTAATGGGTTTGATAATCTTGTAGCCCCAGACCAGCTCTTGAACTTTCTCCATCACTGAGGCCAATTAGTGGTTGCTACCTATTGCAGTTTATGTCACCCTCCAGGCTCTGCCCTGGTGTATTTCAGAAAAATAGGTACATTTGTTATCCAGGCCCCACCAGATTAATCTGATCACCTTGTGCTGGGCAGATGTAGTCAAGTCTCCTTTTTCTGGCCAGTGTTTCAAGTGCTGCTAGTCAATAGCCAGCCAGTTTGTGGGTAATCAGCAACAGTCCATTGCACAGGTTATCTCTGTGTTTCTGCTGGGTAGTATGACAGCTGAAAAAGGTTTAAACCAATTATCTGCAAAGTCTCCAGGGAGTTCCACTGGAGCCTCTTGCCTGCTTGGTCTGTGGCTTATTTAACATTGCTGGTGGTCAGATGAAAATACCTGTTCAATAACTATTTAGAATTGAGCAGTGTAATTGATGTAAAAGCCTACAAATCAGTGTCTTGGAAGATCAGCTATATAACAGCAAGTCTGCTAAGCTGTCTCCATGCAAAGCGTAGGAAACAGTGCCTGAATTTCAATAATCTTCCTCACCTTTTTAAGCTTTCTTGACATGAGAGGGAGAGGCATGATCTGTAGATGTTCCCAATATTGTGTTTCTATGCAGTCATTGCTAGGACAATGCAAGACTGGTGCCTTACCCCTGAACTGCAGTATCTTGTGTCCTCACTACAGAAGGGGTACTATGCATGGGCTCCAATGTGCAGCTTCCTGCTTGGTTCCACCAGGAAAAGCAACTTTTCTTATGTGTACCAACATTGCCTGTTATTGCAACGCACATAACTCCAGCTGTCGACATATGTAGAAGTCACACCTAAAAAGAGTCTATGTTGCTCACTAAACTGCTGATGCAGACATCCTTTGAGTGCTTCAGATGGCACTTAACACCTTGTTTCAACTGCAGAATCATACCCCACTCAATTTCTTCTAGTACCTGAGAGCTTCATGGCTAGAGTTTTAGGAAAGCATTGTCTTCTTTCTGTAATATTGTTGGAGATATCTTTGTGGGAAGAAACAAATCTCTTTTCTTTAAAAGACTTCCCACTGTTATTGTGTCCTTACACATTGTCCTGGAAGACAGAAAGGATGTCTTTGTCTTTTTAACATTACCAGGAATTACCACAGGAGTTACCACAGGAACTCCTTCTTGTTTCTGACAAGGGTAGAGGAAGGAGATGAGGTGAAGAAGAATCAGGGGGATGCCTAGCATTTCCAAACTTGCAGCTGGTGGCTATGAAAAGAGCTCATAGAACACTATACTTGACTATTTAGGCAGAGAAAATCTTTGAAATCTAGGCTTGAGGTTTTTATCTGAGGTTGCAGCTTGAAAAAGTTGCCCAGCTATTTTTGTGCTGCTCACTTCGACTGACCAGAAGATAAAGGAAGGCTGAGCATACTGTTGGGAAAGGGAGAACTAGCTGTCAAAAGCACGTGTATAATTCTGAAGGATGCTGAAATTTACTTTGGCCATATGATTTGTCCATGGGGGCACTACTGTATAATGACATTAAATGTAATGGGACTACATGGAAGAATAGATAAGAGGTGTTATGGAAAGTTGTTTCTGAAGCATCACAGACTGTTCTTTGTTTCCTCTAGCCCTTTTTAATCCCTCCAGAAAGAGAGCACAGCTTTTCTTTGTTGCTGCAGTTTTATAAAAACATACATAAATGTTTTCCTGTTTCTCTCATGAGCATCTTGTGCATAATCTGCCCCAGCAGAAAAAGCTTGATATGCACTATTCCTGTGCTGCTCTGTTAATGTGGCTCATGTGGTAGTTCAAAGCAGAAATGTGATACTATATCCGTCCTTTACAGGAGTAAGTACCTGTGACTAAGCAATACATAGTACAGCTACTGAACTGCAGAGTAGGTTGATCATAACTTGAAAGTACAGACATTCTGAGAAGTTTGTTTTACAAAGTCCCTCACGCAGTGCATCAGCTCCTGTGCATAATTTGGAAAACAGAAAAGGCTGCGACCATTGCTTTTGGTGAGATTGTCAGCTGAGAGGGGCTGTCCTCAGTGGTCCCCAAGTGCAGCATGCCATGAAGAAAAACTATTGTTCTTTTTGCTTTCCAGTGCTTGGGGAAAAAAGGCAGATTTTTTGGACCATAAATACAGAGCTTTGAAAAACTCTTTCTTCAAAGAACTGCAGCATATATGTATTAAATAGAAAATCTACAAATTTTAAAAACATTTGCTTTCAGTTACTCAGGTTGATAATGTTGGTATGGAGATGCTGGTGCTATGATGTCAATATTGCTGGAGAATTTAAATGTTTTCCAAATGAGTATTTTGTTTTCTGGAAGATGTACTTATGACCATCTCTTTTACATATATAATGAACTGTTGAATTTGTACATTTTGCCAGGAGCTAGGTTTTCTGTATATTTGTGGTCTGAACAGTAATGGAGTCTGACAACCTGTTATAAAACAAAGCTTTATTGAGGCAGTAGGAAAGATGAGCAACAACACACCCATACGATGGCTTACCTAGTCCCTGATAGCAAACACAGGATCATAAGCAATGCTACGGCTCTGGTGAACTGCCAGGGACACTTGGTGTTGGGGTCATCTGGCCGCAACAGCCAATTGTGCAAAAGCCCTTTGAATGTGGGTAGGAGTCGCACCACCCCTTGGCTCCGCCAGTGGTAGTGTGATGTGAAAGAATGACACCATTCATGAATAATGTGGGTGGCATCCTGCCTACGCTGCCAATATTGGTCAAGGGGCAGGGTGTCAGGAGATAGGCTCTCTATACGTTAAAAGAGAAGGAGTACAAGCTCTCAATTCCTTGACAGCACTTAAGCTAACATACATGAATCATAGAATCATTTATGTTGGAAAGGACCCTTAAGATCACCGAGTCCAACCGTAAACATAACACTGCGAAGTCCACCACTAAACTGTGTCCCTAAGCGCTACATCTACATGTCTTTTAAATACCTACTCAACCATTTCCCTGGGCAGCCCATTCCAATGCTAGATAACCCTTTCAGTGAAGAAATTTTTCCTAGTATCCAACCTAAACCTCCCCTGGTGCAACTTGAGGCCATTTCCTCTTGTCCTATTGCTTGTTACTTGGGAGAAGAGACCGACCCCCACCTTGCTACAACCTCCTTTCAGGTAGTTGTAGAGAGTGATAAGGTCTCCCCTCAGCCTCCTTTTCTCCAGGCTAAACAACTCCAGTTCCCTCAGCCACTCCTCATAAAATACGTGTTCTAGACCCTTCACCAGAAGTTAGTATAGAGGTATAACCAGGTAAGTTGTTCGTTAGTAACAGGAGATTTTTTGGGTTGCTTTCGCATAGTTGTAAGTTTTTTTCTTGTTTTCTCTCTAGCTTACAAGTACAGCTCTACTCTCATTGCTGCTGATACCCAGGCCAATCCTTGCTGAATCCTAGCATGTGAAGCTGACTTCCAGGGACTGAAATTGTAGCTTAGATCATTCTCTTCAATTTTCCATCTGGAAGGATGTGGCAATGTGTTTTTTCAGACCAGCTGAAGGCATGAGGTTTCTTAGGCGCTGTTATAAGAATGGGCCAAGTGAAGGATTCCTTTCTTAAAAAAATCTGACTTTTGGCTGGCAACAGATGCATTTGGAATGAAAATAGAAGGTATATAAAGAGATCCTCAACCTTAAGTAGTATTTTGTGGACTGAGGTTGCAGCTCAAGATGGAGGTGTATAACACAGTTAAAAATACCTAAGTTTTAATATGTATCTATCAGAGATCTGCTGCTCTTCTGTTCAGCCAGCGTTAGAGAAAACTCAGACCTTCCTGGTAGGTCAACGCTTTTCTGTCATGGCTCTCCCTAGACAGCACCAGTTGAAAGGCAGCAAGCTTGTTGCCAGACCTCGGCAAATCTACCTGTCCAGAGGTATTTTGATCTGCAATATTCCTCAACCGTTTCCTTACCAAATCTCTTAACTTCATCCTCCTTGCAGTATCTGTTATGTCAGATATGTAGTATCTGACAGCAGCTGGAGAACAATCTTTAGAGACAGCAGATCAGAGGATGCAGTACATTGACAACCAGTCTTTTTCAAAGGCTGGAGGGAAGAGAAGGAGCCATAGAAAATATCCACATAAAGCAACAGAACAAGGGAGATTTTGATGGAAAAGGTAAAGACAGCAAATCATGAAACCATGCTGAAATATCTTTCTCTGTGAAATTAATTGTAACTAACTCTTGCATCTTCCAGTTAAAATGTTGCAACCATTCTAGTTCTATGCCAGTCACTGATTGATAGTCAACTGTGTTGCTCCAATTTGATGTGCATCTATTTCTCCACATACTTAGTAATTTATGTGGAAAAAAAACCAAACCATTTTCTGTCATAGCTTCAGTGCAGAAATGTGGGGTTTAAATGTGCTTTCAGTGATCCGAGGAACTTGTTACACCATACTTGTCATAAGTAGTCATGTTTACTGACTATACTTAAGAAAAATATATACTGTGTAGAGCAAACACTTTAAAAATCAATACTTCTCTTTTTCTAGTCTTTCATCAGCCCACCAACTATATACTATATTATAACTATAAATGTTATAGATCATTTCATGTTAGTGTAAGGTCATGCAGTAAATAATTGGAAAAGGCGTATGAAAATAATGACATAAAGGACTGATAAATAACTGGATTGTTTAAAAAAACGTTTTGACCAACTTGCTTTTGGTTGCAATCCTGATGGTTTTTGAGGTGCAGATGTGTTCTGATATTAAATTCATAACTTTTCAAAGAAACAGTAAAATAGCATACAGTATTTTTAGATTTTTTTTTTAAATCAAGAAAGAATTTCAGAGAATCTAATACAGCCCAGGCAACTGGAATGACTAATCCTATTTCTTGTGCTCTTAATGGGAACAAAACAACTGTTTTTCTCAGCCTCCTGGGGTTTTATCTTCACATGGATATTTCAGATTGACGAGCTAGACAACAAATATACAGTATAGTAGCTACACTATTGTGGACTGCATTAATTTCTTTGAACTCTGGAAATCTAAAAGTTTGTTGTCTGAGCCTAGTGACTAACCTTAGTCTCTTCATGTGTTTGAGAGCAAAAAATAGGCATTTCCAAAAGGCGCTTCATCTCACCTGCTTTTATAGACCTGCCTTAGGATGAAATGGAGAGATATTTTATAAAAACAGCTTGAATCCAAGAAAACCCTATGCTGATGATCTGTGGCAGGTGTTTGGCATAAAAGCACTTTTAATGTTCATTGTGGGGGGCCTGCACCAGGCTAGTTTGGACTAGCTAATGTACTGCCCCTGAATCCACTGCATAGTAGCTTCCCTAACTCCAAGTTAAGAAGTTAATTCACTGCCAAATTCTGGTTAAACTGACATTTAGGATTAAGTTGAAAGGCATTTAAGGTAAGCAACTTGCCATTACCCCTGCAGAATACTTGCAAAATAAAGACACGCACAATTTTAGGAGGTATGAAAAACTTGAAAAATAGCAATCTCACAGTGGGTATTTATAAAACCACATTTATTTGTTCTAAAATTGAAAGTAAAAAAAAAAAAAAAAGCTTTCTGTATTCATTCCACCCTCACCAGATTGAAAATAATCAGGTGTTAATTTGAATGTGAGAAATGTTGCCAGTTCTGTTTCAGAAAGTATTATTAAAACTTGATGGGAGCTAATGGCAAGCACAAGCAGCAAGTATTAATAACCCTGGAGACCTAGCATAATCAAGTCATAATAGCTGCTTCCAAAGGGATGTTTTTGTCTCGTCTGCAGGGTTCAATTTTCTATCATAGACAGGAGGAGAGAGGAGGCATCATGAGGAATAGGAGAGATCAGCCTCCCAGGCATGACAGTTGTGTCTGCTCCTACCTTCAAGTGTTGCTCCTTCCTCTGTTTCTGGTGACACGTGTCAGATGAATTGATGACAAGTACCATGTCTGCAGTAACAGAGAAGTACAATTTTTTGAAGATCTCCATTTGCTCTAATGCAAATATGTGTGCTCAGCCTGACCCTGGCATGTAGTTGAGTGAAGATAATCATGCAAGGGATGAATTCACATTGCAGATAGCAATGTTAATAGATTTAGTGATCTGGGCCAGTAGCCTGAAAATGCTAACTGATAAAAAAAGCTTTTCAAGTGCAAGATCTTTTTTTGTGTATAAGTACAAAAGGAGTCAGACATTTGTAACTTCCTAAATTTCCCTGAGGGTTTGGACCACCTATTGAGAAATCTGTCACAATGCAAGTGTGTAAGAGTAGGAACAAGAAATTGCTCTATCAGGCTGGATCCAAGAGACTTCTTATCACTTAGTAAGGCTGAATATTCTTGATGCTTCCTGAGGCTTATGTTCATATTTACATGAGGACTTGCTATCTCCTGTAAAAAAGAGTTCCTAGTTTTGAAATCTGGATCAGACGTGAATTATAGGGTACCTCCTGAGACCACATATGGGAATATTGTTGTAGAATGCAGATGAAAAAACATCCTGGATTTTACTCAGATGGAATATTTTTGCATACTTTCACATTGCAAACCTACATAACTCAGAGTACTGGAGAAGACTTGGCCTTAGTGGTGCCTGTAAGAATATACATTATTCCTCATCCTCTGTGTGTGGATTACCTGTATTCCTCAATTTCTTCCAGTTTCAGAGCCCCTGGAAATTGCTTTAATTCTGAGGGAGAAGAGTAGGAAAATAGAGAATGATATGACAACATATGAAGAACTCCGATTAGTGGCACAAACTTTTCTTTGAGTGCTTTGAGTGGTTTGGTCATTGAACTAGGTGGCTTGTAAGAGAATACAGGCAAGGCTAATCTCATGATATAAAGAAACTCAAACACAACCCTAAGGGAAATTCTGCGTTGTGAAACAGGCCTTACTGAGGAGATGACGTTGGAGGGAATGTTGTCCAGGGCCACGTCTGCATGCGCAGTGTGTAAGGAAGTGCCTTGTGTGTTAAGTAAAGTTTGCCCATGCAGCTGAAAACAATTAGCCATAATTTCGCACAGGTCCCTTAAAAGGGACAGGAAGAGAGGATATTAATGTGGAAGAGTAGTACCTTATGTAGATTAATCCTGAGTTAACAGTGTTCAGAACTCACCTGTTGGCTATTGCAATCTGCTGGGATACCTGACAGGTTGGGAGCTGGAGTCATGCTTCCTAAACCCTTTCTTAGTTGAGACAAGGAGATAATCCATGCCAAAAATCAGTCTGATAATATTATTGTTGCTTTCTTTCATGTGTGTGGCACTTTCAGGTGTATCAAAGATGTCCGAGTAAACTGAGGGTGTAAAGAAAAGCTGTAAAACTGCTATGACATTCTCCTTTCAACAGCAGACTGAAAAACTCATAAGAATGGAAGCTATGTGCTGGGGGCAGGAAGGTATTACACAAGGGGCAACAGGGGGGTTAATGTGAATACAGGGCGCAGGCAGTCAGATAGATGGTTAGACAGGTATGCATAAATGAAAAGAGATACAGAAAAATAAAAAAAAAAGTGATCTAAAATTTCAATCCGTGACCAAGTTTCTGTATCGTCCTTTACCTATGCATCTGAGCCAACATCTAGGAGTAGGTCTACCAAGTGGAATTTCTTCATTCCCAGCTTCTATTTTTCACTTTATGGCTTGAAACACACCTGAGGATATTACCTTACTGCTCAGCTCTAACTTAGAGTTGAGAAAGTTTATTCTGAACAGACTTTAGAAGTTCAGTGATGCATGCTGGAAGACTTTTTTAAAGTAACAAAACTGACTTTTGTATCTTTAATCTAGATGTAAAGCACTGAAAAAAATCACGCATTTCAACCCATTATGGAGTGCTGAACAGTCTGATATCTGAACCGTAATTATTTGCTCTATAAAAGGTAAAATCTATCAGTCTCAATGATCAAAGTCAAAAAAGAGGGGGTCACATTCTGCGGCAATATGCTTTTCTGAAGCTGTTTGGGATGCTAATGGGCAGGATGGTGTGGTGGGAAAGCGATGTGGCTTGGAATAAGGCTTCCCCTATTCAAGAAGTTATGCCACTTTGCCCAGCAGTCTCCCACTACCTGCTTTTTTTTTCTTTTTTTTTTCCCCTCTAACAAACCACAGATATGAAGTAACTCTCATCAGTATTAATCGTTGATGCTTTTGTAACTTTCTAGCTGGCAAATACTTCAATATCAGCTCAGTAGCATTGTGAATCAGCAGGATGCCAGTCATTACCACATAGTGTAAAGGGGGAGCTGCTGTTAGAGTGAAATCTCATAGAATCCTATTAACGTGGAGGCTGCTCTGCTGCATACCAGTGAAAGTCTCTGATCAGTGGTATCCAGTGCTTTTACTAGAAATGTATGTTTTCCTTTCACTGTCATTGGAGACATTTAGAAACATGCTAGATTGTGCTAAGCATTGTAACAGCATTTACCATGGGCAGAAGAAGGTGTTGAGTCCCATATGTTTTTGGGATTGCAATGAATATGTTTTTACAAGTGCTAACTGCTCTATGCTGTCTTTTCCCTTCTTTCACATTGGTCTCATTTATTATTGCTTTTATTATTATTAATATTTTAAGTTGCTATTTAAATCAGATATTCTTAAAGTTTTCTCGTAGAGAATTTATACCTTTTCTCATAATTTGGTTGTAGGTATCTGTGAACTGCTGCTTCAGTAGGTATCATTCTTATGCATATCTAGTATATGCATTGCATAGTACATGATGTGGCCACTCTTTCCCACCAGACTCTTGCAGGTTATAGGGGAGCACAACATGTCTCATTTACTCATCAGACAGAGAATTCCTTTCAGGTATTTGTCAAGGAGGGGGTATATCAAGCCCCCATGTCCACTGGGACGTGTAATGACTTGTAACTGGTTCTGGTGGTGCCCCGTGGTGGAATATCTGAAAAGCATTTCTTAAACAGAGAATGCCAAGAACCCCATGTGTGACCTGAGCCTGCATACTCACAGCAATGTCTGCTATTGGCAACAAATAGTGCCTTATACTTACAGTTTTGGTCTCAGTGATCTCAGCCTACTCTTTACCAAAACACCCGTGCCTTTTTGTAATTTCTGTTGCAATGTGCACAAAATAAGGGAACAATATTGCTGAGGTACTGAATATGATACCCAGTCACCCTCTTGGTTAGATATCTGGAGTTGTGTCTCTGAACTTACTGCAGAAAAATGACAACATCGCTTTGAAGCACCTATTTCCTCCTTCCCTTTACAGTGCCTCCAGAAGAGGCATTAGTTGTTTCAGGTGTGTAGTTCATCTTTATGAGGCTGCTATGCCAATGCATCCCTCTCTAACATCTGGGACTCTTGAGAGTAATGTGAGACTTGAAAGGAGAGTGGCTGAATGGTGCTATGCACAAGCTGTAAAAGCAGGTGTTAAAAGTGCAGCCTGTGCAGCAGTTGCCTTTTGTTCCCATGCTGTCCCTCCCCTTTGGGAAGGCTGGCTAGCAGAGGGAGTACAGGAGCTGGCTATGATTCCTTTGCCCCCAATTTTGGATTGTCAGTGAAAGCCTCTTGCCCATGAAGTGACCATCTGTCACTCTCTGGAGTGGCTGAGTGTTGGCAGAGGTTTATCTCCCTATCATCTTGTCTGTGAAGGCATGGTTGGCCCAGAGTAGGCTTTCTGTATGCTTGCAGCAGAGTGGGCTGTCTGTGTTGCTCCACGGCCAAGTGCAGAGTCCCTGGTGGGTGTGTGCATATGTGTGCATGTAGGAGTGAGGGGAGGGAGGAAGGTGGTGCTTGTGCTGGGCATTGTGTGCCCTGTAAATGCATGTGTCAATATAGAAATCTCTCACTAATGCTCCTGCCCCCGCGTATATCTGGGAAGCAAGTAAACTTCTCCAAGAGCATTCTCCAGGGTGATAATAAGGCCAATAGGCAGCACTGCCGGGCATCTTCCCCTGAGGTAGCAAGCCACCTCTGTCTGCAATTAAAAATTCTGGGTCATCAGGGTGTTTGCAGATAAATGAGTCAATACTTTGACCCCTGGTTGAGTAGTTGAAGGTGTTCTTGCTATTCTTGGTGGCAGATAAAGAGTCTTCTGGTAGTGTCCTTTCTCCTTATGCCCTGCCACTGTCCTGTATCTCTGCAGTGTGGAGAGAGATAGGGGACCTTGGAAGTGTGTTGTGATTCCAAAGTGCTCACTGCCTGCACTGCTCACTGATTGCCACTGATATCTTCCCTGCCATTCCTCCTTGTTGTGTGTGCTCCATGTGCAGTTCTGTACAGTGGAAGGCTGTTCCCTCTGCACTAAAATTAGTTTGGCCTTTGTGGACAGAAGGCTGAAACAAGCAACTTACAATATAGGACATAGTTGTGTACTCTAAATTGGCCAGATACACAATAGACTCATGCCGTATCAAACTGCCTTATACATTTTTTTTCCTTTCCACACACAGTGACCACTGTTATTTCCTCACTGATTCTGCATTTCAGTGCCATGCTCTCTCACCAGAACTGAGCAGTAATACAGTTTCAACTTTGTGGGTGACAGAGGTCTGTTGGCATCTTGATAATGGAGTTGAGATGCCTCTACTTGCCTGGCAGCGTACTGGAGTATGACCTTTAAAAGTTGAATGTTTTTTTTGTAGGGTTTGTTTAGTAAACATCACCTAGAAGTGGTCTGTGGAATATTTCTGCCTAGGGGCTTGGAGACAGGAGAAGTTGAGAAAGTGTTGAGAAGACTGCAGAAGAAATAGAGACCTCAGGGTAACACAGGAAGCTAAATAAAGATAGTTGTATAGTTGACCAGCCCATTAAAAACAGTGGTGCCATTGCTGGTAACAGAATACAGGCTTTGTATTGACTCTGGAAGGCTTCTGGACTATGACTTAGCAAGTTTATTTTTGTCTGGACTCTTCTGCCCTATCTAAAGTTTTATTTTAGCTTGTTTAGCTAAAGCAACAGTAGTTTAACAACGAGGTAACTATTCTGTAACTTCATAGAATCATAGAATCATAGAATGTCCTGAATTGGAAGGGACCCACAAGGATCATCGAGTCCAACTCCTGTCCCTGCATAGGACAACCCCAAAATTCACACCGTATGTCTGAGGGCGTTGTCCAAATGCTTCTTGAATATTGTCAGGCTTGACACTGTGACTACCTCCCTGGGGAGCTTGTTCCAGTGCTCCACCACCCTCAGGGTGAAGAACCTTTTCCTAATGTCCAACCTAAACCTCCCCTGGCATATCTTCCTGCCGTTTCCTCGGGTCCTATCACTGGTCATCAGGGAGAAGAGATCAGTGGCTGCCGCTTCTCCTTCCCTAGTGAGGAAGCTGTAGACCACAATGAGGTCTCCCCTCAGTCTCCTCTTCTCCAGGCTGAACAGACCAAGTGACTTCAGCCGCTCCCTGTACAGCTTCCCCTCTAAACCCTTCACCATCTTCGTGGCTCGAACTTGTTTAGCTTTAGCTAGCATTATGCACTTGTGTAGTGGTATAATAATGATGTCCTTCTGCAAATAACAGGTGGCAATACCAAGCAGTTCTTTTGCATACAGTGAACTGTATGTGACCCTAGAATAATAATGATGTAGTGAATTGGAGTACAAGTGAAGGATGATAGCAGAGGCCTTGAAAGTAAAAGAAGAGGAAGATACCAGAGTCTATAAACAAATCACCAGTGGTCAGTTATTGGTCATTAAAGTAATGCAACCTTGGGAGCTCAGTGAAACCTTTTTTAAGGATAACAGAACAAAACCCAAATACCCAGCATATGTAAAACACAGTATATATAGTACATTTAGAAAAAATCTTGAATTATGGACCATGAAAAAAAGAGCAAGGTGTAGTGCATGTTAACACAAAAAAGTAACAGTCAAACAGACTCTGAAATGAGAAAAGAAGCCCCACCATCAATATCAATATCCTCCTCTACTGATTCTCCTCTTCTTCTTCATGAGGAGGACTGATGCAGTAAATGGTTAGTATAACAGCAGAGGTAGTAGGAGTGTGTATGTATGTGTGTGTGGCCATTTTAACTGTATAATTTTGACACTTTTTCAGTGGAATTTTGTGTTCTTCCTTGCTTTTTCTATAATGGTTATGTCTGAACTAATAATAATTAGAATGTTAAGATTATAATTAGTCTAACAATAAATTATTGGTTTCACATAAAAAGTGTGTTTTTGTAACCCACATAAACTGCGCATGGTGCAGTGTAATAGGGGACAGGTTAGAATCACTTCTATTTCCAGAAAAGTAGTCCTTCATATCATTGCTCCTGAGTATTACTGAGGTTAGAGATGGGGAGGCAGAATGATTTGGACAGTTGGAGTGACAAGGACGGGCTGGGTAAGGGGGACAGGGAGGTGTCACAGGGCTCTGTTCTGGAGTTACAAGTAAGAAGAATAAGTATTTTAAAATACATAGTCAAGCAGAGTAAACATTATAGCAAGAAATGAAGCTCCATCTAGTGTTATATATTCCATGCTATTTTATGATCTATTCTATTATAATATTATCTATACCTATTGTCTATCTCCATTTAGTGTTATCTGTTACTAGACAGAAGTGGACAAATTGCCAGTTTTATTGGGGAGAAGGCAGAAATGCTCAATGATATTTCTAATCTATGGTTGGAAAAAGACTGGCTTGATTTATTTAGATCATAATGATAAAAGACATCCTATTCCAAGAATAGCTCAGAAGTATGTGAAAGAACCTCTGCTAAAATTAAACATTTTAAAATCATCTGTCCAAGGTAATTTGCATACAGGGGTCTTAAAAGAGCAGATTGAATGGTTCTTACAATAAATCTGGAAATTTTTATGAAATTCAAGAGATGTAGAAGAAAACTAGACTGCCAATATTTAAAAAAGGTTGAACAGGAGGACCTAGGATTTTGTCCCCTGGTACTGATCAGGGGCAAAATGAGGTCCTAACTGATGCAAGACGTTAAAGTACTTAATGAAGTTAAAGCTAATCAACATGTGTCAAGTTGACAAAAGACTCGAAAAACTACCAGTTTGAAACAACAAGTTTAGACAGAAATCACAGTATTAATATATTTCTGTAAAAGATTTAATTTTACACAAGATTAATTAATGGAGTAGTAGAAGCCTGATCCCAGTAGGCTGATTTAGCGCTCCTGAAGTAAATGTATGCAGTCTCAGAACATCAGTAACACAATTCAAGCAACTCAGGCAGTGCCTGGAGCTCCACGGCCCTTCTGACAGAAAAGTAGGCCAGCCTACTATGCTGAAGTCAAGCATAATTTTTTTTAACCTTCTTTCTGAACTGCTTGCTGCTCCTCATTAAGCTAAGTAATCGTGGTCAGTCAGCATGTCATGCTAGATGCAGTGGTATGAGCCCTTGTGTTGAAATCATACTCCATGTCACACTCCTGTTATGAATTCAGAAATGCCTTTCTAGTGCTTCTCTGACCAAGTTGCGTTTCATGAGGAGCTTTTCTCATATGGGTTGCTATTTCTGCTTTAAATGAGATTGTAGGATGCTATGTGGCTGGCCACATGCTTATCATACACAGTTGATAAGAAATAATAAGACAAGCTGGGAAAAACAAGCCATTTTAATAAAGAGTTAACAGACAGCACTGACTTCCAGAGCAATATATTACATTTGGGTCTTGTTTTTTTTCTGACAGCATGCAGTAGAAAGTTTGATGAGTGAATGCAAGGGGTGCACAATAGCCCTTTGAAGACAATCAACCTTACCGTACAGGAGCATGTTTAATAGAAATTGATGATCTGATTCTGGAGCAAGACCTGGATGTCTTAATACATGCAGGAAGTTTCTGAACTAGGTAATGGCCAAAGCCTACATTATTGTCCGATGGGTATAAAATGGTATGTTTAAGGCAATTCCTTCTTTTGCAACTGCATTAACTATTAAAGATAAGCTTTGCTATTGTGTGTGGGTGAAGAGATCAGAATCATTATTTACTGTGTCTTCTGGTAAATTGTGTGCTCGAATCCAATTCTGTCATTGTCAGCTCTAGTTTTCAGGCTGAACATTCAAGAAACAACGTCCTCTAATACAGTATTGCAAACATCTCGTTCAGCATCAGTCAAAATAACGATTTGAAATATAGCTGACAAGGAGTCCAGGAGTGCCTTTCTATTACATCTGGAGCCTCCTTTGATCAGCTTGGCTTCCTGGAAATCACACTCTGATATCCAGACTGATGTCTAATGTAGATGGGAAGATGCTAGATATTTGTTACTTCAGCAGAGAAAGTTGACATCTGCCATGAATAAATCCAGAGCATTTGTTGTTTTGTTGCTGCTGCTGCTGCTTTTGTCTCCTGTTGGCATTATCGGAGATAGCCAATTATAGTGTCAACAGTTTCAGTGTTACTTCTATCATCTACTGACTGTTGCACGGCAGCAGCTTGTTGCTGAAAAGAAGGTTGCAGAGTCTCCTTCATGATCAGATTGACAGCGGGAAGGGTGTCACCTTTCATTGTCTTCCTGTGCTCTTCACTTAACATGCTAACAGATCAGTGGCATCACGCAATGGTATAAGCTACATCTTATACCAGAAGCTGCTATGCGGTTCACTGATTTGCTCTCAGAAAATTGTTCAAGGCATATAGTCCCTGTGGCACTTTCATGGTCACTGTATTCCAGTGCAGAGTCATCATGATTTAGATGTCAGTTATAGTCCTTCTTTCAAGGTGCATGATGTTGCATTTGGCTGTATAAAATGCACTTACCAAGCACTCTTGATTGCACAGTATTGCTGAATTGTCCACGTCATTATTTACCTCTCTAGCAATTTTTGTGTCATCTGCCAATTTTTCTAGCAATGATTTTATATTTTACTCAGATCACTAATTAAGATATTAAACAGGACTGATCCAAGAAGAGATACCTGTGAGATGTTCAGTAAAGGGCAAAAACCCATTCAGTGACAGAATAAACAGAAATTCATATTTTTGTGTATTTCAAGATCTGTTGGACCAGATTTTAATCTTTTAAATATTGTCCACATTCACTTTATAATATTAGAATCATAGAATCATAGAACATTTTGGGTTGGAAGGGACCTTAAAGATCATCTAGTTCCAACCCCCCTGCCATAGGCAGGGTTACCTTCCACTAGATCAGGTTGCTCAAAGCCTCATCCAACCTGGCCTTGAACACCTCAAGCGAGGGGCCATACACAACTTCTCTTGGCATCCTGTTCTAGTGTCTCACCACCCTCACAGTAAATAATTTCTTCCTAATATCTAGTCTAAATCTATCCTCTTTCAGTTCAAAACTGTTACTTCTCGTCCTACCACTACACTCCCTGATAAAGAATCCATCCCCATCTTTCCTGTAGGACCCCTTTAAGTCCTGGAAGGCTGCTATAAGGTCTCCCTGGAGCCTCCTCTTCTCCAGGCTAAACAACCCCAACTCCCTCAGCCTGTCCTCATAGGGGAGGTGCTCCAGCCCCCTGATCATCTTCATGGCCCTCCTCTGGACCCACTTGAGCAGGTCCATGACTTTCTTATGCTGGGGGCCCCAGAGCTGAACATAGTACTCCAGACAGGGTCTCACAAGAGCGTTGCAGAGGGGGAGAATCACCTCCCTCAACCTGCTGGCCACACTTCTTTTGATGCAGCCCAGGATGTGATTGGCTTTCTGGGCTGCAAGCACACATTGCCGGCTCATATTAAGTTTTTCATCCACCAATATGCCCAAGTCCTCTGCAGGGCTGCTCTCAATTCACTCATTCCCCAGCCTGTATCCATGTTTGGGATTGCCCCCACCCAGGTGCAGGACCTTGCACTTGGCCTTGTTGAACCTCATGAAGTTCACCCAGGCCCACCTCTCTAGCCTGTCAAGGTTCCTCTGGATGGCATCCCTTCCCTCTAGAGTATCAACCACACCATTCACCTTGGTGTCATCCACAAACTTGCTGAGGGTGCACTCGATCCCACTGTCCATGTCCCCAACAAAGATGTTAAATAATACTGGTCCCAATACAGACCTCTGAGGGACACCACTCTTCACTGGTCACCACCTGGACATTGAGCCATTGCCCGCAACTCTTCAAGTGCGACCACCTAGCCAATTGCTTATCCACTGAGTGGTCCACCGATCAAATCCATGTCTCTCCATTTTAGAGACAAGGATGTTGTGTGTTACAGCCTATTGTGTGGGAGTAGGTCAGTTGCATTACAGAAAATTATTTTTCATAAGTCTTAAACCCCAAATACTGCTCAGTGGAAGGTAGGCTTTGGGTCTGAGCAGGTATTTATATTTATATTCGTGGAGGTCCCAGATGACTGGAAGTTAGCAAATGTGACGCCCCTCTACAAGAAGGGTCAGAAGGAGGATCCGGGGAACTACAGGCCTGTCAGCCTGACCTCGGTGCCGGGAAAGGTCACGGAGCAGATTATCTTGAGTGCCATTATGTGTCACATGTGGGACAACTGGAGGATCAGGCTCAGGCAGCATGGGTTTATGAAAGGGAGGTCCTGCTTCACTAACCTGGTCTCCTTCTATGACAAGGTGACCCGCTTAGTGAATGAGGAGAAGGCTATGGATGTTGTCTACTTGGCCTTTAGTAAGGAAGGCCTTTGACAGTCTCCCAGAGCATTCTCCTGGAGAAGCTGGCTGCTCACGGCTTGGGTAAGTGCACTTAAAAACTGGCTGGATGGCCGAGCCCAGAGGGTGGTGGTGAATGGAGTCAAATTCAGTTGGCGCCCGGTCACGAGTGGTGTTCTCCAGGGCTCAGTGTTGGGGCCGGTCCTGTTCAATATCTTCATTGATGATCTGGATGAGGGGATTGAGTGCACCCTCAGTAAGTCTGCAGATGACACCAAGTTGGGTGGAAGTGTCGATCTGCTGGAGGGTAGGAAGGCCCTACAGAGGGACCTGGACAGGCTGGATCATTGGGCCAGGGCCAACTGCATGAGATTCAACAAGGCTAAGTGCTGGGTCCTGCACTTGGGTCACAACAACCCCATGCAAGGCTACAGGCTTGGGGAGGAGTGGCTGGAGAGCTGCCTGGCAGAAAAGGACCTGGGGGTGTTGGTTGACAGCCGCCTGACCATGAGCCAGCAGTGTGCTCAGGTGGCCAAGAGGGTCAACGGCATCCTGGCTTGTATCAGGAATAGTGTGGCCAGCAGGGCCAGGGAGGTGATAGTGCCCCTGTACTCGGCACTGGTGAGGCTGCACCTCAAATACTGTGTTCAGTTTTGGGCCCCTCACTCTAAGAAAGGCACTGAGGTGCTGGAGCGTGTCCAAAGAAGGGCAACAAAGCTGGTGAAGGGTCTAGAGCACAAGTCTTATGAGGAGCGGCTGAGGGAGCTGGGGTTGTTTAGTCTGGAGAAAAGGAGCCTGAGGGGAGACCTTATTGCTCTCTACAACTGCCTGAAAGGAGGTTGTAGTGAGGTGGGGGTCGGTCTCTTCTCCCAAGTAACAGGTGATAGGACGAGAGGAAACAGCCTCAAGCTGCGCCAGGGGAGGTTTAGGTTGGATATTAGGAAAAAACTCTTCACCGAGAGGGTAGTCAGGCATTGGAACAGGCTGCCCAGGGAAGTGGTTGAGTCTCCATCCCTGGAGGTATTTAAAAGATGGGTAGACGTGGTGCTTGAGGACATGGTTTAGTGGTGGACTTGGCAGTGCTAGGTTAACGGTTGGACTTGATGATCTTAAGGGTCTTTTCCAACATTAACGATTCTATGATTCTATGACAAAGGAGCTGTCAAGATTCTGGAAGGAAACTGGTCCCATTTGCTAAACTAGGGGCAGAGACAGAGCCTGTTAATTTTAACTTACCATCATAGAAATTTAGAGATAATTAAAGTTTTTTTAAATGAAAGTGACTGTGTTCTTGTAAAGATTTTCAAGCACTGTGTTGCCTAATTTGAAGAAAAGTGAAATTGTTTTCTTCTGTTGATTCGAATTGCACAAAGTTACTGTATTACTTTGATTTGATAGACAATTGTATTTGCCAAGCTGTAGCACTGGGGCTTTTCCTGAGCTGGCTGCCAGGAGGTACGACTAGCTGACACACATATCCTTTGAGGATATCAAAAATTGGAAACTTATCTTGTTGTTTAAGGAAACACGTTTAAGTATTTACTTGGTAAGGAACATTATTGCACCTGACGATATTTACAAACAAAAAATGTTACCAAAACTTAGACATAAGCACTAAACTAAATGCCTTATAGCTATCAAGTCAGGTTTGATGTTAGACTGGAGTTACATTACTAAGTTTATGGAAGAAAAATCAGCTAAATTCAATAAAGTTTTCAAAACGTAAGGGAAGCATTTCAGTTACAAGGCCTAATGAATCGTTTTTTTTAAAGTTGATCAAATGCCAAATGTAAATGATTAAGTTTCATTATAATAAATCTCAATTCTTATCTTCTGCATTGCAATCTTCACTTCCAGTGAAGTGTCACTAATTCTTTAGAGGATGGAGGATGTGTTTTGTGAGACTTCAGTGAGGAGATCTTCTGTTGAAAGATATTACAAACCTGGTCACCACAAAGAACTTTTAAGGATGTCCTCTAGGCATCAGGTTACCATCCAGTGTTCTGTATGTCTGTACATAGTAATCAGGGAAGAAATAGCAAATGAACTCACTACATGGTATGCATGTAAGTTATTAGATTTCTTTGTATTTGCCCAGTCTGATGATTCTTTTACCATATAGCAAAGTAAAATTCTGTCTGCCATTGCACACCGCAGATACCTTCTCTACTTCCTAGGGACCAATTTTATTTTCTGTATATCTGTGGTTGTGTTAAAAATGTGTTTCAACACAAAGTCTTCTACATTCATCTAATGTGTTTAGAATAAGTCACCATGACTTTTATGGCTCTCATATTCAGAGTCAATTCCTATGAATGTCACATATGCAAAGCTATTGTTTTTTTTAGTATGAGTCTGAATGCCAAACACTCCAGTTATATCTGGAGAGATTACAAGCACTCCATCCTCCTGTGTTCTGCAAACAGATAGCGTACTTCTTGGCATCTGTCTTCTACCATGCTGGCTCATTCAGTTGAGAGCATAAAGTGCTATTGTGATATGGAAAGCCCCTTTATATAATTTTATCAGAAGCAGATTCAAGTATCAAAATATACAACAGGTTGAAAAATTCAAGGTGTAAGAGCAAAAACACTATAAGACAAAAAAAAGCTTTTTACCCCGTTTTTATTTTTTCATGCCAAGCTACCTCTAGTGTAAAATTCTAATAAGTAAGTGAATAGCATACTCTACCCATATTCCCTTTGATCACTTGTTATCAGAAGAATGCTGCTACATACTTGGCTTTTTTTTTTTTTTTGTGTACTAGATTAAAGATTAAAGTGTTTCCTATCTGAAAACTATATTAAGTACATACATTCTGTGTGAAACCAAAATGAGTGTTTATGAAATAATGTTCACTTAAGCATGTGGTTTTGTGTAATTAGTGTCATTAAGCATTCCAAATTAGTATACTACTCTAGTAAAACTCTACTAAAAAATATGTATTATGAGAAATCCCCTTGTTTAAGTTTTCAGTGTGAAAAAAACAAACTTCTTCAAGAAAGTGAAGCCTTTTCTGGGGGAAGAAAGAAGTGGAGTCTGATTTATTTTCTGATTTATTTTATAGTTTGGAAATTAATTGTATTGCATTATCAAGCTGTTTTATCTTTGAATCTATTTTACACAAGAAGTGAAGAAGGCAGGAGGACAGATAAAGATTTAGCAACAAACAATTGTCAAAACCTGTCCACTCATGTTGAAAATAACTACTTTGTTTCGAAGTTTGTGATCGGTACTATGCTATATATCTTGTAGTGGGTCCCACAACAAGCCTCTCTTCCACTGACATTATCTCTTAATTATATCAGAACAAGAAGGAACAGGACTAACAGGCACATTTGAAGTGATTGAGTTCTTTTTCTTGAAAGTTTTATTCTAGATAAATGAAAGCTATCAGTTCGTTTCAGGAATAATTATGTGTCAGGGACAGAAGAATTTGTAGTGGTCTGTCACTAATCCTTTGTCTGAATCAATAAAAATATATCACTAGAACCTGTGTAATGAACTGCTATAGGAAGAGGCATAGTCATAGGAAGAGAGAATTCAATCCGAGGTTTCTGGCACTACATCTTGAACTAACCATATCTATGTGGACATGTGATTAAGCTCGTGATTTCCATGTTTCACCATGGCATGCCAGGAAATATTCCAGATCTGTGTCTGTGCACATGGTAGTAATTTCAGTAGTACTTAGATCCCACTTTTAATGTCCTGACACATCCGAAATAACTGGGAGGTATGCCAGTCACTACTGTCACCATAGCAAAGCCTAAGCAAGGCTAGTGCAGTTGTTCACTACCTCAGATACATTTTTCAGTTTGAAGATCATATTGTTTTTACAGGGAGTCTTTTATATTGATGTTTAATGATCAGATATATGTATTTTTTTTCCCCTTGACTATGTCCAGGAGAATCCCCGAATGTGAGGAGTTCTTGCTGGGCTGATATTTTGCTATCCATGGGACAGCTTCCAGAAGAGTCCTGTGCACATTGGCCAGCACCTAGAGTTTAGCTGAATGCCAATTTAGTGATTATGAATGACGAGCTACTGTTAGCCATTCACCACCTTCTCTTGAAGGCCTGTAGAGAAGGCTTTTGAGATGGAGCAGAAGCCTAGATTGATGAATTAATAGTGTCATTTATGCACTGGCCTATGCTTTAGCAATGGATCTACCATTTCTCACTGGAGGAAAAAAGTTGCATTCTTCTAGACAGCAGCAAACTCAACTGGCAGTTAATGAAGCAACTCTGGCATGTTTGCTGTAGGAGTCTCCAAAGCTGTGACTGATTTGGTGCACCTTGTCTGGATAAAGGATGTTCCTATTATAATAGCCTAATTCCAGATATTACATTATCCAGTCGAGCCAGAGCAGTTGATAGCATCCATTTGCCAAGTAATTGTCTACTGAGGAGTCTTCCAGAATATGCAAACACAAAATGACTTTTTTCCCTGAGCTCCACCTGGCTGTTTCGCTGCCTGCAAGCTGAATCTCTGCTGTTCTCTTCTTTGCTCTCCTTTGCATGAATATTCTCACTGGATGCCTTGGTACACCACTGGGCGATTGGCTGTGGTCTTGAAAAGGAGAAAAATAAAAATTAAAAAAAAAGGTAAATAAGAAGCATCTGTAGAGAACATTTCACCACGGAGTTGCAGCAAGCCACCTCATACACACAGTGCAGCTGCTCTCCCTGGTTGCTGTGCCAGGGACAGTGCAAGCCACTGATCCAAATTCTCTCCAGATATAATGGACAATATTAACAGTTTACAGTGCTCAGGCAAGCAGATACAAAAGTAAACCATTCATGGTAGGGAAAGACGTTTGTCCCTCTTTGCTGGTAGCACTTTCTCCCAGTAGACCCAAATGTTCAAATGAGTACCAGAAGTAAGTTTTCTTTGATGGCTTCTGAGCTTTGCTGGAGTGAGAAGAGATTAAAAGAAAGGTGGACTTTTCTGAAAGAGCAGAATTTGATATGGATAATGCCTTTCAGATAATTCAGTAGCCAAAGACAGCAGCAAAGGGAATGACCAGCTGTCAAACTACAGTAGGTATGAAACACTGAAGGTAAAGTGTACAATGTTGTGTATTAAAAAAACCACTTCTCGCTGCGGGGAACACTGGGCTGAATTTAAATTCATTCTTGAGAATGCATCTGTGGGAGGAAACTTGAATGACTCTGGAAGGACTGTTACCAAAAAATCAATGCAAGTCATTGCTAATTGCAGGGTATTTCACATCGTGTAGCCATTATGTCTCTCACATTTCCATCTGTTGTTTGTTTAATGTGGCCTGTTGTGTTTGTGCTAAGAGATTAGCAGGTTAACTAAAATGTTAATGTGAGCTCTAGCAGAGCCCAGAGAAAAAATTGGAAGCAGAGTGTCTGAATGTTGGAAGCCTATTATCTAAAATTTTCGAATGCTGAAGGAAGCATCCATTGCTTGTAGCTTGCAAAGTGCTCTGAGTAGGCAAGGAATACACAGGCATCCATCATCCACAGAAAGGGGGCTGGGCAGCTAGCCATTTCATCGGCCATTGCCATCTACCTGCCAAACTCCCCTTCCCTGCCTATTCAGAGAAAACATATTGTGCAGAAACATTCTGCTGACATATAGTAATAATAGCCCTACATATCCTTCCATGATTTGGTTTGTGCTTTCGTAACTGATTTTTTGTATCTGAGGACAAAGAGAAGCCCTAAAATGTACCAACCCCAAAATATCATTTGTAGTTGGCAACTGTAGTGAGCTCTGGGAGAAGTGGAGAGTGGACCTGGACTATTGCTGGAACCACAGAAAAGAATAATGTGCTACAACCTCAGCAAACATGATTCATGCATAAGATGCCTTCTTTTTTAGTAGCTCCTGCAAGGTAAGTTTTTTCCTGATTTTTAACCCCCCCACAAAATTGCCTTTTTTACATCTATGTGGTTCATTCAAGGAGCAATGACCACTGACATCTCAGCTGTGATTTATCAAACATGGAAGTACTTTGATGCTGTAAACAGAATGCAAGCTAATTGATGTAAAATTTCAGAAAGAAATAAAAGTCAGTTAGGGACTGCAGGGAATGCATTTTATGAGAAGGTAGGATCACAGTGCTGCTTTGATTTAGGTCCCTGGCTTCACCAAAATTGCCTTTGATTTTTCGGAGTGTGGTCGTATGAAATTCTAGTTTACCTTTCTTTAACTGATGATCTACTTTTCTTGCTGCAAATTTTCAAAGAGAAGAATGTAATGCCCCCTTGTTCAGTGTACTTTTAATCAAAACAGCAGCTTCTTTTTCCTTGGTTATTTCCATTCCTTCCTTGCAAAACGTCTGGAAAGGAGTAACAGACAATATTGACCAATACCTTATTTTAAAAACATTTTCCCAGGAAACGGATGCATTTTGGAGTACAAGTTGTACATTAAATTTCTAGATGCAAGTATTGTTTCTTTAGAACCAAATGGAAACACTAGAGGTAGCTCCTTTCACTTGCTGTCTATGAACTTGACAGTTATCTATCTCCCCTATCTTCTCCTCTGTTGTGTATCTACCCAGATTAAGTCCTCCTTTTGTCGTGTCTTATGTTTTCTAGTTCCCTGAACTTTGTCTTCCATAGCAGAGTAATTCAGCTGAGGCCTTGCAAAGGCTGGGGAGAGTGGAAAGTATACATGGCAAGTTATGTTTGCTTGACCTTGACTGGGGTTTGCTTTTTCCAGACTAGCTGCTATTCAATTATGTTCAGCATGTCCTACACTCTACTCCAGAAGAGACACCTTTCTTTCTAATTAAGTTGATAATCTGGATAATCCAAAATCACATTTTTTATGCTCCTTATATTTGTGATAGAGACTCCTTTACATCCCATGTTCGTTTGGGAAAGGGATGCACTAGGACTTGTGGACTGAAGCTTCTATATTAGTCGGTGCTCAAAGAGGTTCCTTACTGCCAGAGCTGGATGAGAAAATGTCTTAGCACACTCTCTGTTTGTTGCCTGTCATCTAATAAATACTGCTCTTCTTCTCTGGTTCCTCACCAGATACATGCTTTCCTACAAGTCTAAAATGTTACTGAAATACTAAAAATACTTTGACAACTATATCTGTATTGCTACATTTATTTTAACATAAAGAAATACAGGTGGTGGAAGGGTGAAAGTTAGAAAAACAGAGTGATGACAGTGGTTAGCAGATTAGGGTATTAAATGATCTGTGGAGAATCTCCTAAGTGAGAGATGAAAAGATGGATAACAAGATATTACTGAAATAGTCTTGTTAAAACCTTCTTCTCGCACCACATCCTCTTTCTGCTGATGGCCGGTGGTTTAATCAGTTCTGAAATGGTATCAGGAGTGTGTTGGCTTCTCTGTGCTGTGGGGAAACCATGCTCAGCTCTATATTTAAAAAAAAAAAAAAAAATAAAAAGGACAGTGGATTCTGTTCCTGTGTAAACATCTTTATTTCTCTGCTAATCAGTGTAACATGTTGGCTAGCAAAGTAAAGAGAGATGAAAGCTTAGATCTGCAGTGTTACATGGTGGTGATAGGCATAAAATAGGAATGTTTTGGAGAAAACATTAAGGACAGCTAGAGAGGGGAGAGATGACTAAGGCTGAGCAAATTTTCCTATTTTCTTCCCGCAGGCTGTGTGACAGGAGACCTAGATCCAAAGCGGGGTTCTGGCCTGATCTGTGCAATGCGACAGGTTGAGTGCTACAGTATAATCCACAGCCTCTGCCTTGCTGCAGTGCCCATGCTAAAAATCAGATTCAGCCAGAGGTTTTGGTTCAAGATGCATTGAAGCACTTTCATGAGTCCAGTGTCACACTAAATTATTATGTCCAAAATTAGCTTAAAGTTAATTTTTATGTTTGCTAGCATGCTTTTACACCTTTGTTCTTTCTTCATTGGTCTGCAGCTCCACGTTACATCTGAATTTACTACGTATTTAGTATGTTTTATGCATGTTAGATACTATGTCTTTGTTCTCTTTGTTACCCCTAAAACCATTTTTGTCCACCTCCTGGTTTGCATTTCTTTGACTGACCATGGGCGAGTCAAAGTCCACACCGTAGCTGTGGACCCTCCAGTGCCAAGCCTGTGCCCCACCTCTTGTCACCCCATGCCCATACTCGCCTGTACCATATCCTGTGTCTCCACTTCTGAAGGCCTGTGTAGTCATACCAGGCTTGTATTTCTTTCATTATGTCATATGTTGTATCCTGGGCTGCATAAAAAGAAGCGTGGCCAGCAGGTCAAGGGGGGTGATTCCCTATCTCTACTCTGCTGTCGTGAGACCCCACCTGGAGTACTGCATCCAGCTCTGGAGCCTATAGTACAAGAAAAACATGAACTCATTGGAGCAGGTGCAGAGGAGGGCCGCAAAAATGATGAGAGGGCTGCAACATCTCTTCTGTGAAGAAAGGCTGAGAGAGTTGGGATTGTTCAGCCTGGAGAAGAGAAGGCTGTGGGGTGACCTTATTGTGGCCTTTCAGTATATAAAGGGGGCTTATAAGAAAGACAGACTTTACCAGGGCCTGTAATAACAGCACAAGAGGCAATGGTTTCAAACTAAAAGAGGCTATATTTAGACTGGACACAAGGAAGAATTTTTTTACGATGAGAGTGGTAAGACACTGGAACAGGTTGCCCAGTGAAGCTGTGGATGCTCCATCTCTGGAAGTGTTCAAGGTCAGTCTGGATGGGTCTTTGAGCGACCTGATCTAGTGAAAGATGTCCCTGCCCATGGCAGGGGGGTTGGACTAGATGATCTTTGAAGGTCCATTCCAACCCAAATCTTTCTATGATTCTATGATTCTATTATGTTAGTCATAATTATCTCATTCTACATAGAATAAGTCTTTGTTACTGCTATGCATTTAGAACTATGGTTGTACTATACACAGATAAACAAAAGTAAAACACATTACATACAGACACCTGGCCAGCTAAAGAAATTGCTGTCGCAGCTAAACCAAATAAAATGAAGTTCACACAAAGCAGGCTGGATAAGCTTCAGTTCTGAGGCTTTGAAAACTCAATACAAAGCTTATATCCTGTTACTAGCAATGGCAATACCAATGCCAGAGTTACAGCTCTACAAGGCAACTAGGAGCTGTTTGGTAGCTTGTCTTAAAAGTCAGAAGGGAAAACTAAGTTTGTGGAAAGTGACTTATGAAATGTGCTGACAAGTTCCCACAAGGTCCATGGCTGCTTGGGAGGACTGGCTTTTCTGGGGCTCTTTACTCTGGGGTGGCTTCTGAGTATTTTCACAGGCATCAGTGGTGCAAGGGATAAGAGGTTTGACATTGTAAGTGGTTGGTAAATTAAGATTCAGGCTTGAGCATAGCTGAGATGCTCTTAGGCAGTTTCACCACCTCAGTTCCCAACCTGAGGTTCCCTGTGAACTATAGGACAGTTCCCTGTCAACTATAATTCAGGTTCAAAACCAGCCATATATGCAAGGTCAACAGCTCCATTTAAAATCTCCCACAGTAGTAAAAACTGTGCTTTTCATGACAGGATTTTTTTTTCCACTTAATAATAGCAGCAATCAATTTATATCTAAAAGGCTATTTGTGTTTCTACCTCTATTTCTGTTTTTACTTACTTCCTTTTTTCTTTCTCTCAGGAATATCCTTTAGCTTCTACATGAAAGTAAAAAAAAACCCCACACAGTGTTTCCATTCCTTAAATACTCTATCTGGATTTATAATGTAGTATTTTCCTCTCTCTCTTCCCTAAACACTCATAATTGTCTGAGGAGCTGGTTGAGAAGACAGAGCTGGTATGCCAGGCTCCCCAGCAACTTTTCTGTCCTGTTCAGACCGCTGGCAAAGTAGCTCTTTTGTTCCTTTTATGCCACTGGAAATACCACACCCACTGAGCAGTCAATTTTCTGCCTTTTCAGTACACTGAGATCTTGATATTAAAGGGTTTGCTTTTTGGAAATTACTGCGGTCTCAGAAATTTTTGAATAAGTCTGTGCTGTCTTTATCAAAAACATGCTGACCCAAACTGTGCATTTGTCAGCAATTTTTCCCCTTTTACACATGAAAAAAATAGAAGTGGAATGTGAAGCAGTTGCTAAATAGTTTACCTGGAAGAGAATGGGGAAGCTGATGGTATTTAGGATGTAGAGCCTGGGTGTTTCAGAACAGCTTGCTGCTGAGAGCTGGGGAGGTGGGAGCCAGGGAAGCAACAGCATGATTATAGAACAACTTCAGTCAAGTGAGGTTTTTATTTTACCACTGTTGTGTTGTTCAAGTATATTGAAAACTTGAGCAAATTTACTTCCAAAATTCAAAACAGGAGACAAAGGTCAATCTAAACCCATATTTTATTTGAATGACTTGGAGTTTAAATAACAGTAAACAGAAAATTCAACAATAAAACTACCAGGTTTCCAAGACAACAAGTAATGATCTTTTAGTTTTTAAACACCAAATCCAGCAGTTAAGTCCCACTCAATATTATTGAAATGTTGTCAAAATTAAGCACAATGATGTGAATTTAGATATCTAAACCATACATATTGAAGAAGAATTAACCTACAGTGGTATTGGTGTACCCACATTTGCACCATCCTTTTTCCTTGTATCTCTCAAGCTGCTAGGTATTTTGTGTGATAGCCTAGATTCCCTAATTGTAGGAAATATGCATCAGGATATTGTTGTCCTATTCTTATTCTCCTCAGAATGTCTTTTCCCTTGTTTCACAGACAATATGCAGAACAAAGCAAACAGTCATTTGGAGGGCATTATGGACATTTAGTTGGTTGTGTGTCTTAAGGGTTTGTATTTAAATTATCTGTGTAGTTCTTGGTTATTAGGTGCTACTTAATAAGTCAAAGAAGCGAGTTTTAAGTCACATCGCATATTCCCCAAAATTCTATTGCTTGAGAGTGACAGTGCAATGTCATGGTTAGTCTGAAGGTGAGATAGACATATTGTGATTTAATATAGTGAACTGCCTTACTAATCAATTGAAGGGAAAATAGAGACTAAGACTATGACCACGACTGGCCATGGTTTAGACAGTTCAACCTTACTGTAGTAACCTTTGGCAAGAAAACTGATGAGACTCTTGGCAAATGATTTATGTCTTTGCAATTGCACATGGGCATAACTAACAACATGGTTTGTATATGACTAGACAATAGTTTGGTTCATAAAGTAGAGTTCGCATTCTAAAAGTAAGCAGTGAATCCTCCATCAAAGTCTCTGTTATCCTGGTTTCTTACACTGTGTGACTGTCAGAAATTATTTCAAGAAGCAATAGGTTTAAATGGCTCAAGTCAACATAAGCCTATCAGAATTCTCAGACACTCCTTTTTGCTCAAAAAGGAGAGGAAAGGGGAAATTAGGAATTGAGAGTGAAAAGTCTGTTACATGGAGATGCAGTATGATCATTGTATTCCGGAAACCTTTAAAAGTAATTTTTGACTAGCAGCTATGACATAGATTCCTAAGGTAGTGAACGAGGTAGCTTCTAATTTACTCTTGTCCTTGGGCATTGAATTTGATCACTGAGTGCTAGTTTGAGAGAAAAAGAAAGACATAAGATTGTATTTCAAATATGATCTTCTGATTTCAAGTGTGGAATAAGAACCCACTTTCTGTTCATCCATAGATAAAATTCTTCACATGTTAATGACATGCTCTGCAAAAAGTTAGCCATGCAATACTGTCAGCAACCAATTCTAAAGCCCTGACAGTGTCTTCATACATCACTCTTAATGGTGGGTTTGTTCCGAGAGATAATTCTTTAGATAGGCATGTTTGTCCATATAAACCTATTCCACATAATGTGGGGTAGATATTCCTCTGCTAACATGTCTAAATGCTGTCATGCAATGGATCATTACCTTTCAATGGAACGTCACCTCTCAACTCCATTTGGGCCTATCAATTTCATGTTAAGGTAGATCAATACTCTTTTTTTGGTCCTGCGTTGTAAGACCTCCTTCAGCAAATTCTTTATGTGGTGGGTATAATGTTGGCTGCATGTCATATTTTTTCTGGACATAGCAGGAGAAATGAAAAATTGCATACTTTTTTCTTTCCAGCTATTTGAATTGACAGAGACCAAGAAATTTTGTCTCTGTCTTTAACTTACTTCTGTACAAGCTGCAGAACTTTGATCAGAGGTACTTGGAAACAAAGAGTTTTGGTCCTGTTAAGATAAAGGGTCTGTTCATTTCCTTAGTCAGAATTTTTGACATTAAAGATGAATTCTTTTTTTGACTCCATTCTCTACTTTGTCCATGGTACAGAGTATATATTGCATGAATATCAGTAAGCTGAAAAAAATTTCTTAATTCAATTTTGTGTGCATACTGAAAGCTTATTCAGACACTTATTTAGAAATGTCAGTGGAAGTGGAATAAAATAAGGCATTCTCCAGAAGTTTATAATGCTTCTTTGTCTCACTTTCAAATCATTATATGAAGATCTGAGAGAGATTTTGGCACTTCTGCTTTGAAGCTGTAAAGTTCTAACCCTATATAGTCAAATCCACACAGTGGAATCTGATGGGATCCAGCTATTTGGCACTTTGTGACCTGTAGACACCAGCCAGCTCTAAAGTTACCCAAGACCTTAGCATTTCATAGGTCCGAATATCTGGTAGGTCGTGACAGTCACATCTGTCCTTTACCAAAGCTTCTCTTAATGCAGGTAGGGAGAAATGCTCAAAATTCACTTGAATTTCAGTGATATCTCCATAGAGTTTTGTCACAGAGGCAATGTGCATTAGCTACATGCCTCTGGTGTGACTGGCATGGAGGTGGCAACCGTAGACATTTGGTAATGTCACCACTCCCCTTCAGAGAATCCATAGTGAAATCTGTCCAATGTAGAGTGAACAAGGAAGTCTGTAGGGACGCTGTGTTTTAGCCTCTAAGTGAGGTGGGCTGGCAGAATATGAACGGGTTTATTGCAACACTTGGAAAGGCACAGAGGTGCCAGTTCTTGGTCAGGTGCAGACAATATAGGCCAGGAGGGTAAGGAACCAAATTGGCAAACAGAAAGACCAAAGAGTGGAAGACGCAAGTCAAAGCCAAGTGCAAAGCAGGCTGGGCAACTGTGCTCAGGCAGAGCTCAGGAAAGGACAGGCAGCATCCAGATGCTCCAAAATGGGATGACATCCAATTGGATGATTCCTAAGTGCATCATATAGACCAGGCAGAAGCTTTTTTGGACATTTACAAAGAAAACTGCATCCATATGTAACACCTGAGACCTGCTACACTATACTGTCTGTATGATATGCTCAGAAGTAGTCTTGATCCAGACATGCTTTTCCAGGTTTTAGAGTTGTTTGGGAAATGGTTCTCTGGCTGTTCTGGCTTGTCAACCATTTCACTGGCTTCTTATATCAGCCAGTTTAGCACCGTCACAGAGATCAAATATCATCCACTGTCCCAAGGCTTTCGGCATTGTTGATCGTTCAATATATAAGTAAAATTCACCCTGCACCCCAGCCCCAGGAACCTATATTTATGTCAGTGAATGCATACTGCCCCTTAAACATAATGGCTGAGTGCAGTGCAAATGTGACTTTTTAGGTCCTGCCGCTCCTGGTATGATTCATCATACTCCCCCTTCAGCAGGCTGGGCTGCTTTTTTGCTTGTCTAAAACTCTGCATGCATTGTGTAGGACCTGAAGTACATTCCTTGTTTAGATTAAACTGTCCTCTGCCTTTTCTGCCTCCTTCTTTGCCACCATTGGTAAGTATCTAAAGTGGAGGTCCTACATTTAACATCCCTGGAACAGGTTAAAGTTGATTTGATTTTGTATATTGTGTGTCTTGTCAAGACAACACACAAATATGTAAGAACATTTTCTCCCTCCTCGCTTGGTGGTCCAAGTCTAACCAGCACCTATTTGTTGGCCCAGATTTGTGCTGTGTAACTGGTCTTGAAAAAGGAGTGAGGAAGATAATGGGAAAAATCTGAATCATTCTCTGAAAGTGCCAGTCTTTCTCTACTGACTATAGAGGGAGTTGAGGACCAACAGTCTCTAATTTAGGTGTTTAAGTTAAGTACCATTATTAGGTGGGAAGGATTCAAGCTCTGGAATCCACTAAAACAAAAATGTGTGAACGTATGTGGCCATGAGTGAAGGAAGGAAGGAGACTGTGTACGTTTGCTTGAATGTCAGGTGTGATCTGACATTCCGTAAATTTCACATAGCCTTAGATAGAAAAAAATGGGGGAAATTGCTGAAGTTACACACTAAGGAAACGTCCCTTATTGTGTTATTTTGCAGCCTATCTATCTGTCCATTTTTGAGTCTGCAACATCCACAAATCCTGCAGGCTTTAAGCTCCTCAGTGTTACAGAACTAAGGAAAAAATTCTTTTCCATTATCAAAGAATATATGTAACAGGGGATTTATGAAAATGAACAGTAAAAAATGAAACAAAATAATAGAAACTATCAATTCATCACTCAAATGATGATTCAGAGAAAAGAAACTTTTAACACCACCATGATCCAGTATTCTCCCAACTGGATCAAAAGTAAATTCAAGGCAGAGTGAAAGTAGGTAAAGGTAGCTGAAATCTCTCATTTCTACTTACACAACATTTACAGCTGCTGTTAAAATAAGATTTTTACTGCGCCAAGGAGACGCTCAGCAAGGCAAAACTCATTTTGTGTATGACCTTTAAAAGTCATCAGTTTCAGATGACCTCCTCACATACAATGTAGTACCCCTTTTCAGGTAGTAATGAACTGTCTGCTCTAATACTTTCAGGTAAAGCAGCAGTTAAAGTTATAAATGTGGAGCAAATAAGCTGCAAGGCTTATCTTATTGGCTTCATCTTTTAAACGCCATCAGACTGCACAACAAACTAACTTAATATGGCCCCAGAATAAAGTTATCAAGAAGCACAATGCCTTGCATTTTTCATTTAAGTAAAATGTGTGGCAAAACTTAACTTGTAAATATGTCAAAGGGTGATAAATTCTTTTTATACATGCCACTGACTGAAGAGCAGATTTTAAATTTTAAAAGTGCTGTGCTACAGCTGGTTATTTCCTGTCAATATTAATATTAAAAAACAGTAAACTAATCCAGTATTTGCTATGACTGGAGAGGCATACTCGGTGTAAAATAAAGTACAGCATCATTTCAATTAAAGAAAACATCAGTTTTTTTAACTCTTCTTGAAAATGCAGAAGAAGGTATTTTGATATGTATCACTTTGAAGAAAACGTTGCTAATGCTGTATGACTTGCTTTCAAGATAAAATCTGCTCACTAGTGTAGAGAAACCTTTCTGCAAATTCAGAATACTAAAATGAAGAGAGTCAGTCGATAAAAGTACTGTGAGGGAAAAACTGATTTTTTAAAAATTAGAAGGTTTGGAACAGGGGCTTAAACTATTTACTGTGTTCCTGAGGGTTTAGAGAGATATGTGTTTACATTTTTCCAGACTGTATGTCTTTGAGGATAAACTGAAGTTGAATTGTCTCAGTTTGTTACAACTGTTTTGGGGAGCACTGAAAATAGCCTATAGAATGGCACACAAGATTGTAAACAATTGTTATAAACTGCTGCCGGTCTGATTCCTGTACAAATAAGAAATCCCAGGGCAGCTCTGGTTAAAGTTTTATTAAAAATAACTTTTAAAATCCTTACTACATCATTGCTATAAGCAATTATTTTATTTGCTCTATGCTATTTTACGAAGATATTAATTTTAATCTCATGTGTTTTTTTGTCTAAAGAAGTAATTTAAAATATTACTTGCACATTAAACTGATAATGTGGTTAACTTTGTACATTAACATTTTCTGTTTAGTTAATTTGGGATTTCTCATATCTGTAAACCCAAAATGATAAATCAGTTAATGAAACTGTTTAACGTCTGTGTGTGGCCCAATACTTATCCTTCAAGTCTAAAAGAATTTTGCTAATTATTTCACAAAGAACAGGAAGAAACTTGATGAAAGTGGAAGTTTTGATAAGAAATCAACTATTCATACTAATTGAAGAGGAAAAATGGATGGGTGGTAGCTGATAATTGTTTAATAAATCAAATCTGCTGAGTCTTGGAAACTAACTTACTAATATTTGATGTCAGTCTCCAGTGTCTGTGTTTAATGAAGTTGGGGTGCCTAGAAGAACTGCTTCATTTCCTGTATAACCACAATTCTTTAAATGATCAGTGGCTAGCCTGTACCTGAGGCAGGAGCCCCCTGTGAAAAAAGCACAACAGTATGTGGACAAAGAAAGTGCTGAGAAGTTGGTTTGGACAGTTATTCTTAACTGTTATATTTCCTGAATATTTGTCTTTCCAACAGGAAGAATATTATCTTAATTTTTTTTTCTTTCTTTCCTTCTTACTTCCCCAAAACTTCAGATCATAGGATTTTCAAAAAGCAAAACAGTGGCGTAACAGAATCACAGGATGGTTGAGATTGGAAGGGACCTCTAGATGTCATCTGGCCCAATCCCCCAGCTTAAGCAGGGTCACCCAGAGCTCGTTGCCCAGGACCATGTCCAGACATCTTTTGAATGTCTCCAATGAATGACTCCACAAACTCTCTGGGCAACGTGTGCCAGTCCTTGGTCATCCTCACAGTAATAAAAAGGTTCTTGATGTTCAGACAGCACCTCCCGTGTTTCAGTTTGTGCCCTTTGCCTCCTGATCCACTTATGGCTTCTTATCTCTTGGTTCCTATAACAACAATTTTATCCTCTTAATGGAATGTTTTACTCATCAAAAAAACTCATAACCCCTAACAAATGTTTACAGAAAAGGCCTAAATATGGATTGGTGGAACTTGGATAGGAGGTGGTGTGTACAGGACTACTTTGTGCCTTGTTAGACAAAGCTCTCTTAGCAGCTCAATTGTGAACAGCATATACAACCTCTTGATTCTTTCATTCCTGAAACAGGGAATATATTGTTTGCTCTATTCTTAGAGTAAAATGGCCAAGTCTAAGTCTGTGAAGAAGTTTTATGTGAATTCAGCTGTTACGGTTCAGTTCAAAAATTGTGGACTTAAAATTCCTGTCATTAGATTCAGTGAGCTTTCACTGGCATTGCGTGGATGATAGATAAAAGACACCTTAACTTATCTCCTGCCCAGAGATTGAGTTCCATGCAATGGTTTCCTATAGAATTGGACAGCTGTGTGGCCTTGGGAAAACAAGATTTGTAATTGGAAAGTTTTGAAATTTTAGGAGTTCTCTAAGAAGTTCTAGTGTAAAAGGTATTTCTCTTATTCCAGAATTAGACTCTGGTTATGTTTCAATTTTCTATTGAAGTCCCATGCCATTATTAGAACTACTGTTCTAATACTGTTCTTCTACTGTTCTGTTTTCCATCTTGGAAAAAAAGAAAACCCTTCAGTGATCACAGTAGTCCATATTCTCTTCTAGGGTTAGTGTTAAAAACCCTTTTTTCCTTCCACTTAGAAAAAGTAAATGGATAATATTAAAAAAAATATTATATTAGCTTGAAAAATTAGTTTGATTTAAAGCAATTGGAAGCAGAATTGTATTTATAATGGAGTATGGCCACCAATTATGCGTAAAGAATATTAAAAAAAATACAGTACAGCTACAGTATATGATTCTGCTTGAAGAGATTGCTGTCATGTCAGAGTATTTGTAGAAAACACAGCCAGGAGAAACCTTCCAGATTGTAAATTCAGTCCCCTGCTACAGTTAGGAACCGCAGATTATAATCCTTTTCATAAATGTCACCTTTTTGAGTCTGAAGTTTATTTGCACTCAGACTTCACTGTCTCCGGTAGAGCCCGGTCCTGTCTCCCACCTCCAGTGCTGTTTAATTTTTTTTCTCTTATTTCCATCCTAAAATTATACACTGTTAATTCATACCCATTTATTCTGGTGCCTTGTTCTTTATTTTAAATAGCTATTCTCCTTTCCTGATATATATTCCTGGATGTATTTATAGAGAGCAATCAGCTCTTCTGGAATTAGTACTTTTAAAATAGATATCGCACTAATTGCCTTCTTATTTCATGCAAATCTTATGGGCTGGAGGCCCCTCTCTAGCCTGGACTACTAAGTGAGATTTTCTGTCTTCATTTGCAGGGCGCTCTCTGTTTTTCTGATCCTATACCCTGTAGAAGCAGATGCTCAAGGGGATATAGGCAGAGAAGATGAAGGTAGGAGTATTCTGAGCTGCCAGTGCTGGCAAGGTTTAGGCAGTTATCTACCTATTACACCCGTAAGCCTATGGTTTTATGTTCGGTCATTCAAGAACGGGTGTACTTTTCTTTGCCTTTATTTTTCATTGGTATTTGAGGAAATACTTTGTTTGTGCAAGTGCTGAGCTAATCTAACTCTAAACACCTGCATTAAAACTGATTCATTTCTTAAAAGGGAAGCAAGAATATCAACTTTGTCTGCTATAATTACAGTCTCCAAAAGACATTAGATAAACAGAATCAGACAAAGAACATCAAAATGAATTCCTATCTATTTATCAGAATTCCAGTGTCCATTAAATTTCATTGACTTACAAAGCATCCTTTCTTAGTTCTCTTCAAAGGCCGTGATATACTTTTCCCTGTTCCAAAACAGGAGAAGGCAGTTGTATTAGCAGGTGTAAGTATTAGATGTTCCCACCGTTGATACTTCACACCAGTGTTATAACTGGATAACTGCAATCCAGGGACACTCTCTTTTGCTAGCAAAGAGCAGAACTACATGTCAGACTTATGGGGAACAGAAGGGGAGAACGAGCTCTGAGCCAGGCTGCTTCTACCACTTTGCTAACCATTTTACAAATGTGATTAAATGTCCCTCTCTGCAGCTGAGAAGAGTTTAGAAGGGGTTCAGATGGTGAATGCCCCTCTCCCCATGTCTCCCCTGTGAAGCAAATAGGTTATAAGCATAACTGCCTTCTGTTGTCTGGATTCCTCAGCTGCATAAGAAAATCTCATCTGTCTCAATTTGGGAATGAAGCTCAAAATAGTCTGAGGACATCACTGCTGATAAGCAAGAAAACTCAAGAAGGTGTTGGAAATCACCTTTTCCTGGAGCTCTATGTTCAGTTTACCTTCGTAGATCATCAGGGGAATGTGTGAATAATTTCAACCCTCCAACAAGGAAGGTAGGAAACCACAGAAACATTTACTTGCAAAGGTCCTTGTCCAACAGCCTATAGGAACAACTTAGGTAATGATGCCTGGTATCAAAAGGAAGGAGCTTAAATTAACAGGACTGCTGTGATTGTATGGTTCACAGAATTACAGTACATTAAATAACTAACTGAATTGGCCACAGTTATTTCTTCTCTTTGTGAAGGTGTGTGCTGTTGCCTGCACCCATGAGGATTTGTGTCCATATCTTTTGTCAAATCTCTGCTCATTGTCTCTTGTTATGTGTTTCTTCTAAACCAAAGGTCACCTGGGTGTTTTCATATCTAATGTTTCAAAGGATCAGAAGTGTGAAGAAAATTCTGAACTATCTATCTAGTGAAGGGAAAGACAAATCTATGACAGTTCAACAAAGTCAGTAAAGACTTTGAAAGTAAACAGCTTGCATTAGTGCTTAGCATCACTGAAATGCTGACTCCTGGGCACCAAAAGATTAATCAGCTTTTATTCTCACAGGAGAAACACCGCTTAAGGTTTGGGCTTTTTTTTTTTCATAAGAGGCATTTGTGGTTTACCGCCAACACTAGCAAAATTGCACAAATAAACAAATTGCACTAGGATGATATCTGTAGCCTGTGAGAGGAGAGGCTGCTTGCTACACGCATTTTTATAACATGCTATAAAAGAGATGTGATTTTCACTTGCTGACACTGAACTCCTTTATCACAGCCAACCAGGTATTGCAAAGCAAGTAGCAGCATGTACTTTTGTGTGTCATACAGAATTTATATATACTTCCTCAGGTTTTATCTAATCCGGGAATTTAAATTGATAAAATGTGTGATTGAAACCACCCATACTTACAGATTGAAAACATTCAGTGCTTTCTTTTCCTCTTTCTTTCTAGTCGCATTGGCTCATTAGATGTGTTCTCTATGCGAGATTTAGAAATGCTGGCTTTTGTGAAAAATGTGGTAGTGAATATTGTCACAACTTTTCCAGGTGTACTTGGGGTTTTCAGTGAAGAAGCTGTCACTTTAGGGGAGATAGTATGAAAGGAGTCTTTTTCTAAATTGTATGCATTTTGTCATGGTTTTCTGTTTGCTTCCTGCACTGATTCTGTAATGGAGACAGTTAGATGTTACATTTATTTTATTCTTCTCTTGGCAGTTCCTTATCATTTGTGGGTTTGATTTATTGTGTTGTTCTTATGTACTTCAGTAAGGAATAGCTGCTGTAAAGAGTTTCAGGTGGCTGATTGACTACGAGCAAGGGCATCTCATGTTCAAAATATTTCTCTTTGTGATGTTTTGAATAGCCATTTAAGCTTTACAAATTATGACCTGTGATTTGAATCACATGGACTGGTGAATAATATAGTATTGAGTATATAGATTTCCTATGAGGTACCTCTGTTCTACCACTATAATTAATATAATTTCTATTTGCATAATGACATTTTCTGTTGTTTAGCAGTCATTACTGTACTTTTGCTAATGCTAATGGACTCTTTTTCCATGGATATGCAAGTATACGTTAGTGCACAGTTTGGGTCAAACCAACAAAGGCATATGCCTCCCTACAAGGAATGGACAGATAGGTTTTACCTCCTAGAAATCACCTATCTGTGAAAATAATCTAGTAAGTGCAAGATTTTTTTATTAATAAAAACAAAATAACTAATGTGTGTGAGGAAAAATCATCTGATGGTGAATACAGAGCCAGGACTTATGGCTGCTGGGCCAGAAGAGTGTGGAATGAAAAGTCACTAAAAAGGCCAATTCTAGGCTTATGCAAAGAAAAAAGAAGGGAAGAAAATAAAATATTTTTTAAAAAATCTCCAATATTTCATGGAAGCAACATAAAGAGATTTACATTGATCTACTCTTTGTGGATTTCTTCCAGTTGAGGTCTTCATTCCCATGGCCAGTTTGAGTAGTTTGAGTAGTGTGAGCTTTCTGGTATCTCATTGCTCCACAGTAATAAATTAAAATTTTTTGCTGTCCAAAGGGAGACAGAGTTGCCTATGATTCTGTGCTTTCTGTCTCCTGGTGTGTTCCATGTGATAACAGCCTGAACAGCTGAGCGCTTCTTCTGACAGTGTTCCCATTTCCAATTAGAGTAGGGGATCGTTGTGGATGAAAAGCTGGACATGAGCTGACAATATGTGCTCGCAGCCCAGAAAGCCAACCATATCCTGGGCTGCATCAAAAGAAGCGTGGCCAGCAAGTCGAGGGAGATGATCCTGCCTGTCTACTCTGCTCTGGTGAGACCCCACCTGGAGTACTGCATCCAGCTCTGGGGTCCTCAGCACAAGAAAGGCATGGACCTGTTAGAATGGGTCTAGAGGAGGGCTGCAACATCTCTCCTTTGAAGAAAGGGTGAGAGAGTTGGGGTTGTTGAGCCTGGAGAAGAGAAGGCTCCAGGGACACCTTATTGCGACCTTTCAATGCTTATAGGGGGCCTATAAGATAGATGGGGACAGACTTTTTAGCAGGGCCTGTTGCAATAGGACAAGGGGCAATGGTTTTAATCTAAAAGAGGGTAGATTTAGATTGGACCTAAGGAAGAAATTCTTTACTGTGAGGGTGGTTAAACACTGGAAGAGGTTGCCCAGAAAAGTGGTAAATGCCCCATCCCTGGAAATATTCCAGGTCAGGTTGGATGGGCTTCTGAGCAACCTGATCTAGTTGAAGATTTCCCTGCTCATTGCAGAGGCGGTTGGACTAGATAACCTTTAAAGGTCCCTTCCAACCCCAAACTATTCCATGATTCTATGATTCTATTATCTTCTACCTGTTACTGGAATAGTAGCAGTCTTACTCAGTGTGGGTGTCATCTGTTCAATGCTCCAGTTCTTCTGGTTTAATGTTTCTTTATTTCAGCACATCAAAATCTCTTCTGAGAAACTCTTTTCTCGTTAATGGACTGAACTGGGAGACACCTGAGGCTGTATGGTCATTCTGATCTGTTATTCAGCTTTCCTCATGTGGTGGTTGTCTTCCTCATAGGGTCTATCAGATATTACCTACTAGACCAAATAAGTGAAGTGAATGAATGCTGACAGAAGGTGAAATGCATTTAAACACTGTGCATTGGCTGGTTATAGTCTTAGGGATGGAGAGTGGTGACTGCTGTAAACAGGGAAATTCAAAGATACCAGAATCTGTGTTTCATGACTGATCCTCAGGTGTGGTTTGAGGACTTTGCTAGCATGGGAAGAGTGAGATTCACTGGTGAGAGACAAAGCTTCCTGGCTTCACTAGAGCACATGCATGGCTGAAGATTTCAAAAGGGAATTGGTTTGGTGTTCCCAGGGAACTAGATTGTTGGTTGTTGTTTTTTTTTGTTTGTTTGTTTGTTTGTTTAATAATTTTTAGAGACTTTGTCATGTGTCAGGCATATGAAGGCCAGTAAGATGTTGTTCAGCCTTTTCTTCTAACAGTAGGTGGGAAGTAGGGTAGGTGGATAGGCAGAGAGATGAGAGGGGCAAATGTCTGTGCCCTGTGATATCTACATTTTAAAGGTAGTGGTATGTACCATAAAGTTACATTTCCCCACCTCCTTTTTCACTTACGTGCTCACCATTTACTTTTGTTCATCTTCAACCACATCTAGTCAGTAGAGAATCATTGGTTTACTGGCATCAAGACTTCAGTTTTTGTCTTGTGATCAAACCAAGTCTCTCAGGAGATTTTCTTCCCTGTCCTCCCCTCCCCTTTCCCCCAGACATTGATTGACAGCTGCCTTCCCAGGAACACTCTTCAGGCTGTAGTGGCACATCAGAATCCATAAATTTACATGAAAATGTTGATCTTTTCTGCACTGTACTTCATCCCTCTTGATACAACTGTACACTTCAGTAGTAAACCCAAAGGAATCTCTGACAACCCACAATATACCATGAGAGATGGCAACGAATTTCGATCTCTCCTATTTTGTTTGCATCTGGATTTTGATAGGATAATTATCTGATAAATATGGAACATTTGTCTTTGAACCAGTGCTGGATTACAGTGCCTTAGACTGGGTTTACACTGATGGTGTGCACCCTCTTTGTGCTGAATAATGGCAACAGGAATCAGTGCCCGAATGTTTATTTATACAAGATTGGCCTTAATGCTGTCCTAGAAATACTGTCATAGCCCATTTTAAGGCAGATGATTCCACTTGTATTACATGGAAATGAGGATCTGGGAGAGGGAACAGGACAAAACTGGTGTGAGTCCTTCTGTGCTGGGACTTAGGGTTATCTGTCATACAGGTGGATCTCTAATAAATCAGTCACATGTCATAAGTAAAGGAATGCAGAGATGTGGACCTCCTTCTGCCTGGAAGCAGACTTTATTTTTAGTTGATATCCATGCTGATGTGGGCTTCTGGAAAGGCTTGAAAGAGAAGAAAAGATCCAGAGGGTAGGCAAAACTGTTCTCATGAGGAAATTCTGACTCTTGATTAAGCTGCAATTAAGCTGCTCTATTTGAGAGATGAGAATTTAATTCTACAGGAAATAGAGAGTGAAAAGGACAGAGTTACTTACCAGGAAGAATGATGTACTGCCCTGCAGGTAGGTTCCCTAACACTTTAAAGAACCTTTTTTTTTAAACTGTAATTTTGCCCCTCAAATACTAGCACCAGGTTGGTAGGCATGATTTATCTGGCACTGTACAAGACAGTAAATTTCCATTCAAGCATGAACTGCTCTAGTACAAGCACAATGGTAGTTCTTTGGATAGAAAGTGCAGAGAACTTCATTTTTATTTTTTTTCTATTAGGACTCCAACAGGCTCTTTGGAAGCTGCTGTCAGGCACTGTTTATTGGTGTTTGAGGAGGAGCAGAAACTGTAAGCCGCAAGGAGGTCTAGGTGCCTTCTAGTCTGGAATTAAAGGAGGATGTAGAGAATGTGTCCTTGTGTTCTCATGGCTCATTCATTCCAGCAGTTTACCAGGGACATCCTCTATGTCAAAGAGTAGTCTAATAGAACAATTTCAAGCTGTAAGATAGGTTGAATATCCCAGCCAATTTGCTGTGTGAGGGCTTTGAAGTTCATGACTTGTATTAGCTAGTGTCTAATCTTTCAAGGATGGTGAATAGAGTCTTGAACCAGACAATGACTTGAATTTACTGTGATTACTGATTGGTAAAATTGGTGTGGAAAGAAGCATCACAACTACATGGAGAGGTAGCTGGGTAGCCCCAGTTAAGTGTTGCTGGGTAGCCCCAGTTAAGTGTTGCTGGGATCAAAGTTCTGGGGAAGAAATGGTGGGAGTACCTGAAAACATGTCCACTCTGTGAGGTCTGTGCCTGGAAAGATGAAAAGAGAGAGGAGGAAGAGATTCAACAGATTCCATCATGAAAGACATCAGACCACATTTCTAAGCAGCTCTCTGCTAATTACAATGACAACTTGGATGTTCATGATGAATGGTGTGAATCACATTTCAGGAATGATTCACTATCCCAGTTTGGAGCTATGAAGCTTGATTAGCGTTACTATGTCATTAGTCTTTTATTCCTGCTAGTGAGCATTTCCACTGAAGTCCATAAGACAACTTTTGTAAGACCAGACTGGACACCAGCCTTGGTTTCCACAGACTTATCTGGACATGTATTTCCATGTTCAAACACTGGTAAAATTCTTGGGCTGTCAGACATATTGTGGGGATTTTTTTGTTCCTTAAAAAAACCCAAAACATTTCACCATAGAGCAATCCATCAAAACCTTGATTTAATTTCATTTTTGGTATTTTTATATTTCTTTTTATTTGCCCTTTTAACATAATCCTATCAAAACTGTTGTTGATTACTTGCAGGGCATACCCATGGAGACCAAGGTAATTCTAACAATAAGTTCAGTGGGTCCAGGATCAACTCGTTAGTGAATAAATAATTTTACTTTCAAACAAAGTCTTTCAACATTCTGAAAATATTCTAGTGTCAAAGACTTGTATTCCTCTCTTCCATTAATATTCATTAAGAACTGAAAGAAATATGTATTAAGTTCCACTGGGGTTTGGCTTCTACTTTTGTGTTCTCACTGAAGTTTCTTTTAATGTATTCTGAGAATTCTTTGGTAACCTTTATGCTCTTTAGTTGTGTGCAAGCTTTTACACTTCTTCCTCCACAGAAATCACTGTCTGGTTCTGAATGTATTTTTGTTGTTTTCTGTCATATTGCAGACATCCTTTGTAGCTAGTTGAGACTGAGTGAATCTTCTGTTCATCTTGAATGAAAGCTGGTACAGAAAATTGGACACATTCACCAGGGTAATTGCATCCATTTGCAGTTCAACTTCCAGTGGTTTTGTTGCAGTGAGAGAATTGAGATGTGGTGACAGTGTTAGGCTTTTTGACGCAAAGCTGCCTGAGACTCAAGTATGATGCATTCAATTCATTTCTCTTTCTATGGCAAAGAGAAGACCTGCAGTAAAGATATTTGTTTTCCCAGCTACTATCATCTAGACTCACTAACTGTCTTTTTCTTCCATCTTCTATTTCTGTATTAAAGTTTTGCCTGCAATTATGGTCTACTTATATTTCCTTTGAATAGCTTTGTAAACAATTCCCTTGTATTGGAATATTATTATACACTAAGAAATATATTGAAATGACATCTTAACAACTGTCAAGAATATACTTGGTAAATGTGGTGCTCAAGATAATTTATAGATTGTTGTCAAGTAATTTAATTACAGGGTAAATTTCTGATTTTCTATGATTATTCTTTTTATTGAATTGATCTTTGAAAGTATTAGCCTCAATGTCTCTTGACTGATCTTAGTTTCTCAAAGGATTTATTGACAATCAGATGAATGCATAAATCATGAAGAAAACTCATGTTCATACTCTATACTGATGGAGTGCAAAAAGGAATGCTACTGTATTTCTGTGAAGATTTCAAGAAAACAAGTATTTATGGTATTGATTTACATCATCAGAAATAGATATGCTTTTCAAGTTACTTGGTAGTGGCAGATCATGTTTTGTAGGTGGAAAATTAGTTATTGAAAAACTCAAATCTTCAAATATAAAGCAGTGATGAAATCTTAAGTAAAGATCATAGTTTTCAGCAATATTTACTGAAGTCAATGACAGAGATTACACAAGTTTTCAAGCAGACTGATAGCCTGAAATTTCATTAGCAAATAAAAATGTACCATTTTTGACATAGAGCTCTAGCCCAGGCTTTGAGCGGTGTCTTTTAAATGATTGGTTTTGGGAAGTCATATGAAGGACTTAATGAAGATCTCAGTAGCAGTGGTACTTTAAAATTCTAAAACATCAGAAGTAGAATAATATCTACCCACTCACAGAAAGGTATTTGTTGTGGCAATTAAAATAAATGTATATTAAACAGTTTGAAAGTCAATCAAGATATTGAAATTAATACAAGACAGGCTTTTTAGTATTGATAAAGCAGAGTGTTCCGTGACAAATGGCTCTTTAATCCACAAGCTGTTCAAAACTAGCGAAAATAGCATAAAAAGCAATTGCAAGCCCTCACTACCAAACCTCACTCTTAGTCTTCTTCTGGCCCTGTCAGTCGTGCACTGTGAGCTATGTGGTGACACAAATTTGCTGGAGGATAATGAGAGCTCTCAGCTTGTTGACTGCAGTGATTTCCTGGGAGATGAGAGATGCAGTCTTACTCCTCCTCAAGCTGCGCAGAAGACTCCTCTGTGTTTTAAAAGTAAAAGCATGAAGCAGCTGTATTACCCAAAAGAAGGATCCAAAGGCAGCTAAGCGAAGGAATGGGTCCAGGCTGTGAATCCCTAACACAGAAATAGGGCCAGTCTAAGGGAGAGGAGGATTTCAGACATGGCTCTGTCTTTGTAAGTGTCTAGGTATTAGGACGATTGCTGAGACTTGCCTGATTTTTCACTCACTGAATAAGGAGCCAAAATGTCTAAGAATGGGATTTGAGGATTTAATTCCCAGTCAGATGCTTAAAAGTTAGCTATGGCAGCACAGAAATTCCTTGTGAATTGAGGACCGAGACCTTTCTCACACAGTTCACAAAATTCCCAAGAGCTGCATATTCCTACAGGTTTCTGTTAAAAATGAGAATATTCACTGCATGCTGGATTTTGTGACTTTGGAACACTGAATGTAGCAGAATAAAATGCATATGATAATATATTTGATGCCTCTCTAAATTTTACATCCTAAAAAAACTTTGTCCATCTGGGATAATTCTATAAACAGTTAAGCCCCATGGTATTATGTTGCTGAGGGAAAAAAAAAAAAAAAAAAACAAAACACAAAAAACCACAAGATAAAACTCTTACCATTTCAGAATATGAAATATGCCATGAATAGTAAAGAAAAAATGTTTTTGTAGTGATTGGGATAGGCCTGATGGTGGAGATCTAAAAAGGATATGAATCTCTCTTTCCCTCCCAAAGGAGGGATTTGGAGCCCGGTAAGAGCTCTGTTGTTGACATATGGTGGAGAGAACGAGCGGTAAATGAAGAGATTCCAGTGGGCAATCATGAAACATGTTTATTTTATAGATGTTAGGGATCTTTTGAGATTTTGGGTGGTTTTTTTGGTAGACACTTCTGTTTACAAAGGGACGTGTGCTAAGTAAGTGGTGAAAAGTTGACAATTATACAATTTACCATCACAAATGAAAGACTGGGCATGCTAGTTATGTTTGAATGTTCTTGAAGTTAGTGGCCACCCTTGTCTTAGCAGCTTGCAACCCTGGCATGCTGAAACCATAGCCCTAAAGAAGGAAGAAAGTATTGTCAGGGCCCTGAGGGCACCAATAGGCCTTCCTGGCCCTGCCCAACCTCCCCTGGGGCCTCCCCCACCCCTGCCCAAGGGCCCAGGAGACCCATTTTGGCTCAGCCCAGGGCCTCCAGTCCTGGCTGTTCCTGGTCACTTCAGTGCCCAGCCCTGTTTCTTCACCTTGTGGCAGGATTTCCTGGATGATCTTGGACCTGACTCGTTACTTTGCATCCATCTAATGTGGCAGTCTGAAGTTTGGGAGGCAAACATGAATCATGTGGAATAATCAGAGAAACAGGAGTGTGTTTAAGGATCTCCAGGGGAATGGAGGACTGCAGGTTGACCTTAACGCGTGTCCCAGATGAAGAGCTGAAAGCACAGGAGTGGTGGGATGTAGCTCTGGCCAGGAGCACAAGGAGTGGAGCAGCTGGTGAGGCCAGGAGCAGCTGGGAGGGGTGGCTGTCAGAGCCGAAAAGGTGTGTGGAGCAGGTGGCAATTTCAGACAGGCTTTTCACCCAGCTGAAAAGGTGTCAGAAGCCTACAGCTTACAAATCCCAACTTGGGTACGTGGTGTTACTGCAGGAGAACAACCTGTGGGCCTTGCAATAGCCTTGCTGGAAAGTTAGAGAAGAGGATCACAAAGCTATTATAGGCAGACATCAGAAGTAGATGTTGTCTATTAATCTGCTTAAGTTTCTTTCTTTTCTTTAGTATGATAAAATACGTCATGCCAAATGATTCACGTCTGTGAGTGGGGAACAGCAGCTTATCAAACAATCCGAATCTTAGGTCAATATTCTTAGGCTTCTGAATAGGAGTCTGAGACCTTTTTTTACTGACTTGTAAACTTGAGTAAAGTTTTTGCTATCTGTAAATGAAAAATAGCATACCTCATGGTATGACGGTTACTAGTCTGAAGTGTTTTTTTATTATTATTATTAATTCCAAAACTGAGAGTTCTGAGAATTTCCCCATGCTCTTATGTGAATGATACTTGAAGGTAGTAGTCTAGAAGCCATGGATTATCGCAACATGAAGGAATTCGGATCTGACACTCATTTGGAGTAAGTGGCCCAGAAGTGAATGACTTATGTCAATATTTTGACACTGTCAACACTGATCAATATTTCTGTGTCAGCAGCAAGTGCTTTCCCTACATAATATTTCTCTTATTGACTAAAGGTGATTGGTTTCATCACCATGTTAAGTAGATGATTTTCACAAGTCTTAAAAGGAGCATGCTTTAATTGTGCTACAACATGAACTGAAACATTGCCAAGAAAAAGAGTAAGGATACATAGATCTAACTTATAAACTTTCTTGTGTTTGTATCCTCAGTGCTGGAGATAAAAATGCTTTCTCAATTTCCATCATGCTATCATGCTTAGCCATTATAAGGCTTTTGTACTCTGAGGGATAAATCAAATCCCAATAAATACCCACAACATACTGTCATTGCCCTCTTTGTGCTCTCCTTCTTTCTCCTTGCTAAGAAGTTTGTTAGTGGATATAAAACAGATCCTTCCTTCCTGCAGCAGCAGACATCAACCTAGATAACTTCACAGAATGAAGCTGTTTCACTCAAAAATACAAATGACAGCAAATCTCACAGGGCTCTCTGTAAAATGACATCTGTGTATAAGAGGTGATAGTACTATTTGATTTTTAAAAGATTTCAGCAGAAAATGAACAGTTATTTATTCATTAAGCAAACATTTAAAAAAATAATTATTAAACCAACTGGTATAGACAGAAAAATTTGAAGCCTCATGGCTACAACAAAACACCAGTTATGCAGCTTGTGCACTTAATACTTTTCACAATATATACACTTTTGTTAGTTTGTCTTCAGATTACTGAAAGAATACAGTAATTAAAGTACGCAGAAGAAATATTAATCTAAGAGTGCTAAGGAAGAGGAGTGAGTGAAATGAAGTAGTTTCCTGCTCTGTTATGTGGTGCCATTATCACAGGAAACTAGGAAGGAAGTGAAGAAAACTTTATCAGGAAGAAAGCAACACCAAGTTATTCTAGCTACACAGGGGAGTGTACATGGACCTCAGTTTTTGATCCTGGGGAAGACAGCAGTCATCTCAAGTAATGAAATTTGTAGGTTAAAGCAGTGCCAGCACAGGTCAAAAAAAGTAGGACATGAATTATTGAAGCTATTCAGCTGTCATTATTGGGAGCTTGACAATGTGAATTACAGGAAATTTCAACATAAACTGACAAGGAACTTCCCTCTGTAGAAGATATCTGTATTATAGTATGAAAACATACAGAATAATTCTGTGTGTATGTAAATGTAGCATGAACAAAGCACAGAGCTTGGCATGCTGTTCATATGGATGTGGTGCTGTGCTGAAGAGAGCTATGGGAACCCTAACAAACATTCAGTTCCTCCATACATTGCTTTAGGAGATCCAGGTTTAAAAGGATGTGCTTCCATGGAAGATACATGGATTGTTTTGAGATTGGTTTTGAAGAGGCTCTTTAGGGACTGCTTATAGCTAGGAAACCTCTTCTGTATCATAGAATCATAGAATGTCCTGAGTTGGAAGGGACCCACAAGGATCATCGAGTCCAACTCCTGTCCCTGCATAGGACAACCCCAAAATTCACACCGTATGTCTGAGGGCGTTGTCCAAATGCTTCTTGAATATTGTCAGGCTTGACACTGTGACTACCTCCCTGGGGAGCTTGTTCCAGTGCTCCACCACCCTCTGGGTGAAGAACCTTTTCCTAATGTCCAACCTAAACCTCCCCTGGCATATCTTCCTGCCGTTTCCTCGGGTCCTATCACTGGTCATCAGGGAGAAGAGATCAGTGGCTGCCGCTTCTCCTTCCCTAGTGAGGAAGCTGTAGACCACAATGAGGTCTCCCCTCAGTCTCCTCTTCTCCAGGCTGAACAGACCAAGTGACTTCAGCCGCTCCCTGTACAGCTTCCCCTCTAAACCCTTCACCATCTTCGTGGCTCTCCTCTGTATGTGCTGTTCAGTGAGGAGCTCACATGAACTTCAGTTATGCTTGTGGTACAGTGGAGATCAACACCACTCCTTCTGGTTTTGTTTTATTTTTTTTTTTTTGCTTGGGTTTTTTGTTTGTATTTTGTTTGGTTTTAAACCAAAACCTGTCTTCTCTAGTGTCTTTTGTCAGATTTTTAAAATCACTTTTGCAGGCTCCATTCTATCCTGTGGTACTGGGGCCTCCCTGTCCCCGTTTATCTTGGGATTTTCTTGGTGCTGCAGGATGCCTAGCAGAGCCAAATGCAGTGAGTTTTTTTTGTTGTGCTTTCTATCAGAGCCATCTGGGTACTTGCTGAAAAGGGGACCATTCTGTCAGAGGTGTTGTTGGCTGTATTCATGTTCTTGAGCGTGTATGTGCATCTCCAAGTATCAGAACACCGTTTCATGTCCACTGGAGATGTTATCTGCTTTGATTACTAAGAAAGCACCTATTTATCTTGTATAGCAGCAATTTTTCCCCAAAGATGCGTGCAACACTTCTTCAAAAAGAAAAGAAAATCTTTCAAGTGAAAAAATAAATACTTACAAAGCGGTGTTTTTCAGGATGTTCAGAATGCAGTTTCTATTAATTCTGACTGTTGTCCCAACTAGTCAACATACAGCTGTTGCAAATTAACTCCCTTGTTAAGAAAAAATGTTATGTGAAGCATCAAAGTAAATTGCAAATGGATCAGATTAGGATCTTTTGCTGTCAAGAGAAATAAAATATAATATCAGAAATTGCATGAAGGTCTGCTTTTCAGTTGCTGTTTTGAGAAAGATACAAAAAAGTTAGATTATAGTAGTGTCTGAGTTCTGAAGTGCATTTTGTGTATTTAACTTCAGTTTTCTTTGCTCTCCACCATCTATTGATACATGTGATGAGTTTTTCTTGTGAACAAGCAAATGTTGCCTTGTTGAGGACATGGTCTTTAACTAAGAGCTAGAACGGTTAACACCAAAAAGGAGAAATAGCATCTCATAAATAGTTTTTATTCTGAATTTTTCCTTTGCATAGTGCAGAGCTAGTCTAAATACTTATATACATTTGCCTGTGTTTACAGTTACATATTTCTCTTAAGAAGTATTCCTTGACTGATCTCTGGTCCAACTGGTGTGTTTAAAAAATACTGTTAGTAAAGTAAACTGCTCTAGAAAATTCCACCTCATTTATTAACAGCATCATAATGCAGCAGTTTATAAACCTGCTTTTTTACTATGAGGCCACAGGTGGCCCGGAGAGGTTGTGGAGTCTCCCTCCTTGGAGATATTCAAAGCCAGTCTGGACATGGTCCTGAGCAACCAGCTCTGGGTGACCCTGCTTGAGCAGTGGGGGTTGGACCAGATGACCTCCACAGGTCCCTTCCAATCTCAACCATTCTGTGGTTCTGTGATTGCATACTGGCATCCCGTGGTTGTTCTGGGCTTGATTTAGACAAGCAAATGAGCTATGCAGCATGGCCCAAAGTCAGCACAAAATTATTACTTGTTAACTATTGGGGAGCAGGTAATACGATCTAATTGCCTTGAAGGAAAATTTAGGAGTTTATTTCCTTAAATGGCTGGATTTGCATTGACAGCTATCCCCTTTCTCTCATGAGTGAGATAACGGACAGACCCTGTAACGATATGCCACTAGACAGCAGCTCTTCTCTTGAAGCCCCTTGATATCAAGGTTCTCAGAGGTTAAACTGCTAAACTGCTCCTAAATTTTTCTTAGTATAGACATGAAAGCCAATGAAGATGTGTATTGTACCTGGAGAAAGGACTCTACGCTTAAAGGCTTTGTGTCTTTATTTTCTGACTCTGTCAGTTGGTCTAATAAAAGATATTACATCTCTCTCCAAATCTTGCCTCCTGTGTAGTTTAGGAGGTTTTCAGGATTTTGACCTAGTTTCACAGAATTTGTTGTCAGCAAAGGTATTTTCAGCTTTGCAGATGGCCTAATTCCACTTGACCTACAACAAAAATGTGCAGTATCCAAACTGGTCCAGGGCTACTGTGCTGCAAAGCTTCAAATCAGTATTGATTATATACTTAAGAAGACCAAAGTTCTCTAAAAAGCAATATATTCAGTAATGTTTTGCATTGTCAACATCCATCTTTATCATAACGTTGGTATTGCAACCTTACAGTGTAACTGAATGTGCTATAGTTTTAGTATTTCAGCTAATAATCAAACTGAATAACAATAGAAGTAGAAGCAGCACCACATTTTTTTCTTGTTAGTCTTGTTTTACTACTGTGTGTTGTTGAACTATAAAATAATTGAGCAATAAAGAACAATTGCTCTTTTTTCAACATCTTTTTTCTAGCTCTTGTCCCTGTACTAGAGATCTTCTAAAAAGACTGCACGTAGTGAGTAATTGCCCTATTTGTTTCACATTTGTTATGCCTCAGAATGAAAACTAATCACAGATAGAGGCTTGGTGCCTGGACATTTCAAGATTACCTCACAACTATTTTTATTGCTGATGTTCAGGCCACATGTATCTCAGAAAATATAATAAAAGTAATAAATATTATCAAAATATATATTATAAAAAAATAATTTCTTTGTCTTGTAATTCCCTTCAGAGGAGATGTTGTGGTTTAACCCCAGCCGGCAACTAAGCACCACACAGCCGCTCGCTCACTCCCCCCACGGTGGGATGGGGGAGAGAATCGGAAGAGTAAAAGTGAGAAAACTCATGGGTTGAGATAACAAAAATTTAATAGGTAAAGCCAAAGCTATGCACCCAAGCAAAGCAAAGCAAAGCAAGGAATTCATTCACTACTTCCCATGGGCAGGCAGGTGTTCAACCATCTCCAGGAAAGCAGGGCTCCATCACGTGTAACGGTTACTTGGGAAGACAAACGGCATCACTCTGAATGTCCTCCCCTTCCTCCTTCTGCCCCCAGCTTTATATACTTTATATACCATGATGTCATATGGTGTGGGATATCCCTTTGGTCAGTTTGGGTCAGCTGTCCTGGCTGTGCTCCCTCCCAGCTTCTTGTGCACCTGGCAGAGCAAGGGAAGCTGGAAAGTCCTTGACTAGGATAAACATTATTTGGCAACAACTAAAACATCAATGTGTTATCAACATTATTCTCATCTTAAATCCAAAACACAGCACTATACCAGCTACTAGGAAGAAAATTTACTGTATCCCAACTGAAACCAAGACAGGAGAAAATACAAGATCTTTGAAATTAAGCATGGCATCATCTTCATAAACTGGGCAATGAAGAGATTCTTCAGACGTCTAGCTAAAATAATAAAAAAATCTGAAATGTAAATTTCCAAGGCTGGAGGCTGCACAGCCTCTCTGGGCAACTTGCTCCACTGCATGGCTGTCCTTATGATGAAAAAGTTTTTCCTTATATTCAGTCCGAATTTCTCTTGTTTCAATTTGTGTCTCTTGTCACTTGTCCTGCCATCATACATGACAGAAGAGCTCCATCTTCTTGATAAACTCCTCATAGGTATTAGAAGGCTGTTTTTAGGTTTCCCCTTCAACCTTTTCTTCTCCAGAAATGTAGAATTTATTATATTTTTTTTAAATAAAGACTTCATTATTACTTTCTTGATTATATTCTATTATTACTACTTTTACTTCCATAAATGTGTGCTGGTAATATCATTTTACTGTCTTTTTAGAAGAAAACTAAAATTAAAATTAAATAATATAAAATATAAAATTAAAATTAAATAATTGTTCCATTTTCCCTATATTATCTAATTTAATACTTTTGCTTCTGTCTGTTATGTAAGGCACAAAAGCAAAAATTGTCTCCAGCTCATTTCTGTTTGAAAACTACCTCAACTACATAAGGGTACTGCTCCTTTGAATAGGTAGCAAAATGTATCCTCTCATTAGAAAAACAGATCTCAGTTAACTTGCTAACCACACTGCACTTTTACTATCTCAAACGACTAATGAGCAGCTGGTGGCCTCTTCAATAAATACAGTGTCCTGATTGAATTATTCCTTGTCTAAAGTCAGTCCAAACAAATTAATCTATCAGGAATTAAGCAGTGGCTTGCTTGCAACAAGTGAAGTTGACTGCAACAGGTATGTTTGGGGGGCAGAGAACTGAGGTCTGTGGCTGGAGTCAGAAGCTGCGGGACAAAGCAGAGGCTGGGGGACACAGCCACGCAATTGGCAGTTGAACAAAAAGTTCCTTCAACCAGCCTTGCTGCCATGAATGAGCTGGAGGGCTGTCTGTAAGCCACAGGGATACTAAACTGACATTGTCCTTGTTTCTATACATATACCCCCTCTTCAAATTAATCACCACTAAAAGAGGAAGAGACCTTCCAGAACTTATATTACCATTATATCAAGGAATTAGGAGGGAAAAAGTATGTCATTTCAAAACATGAACTCCTGCATCTTTTTAAAAGGAAATTGTATTCTTTTGATAACAGTCTGTTTGAAGACGATTGTTATTTACTGTTTCTCGTTGCCTCTCATTTCTGTTGAATTTATCATAGTCACATGATATATGTAATAATTAGGAATGTAAAATCATTGCAGAAAACTATAGCTTTATCCAAAAATGTGACAGGTTATGTTTCTGTGTTGCCATGTGGATTGCAAACCATGATTATTCTTACTATGTTATATTTAGAACTATTTTATAGTGAAAGCTGGCACGGGTTTCATTCCACATCTATCCTTTTTGTCAGTTTTCCTTTCATGAATGATGTGACACAAGGAAAGCTTCTGTAGGCAAAAAAGGTCATGATCTTTATTGACACCTATTATACTCTGGGAAATCAGCCATCAGAAATACAACAATTACATATAATAAACATTTTTTACAGTTCTGAATATAAAGACAGACATAAAACTTATGTCTAATGCTGCTGCCTTACCAAAAAGTTATTTTTGTATTTGTAGATGAAACCGCATGGATAACGGAAATTGCAAGTAGGAATAAAAATTTTTAAATTAAGCAGTAAAGCTATAGTGGAAACTGCTTCAGCCTTTTTTCCCCCCTCATTGAGTGGAACCCAAAATATAAGTGTAAGAAAATCTGAGCATATATGACTGTGGAACAGAAGCAAATTGTACTGACAGGCTATGACATGTAACAGAATATTTGTGATCAGCTAGAAAAAGTAAAAATATGACTCCATCAGTGTTAATGTCACATTAACCTTACAGAAAGGACTGCCTGGAGAAAACTGAAGGATTTTGATTGGTGAGTGGCTCTCTTGATCTTCCATTTTCTTCTGTGACACACTGACTGAGCACACTATTCTGATTCAGATGTTAATTTATGGAAATGGATAATACAATGTATCTGATTGCTTAATTATGCATCCTGGGGATTCATTCAGAATCCTTATAATATATCTTGATGACCTTTCAAAGGCAGAACTTGCAATTTGCAACTTTTATTGGGATTTAATCAACTGGACAATACTTCTCACATCTTTTTCTGATGAGGGTACTGACCCCTGTCTCTGACACCTTTGCCGTGTACTATAATCACTCTAATGCAAAAAGCAGTCATTGCTGTGTAGCATAAGTGAATCCAAGAGTGAATAGAGTTAGCCCACAGCTCTGTCTCCTCACACTTTAATATTGAAAAAGATGCTACTAAGGTTTGGTATTGAGGGGTTTGCAATGTGCTAGGAAAAAACGGTATAAAGGCCAAATGAATCTAGCGGTGAATACGGGAAACTATACAATATACGGTATAATAAATGGCATGGAGAAAATAGAAGTGTAATTCCCATTTGGGCTGTTTCATTATACAAAACCAAGGTGTTTCTACTGGAATTGAAAAGCAACTTATTGAAAATTGAAGGAAGGGCTCTTTACTACATGGACTACAATTAACATGCATAACTGATTGCCAAGAGGTGTGACTGAAGAAAAAAAACAACAGACTGAAAAAACCAACCAACCTTTCATATGTATAATATGAATGTCTTGAGTTATAATGGTAAATATGTAGCTGTTAGAAAGGATATAAATCCTTATGTCATCCTCCAGGGCATAACACCAAGTCTCTATATTTGAATTGAGGAGCAACCCTCCCTTGGGTTTAGTTAACTACAAACTACAGAGTTTTTTCATTTTTTTCAAAAAAAACTGAGCCTCTCTACTGCTTTCAGCCTGTAAGTCTGGATAGATGCTCATCACCAGGGGATTCCTAACTAATTATGACTGACTGGTTGATTAATTGTAGTAAGAAAGGTGAGACTCTTGGCTGCCACTCCAAAACAGCAAAATAAATAACCAATGCAGAATTACATGTTCTACTTGTGTTCTGTATTTTGAAACACTGAGGCAAATAGATGATCTTGAAATCAAAACATCTGTAACAGTTTTAATATTTCATTATCCTCTTGCAAGAGTCTTAATATAAATACCTTAAGTAAAGAATATGATGTATAATAGCCCTAAGTAAAGATGAAAATACGAAGAGAAATTCTGTTGGCCAATAAAGATACTTACAATACGACTAGTCTGGTAGTATTATAGAGTTTATATAATTCACTGCCAAGAATGAAAACTTTCACACGCTTTCCTTTCTCTTGTCTTTTTTTTCTTCTGTAAATATGTGTGTTATTCTTGATTATTGCATGCATGGAGCTGTTTCTGAACGTGTTGAATTTTTTCTTTAATAGAGATGTTAAGGAAAAAATGACCCTGTTAGAGGCAAAAATCTAGGAGAGGTGTATTCCACCAAATGAATTAACAGGACGTATAGGAAGGAAACAAAAGCGTTTGATGGCATGGTGTTGATAGGCCAGTACGTGGCAGTTTGTGTCTGCAGAGAGTTGGCATTAAATGTGTTTGAACACACAAAGGAAAAATGTGTGGCTACTGACAGCACTTTAAATACTTGCCACCTGCTACATATGCTGTGCAATGTACATGCTGAATCTGAGAGTTACTGAGTAGTTGGACTCGGAAAAATATAATCCTTGCAATAGTGGATAGACAGGACAGAGGGACAGAGTTTTCTTTTTAAATAGTTGCAATTGACCTCTTTGATTTTCTATTGATGTGTAGCTCTGGGTTTATATCTTAAAGACATTATTGGTGCCCAGATTTTATGAAACTTAAGGCAATTTTGTAGTGGTAAATTAGATGATGAAAAGGAAGTAAATGAGCAAATATGCATTTTTCTCTCTTTGGTTCTAATTTCCTTTTATCTGACTGTCTTCTCAAACGGAGCTGATGATGGATAATACTATGAAGGAAGATCCGCACAGTCTAGATTTTGTTTAAAAAGGCCAGCTCATGAATGACTAAAGTTTAAAATGAAAATGTATGTTCACTTAATTAGTGATCTAATTTAAATGACTAAAGATGCCATCATAGCATGCAAATGCACTTAGAGTTAGCGTATGCATGCAGATACAGTCACAGCTTGTACTGGGCTGGCAAATTGAGAATAGACATTGTTCCCCGTAAGAGAAGAGAGAAGAAGAGTTCCCACTGTTGGATGCCCAAACCTATGCCTGGGACAACTTTTTGTTATTTAGTCTGAAGCTAATCTCCTGCACCCAGTAGCTGAGCAACCAAGGTGAGATTTGAACTTAATTTATTTGTCAGTTACCACCAAAACTGTTTATTTTCATGTTCAGAGAGATTTTTGCAGCACACCAGCTGTCTGAATAACAGTGAACCATCAAGTCTTTTGTTTACAAACACATTTGTTTGAAACATTTTGCATGACAGGTTACAGATTGTGACAATTACACTGGGTCAGAGAAAAGAATGTCATGTAATGCCAGTGCTTATAATGAAGCATGCTCTGATCTGATGGATGCATCTTGATTGAACATGTCATGTTGCATTTCATATGAAAACTTAAAAAAAAAAAGTCTTATGAAATGTTGTCTCTTACCACAATTTTGAGCCACAAACACACACTGTTGGTTTCTCAATACTGTTTCTTATTATATGAAACCCTTGGCAAACATGAAGGTTGCTACCTGAATGGTGGCAGGTAATTACTCACTGTGGTAAGCCCGCCCAGTGCCAGCACTGGTACACGAGTATCTCCTGTTCCTCTGGGTCATTTGCTAGTGTTCCTGCCTTCTCTGTAGAGCAGAGATTTACTGTTGTGCTGGGCCATCTCTGCTAATGGCTTTTCTTAAAGTTTCTCTTGTTTTGTTTCACTTCATATCAGCTGATTTCCATTTACCAGATTCACTGGGGGGACTCTTTTGTGTCAAGCATCCAGTATATATGTCTCAAATAATTCCAGGCCCACGTTCTGATGCAGAGAACCTTCTGGTTGGTAATTTCTCATTTCTCTTTGTTATAAGGCAAAGCCTTTCTATCCAGTACCCAGATTTTCTCATAGCAATTTGTAGTTAATTTCAGATGTTGATTTAATCTCTAATGTTAGTTCTCCAGCTCTCCTAACTGCATGTTAACAGTGAGATTATGTTTGAGATGTTAAGTTTAAAAAATTAAATTTCTAATGTTAAAAAAATCCAGATGTTTTGTGTATCTTTGCTTTCAGCTTCTCCTGTCTATAATGTCACTTCCTATTGAGCTCTTCCTTTCATCTAATACATTGCTGTTGAGATAGGTGAATTCCTATAGCTACACTTTTTGCTTTCTCCTTGACATGTGGTTTTCCTGGTGTAGCTGATTTTTTGAACCAGTTTTTGTGTTGTGGTAGTGGTGCTATCCCACTTATGGCAACACCAAACAACAACTAAGAATCTGTTTTACCAATCTGATGTGTAGTTGTTAATCATTGCAGAGTACTTGACAAATCTGCACACGGCCTTCAGCAAATGGACATCTTTAGATGGAATTTCAATGAGTGCTGTTTAGTCTTTTTGCTGTACTGTTATTTTTGCCATTCTAATATTTCAGTGGTCTTCCAATTCAAGATTTTCCTTTTGGGGAATTTTCCTTCACAAAGTGACATATTTCTTTTTACTTATCCTTTTGGTATTCATCTGTGTGGATATCCTGCTGTAACTGCTGCAGCTGAAGTTAAATCATTGCTGATTGCTGTACACTGTTCTTCACACCCGCCTTCACTGCTTTTGACAGTGCCTTAAGTCTGCTCTTTAGTTTGTTCTAGATATTTCTTGAAGGGTCGCATAGTAATGTGGTCATTGTGGCTGCTGTTGATATGTATGGCCTAGTATGTCCTTACATTTTAGGCAGGTGATTTGAATCTTGCATTAGTAGAGAGATCCTTGGTTTGTTTTGTTGTTCTGCCATCTGGCAAGTCTCTGGTGTTTTGTATATGTTGTTTTGAGGGAAAACAATTGCCAAAGCAAGACTGGAAACTCAGCACAATTAATGTTTAGCTTCTGTGATTGTGGCTTCCCAATGTTCTTTCCATCACCCAACTGTCACTTCTAATTTAGCATTAAAGACACCCATCAGGAGGAGTAAACCGTGCTCCGGTATTGCCAGTGACATCTTAGAGCCACTGCAGAACCCATCATTGCTCTCAGTGCTATGTTGTTCTGTCTGAGCATAATGCTGTATGACTGACAACGCTAGAGAACTACTCCTGAGTCTGTTTGATAGGTTTTCCATTGATTAGCCATCTTCTGTGTGTTCTGTTAAGATGGGTGCTCTATCTTGACTGAGACATATTTCTTCTTTAGCTTGAAACACTTGGCCACTTATTCTCTCTAGTGTTAAGGTGTGAAGTTCATGTTTTTCATAGACTTCATTATTGATGAGACTTTTAATGCCCAAAATATTTCTGCTTTATAGTAACAGGAAGGCCAACACCAAGCCCATCAAAATCAATAGATGTATTCTCTACAGCATCAGTGGGCTTTGGATTGTGCCAAAATTTGTTTATAGAATATCTGTGCATCAGTAGGAAAACTGTGGAGACATGGAGAGTAACTCTGAATGAACTAACATGGATGTTGAAAGCCTGCCTGCATGCTTGCGTGAGTGCGATGTGCTTTTCAGACTAATTTGTGTAACTGATTAGGAAACTTTAGAAAATTAAACTGGGTAGCTGTAAATCCAGGTTCATAGATTCCCATACCTTAACCAGTTCATTTAAAGTTATCTTGTACCTCTGTATGGTTCTACGTGGTACTGTGTAAGTTTATACAACAGAGCTCCTAAAATATTTCTTCTTCTTTATACAGAGTCACATTTTCTTAAATAGTTAATAGGTACAATAGGTAAACTCTGTGCATAGTGTAATTCTATTAATTTTGAATTACATAAGAAAAAAAAATAGGAGAAATGTATCTGAAATAAAGTAATTCTTTTCACCCATTCTCCAGCATATATTTTTTTAATGTATTTTTCCTTGTGCTTCAAGCATTTATGGCTGTTTTCCAGGATGGTTTTGAAAGATGTTGGCTCCGTGATTGAATTGTTTGATTAAATGTTTGAATAATATCAGTCTTTTCAAATGAAATAAGCACATTCAGCTTGCCAGACTGTTTAGCCTTGAGTTGTTAACTCCGTAGTGTCAATCATGGAATGTGTTTAAAAATGGATGATACCACTTAAGAAACAGCGAAAAAGTAGCTAGGGCTCAGCACTGCAATCAGAGTTGCAGAGATATCATTGTTGCACAGATAACACTTATCTTGCTGGTGGGATCCAGCCTGTGAGTAGGTACCGGGGCTGTGCATCCTTGTTAGGGCTCTTGCTAGCCCTCGTTCAACTGGGTGAGAATGGCTAGGCGGTTTGCTGATGACTATCCTTTAGTAGGAGGCTTTCATAGCTTCAGGGCATCTGACCATGTAACAAATGGTGACTTGCTTATCACCATTAATGGTAATGGAGATTGACTTCAATCCAAAATTTCTTCACTCTCTGATACTGAAGAGACATTTATTTTTCAGACAAATGCTCAGCATGAAGTATGCAAGGACCTACACTTTTCACGCCATGCTACGAATACAAACTTAACTTAAATGAATACATCTGCTGTGGGTACAGGCTACCTCACACTTTGTTAGTTGTAGGCCAAATCATTTTTTGCTACTTTGTAGATTGTTTAGGATATTATGTCAAGATGAAAAACAAGACTGCTTCTTCTGCATGTGCCATTCCCTAAGGAAGAGACTGCTAAATTGCAATACAGCTCTTAAAACTTTGCTTAAAATTACTTTTTCTATAAGAAAAAATGAAAGATGGTTTTGACCGAGTAACTTCTAACTCTGTGCACCAAGAGGTCAGATCAGCTACAGGATTTGCTTAGATCAGTACTGATTCATAAGCAAGAAGTAACTGAAATAGGAAAGTGCTGAAAGCTTGAAGGTGCTGGCAATTCCTTCAAACTCCATGTTGGAAATCATATTGCTAGTTACCAAAAACATAATCTTAGTCCAACTCTGATGCCTTTTTTTGGGAGATTAAATAGAGAAACGAATGCAAAGAAGTACAGGCCAATGACACAGAAGATGATAGATGAAAAAAAAGTATGCAAACCCATTATGTTCTTGGCCTGGTTATAATATAGGACAACATAAGTCATCCATTTTATTTTTGTATCAGACACGTGACTGGCTGTTCTACTGCCAGAAAGGCAAGGGAATTGTTACTATTGCCTTCAATAGGAATAGAATTAAAGACTACCATATATAACTAAATCAGATACTATATGTGCTGCTTCATTCTTTTTTCTGTTACTAATTGAGTTATATCTCTTATTACGCATAGCAGTGGCTGAACTTTCTCACAAAGATTTCTGCTTTTCTTCAGGCAATGTTTCATTCTCCTTTCTTATGTTCACTTGAAAGCCTGTCATCTGAAATCATTCTGTGCTTCAGGTTCTAGCAATCAGATGAAAGTGAAGAATGCTTTCATCCCCCATAGAGTTTAATCCCATACTACTCTGACTCAGTTATTTTAAATGAAGTCTTATAATTTTGCTGTTACACAAGTTGAACGGAAATTATATAAAGGAGAACAAAAGAAGTTTTTTGTTTAATTTTTTATTTTATGTTTGTGAACAAGGTAAGTGATTGCCTTTGCAGAATGAGTATTTCCAGGAAATGCAATCTCTCTCCATTGAATTTAAAAGTAACCCTGAGTGTATGTATTTTTTCTATAAGAACAGTCATCTGCACAAACAACCCACCATGTAGCATCATTAAATTGGCAGCCTGTATTAAACAGTAGCCAGCTAAGTGCCACTGAAAGAGACTGTATTAATCAGAACATGTTTTCACAATTATCTAGAAGAAGATGCAGAGAAAGGAGCTCACACAGTCACCGTGCCACGTGGCCGGATTGTCTCTGATTGCTCAGTGTAGCAAACGGAGCTAATTGCACTGTACAGCGATGGACAACCGAAGTTCTGGATTTCATTACCCCTTGTAGTACTGGCAGGAAAATCAGTAATGTGGGGCAGTGAAATTTGCCAACGCCTGCTACAGATCTCCTTACTATTTCCTCTCCCTGTGTCTCAGAGCTTCAGATTTAATTTTTTTTTTTAGTTTTGGATTGACTTGGATGGCCTTTTTTCATGTATCATACTCTGATGAAAAATTTTACGTAATGTGGAATTATTTCTCTACAGAATTTGAATAATGATATGAAGGTCAGCTCACTGAGGTACTTACAAAGAAGCAAATGCCAAGTAGTAAAAATATCAATGAGAAAAAATGCCAGGTAGTAAGCATAAAAAATTCTTACTGTGTTTATGAATTCCCCTGTCAGGTAAGAAACACCCTATACCACAATATGGTAGTGTGAACTTCCTTCCTACTTGATGTTAAGAGGGAATAAAAAGCTTGTGATACAGCCTAAAAAACTTGTAATATTTCACTGAATAGCTAAGGCATTTTTTTAAGGTTGATGGTTGGCACTCTCATAAGAGCAGGCATCGGGGATTTCTGCTTGGGCAAGAGGACATCAGAGACTATTGGTGACACAGTAGAGAATGATGGAATATTTACTAGTTATTAACCAACATTAAAGAGATTCAGAGGAACTGGAATTAATTTTATATCTTGCTGTTTAAAAATAAAAAAAAGCCACAAAAAAAACAAACCTTTGTAAGTAAAACAGTGAAACAGTAAGTATTTAATAAAGCTTCTGAAATTTTCTACCTTGATTATTATCAGACATCTTTTAGGGACTACCTAAAAGCATTTTGCCAGCTTTTGCGCAAAATGACCTTTCAGAAGGTTACATGGCTTAAAACAGTGGTGAGAGTGATAAAGAATGAAATTCCTTCTAGAGAGAGACACTGAGCAGTTTGTCTTTCAGAGTACAAAACAGTAAATTTGAAATGGATTGTATAAGGGGAACTAGAGAAATTGTATCAGCTTCTGTGATAGAGCTGCCTCTGATATTGAACTAGGTTTAATGAGAAACAAGAGTTGCATTAGAAACAAAGCCAGTAATATATTGATAGGTAAGTGATAAAAGAGTTTCCTGACTAGAATGCATTAAACGAAGGAACTAAAACTAAAATATTTTAGTGCTGCAAGATTCAAAGTGAATAGATGAATATTAAGGGTGGACTAAACAGAAGATGAACATGTCATCTAAAGGATTAATTTATGAATTTCATTGCCTGTATAAAGTACAGTATCTTGGGAAGTAGCAGAGATTATCTGAAATATTAAAATGTGATGTGGTTGGGTCTTGTACCTTTTTGTTATCTTACTATGATTATTTCATAGAAATATCATTTCAATCACAAATGTCCTATTTAGCAAGAATTTCTCAGTGTTGAATTTGACAGTGTTTAATGATTGCCATCATGCTATATTTTTACCATATAGATATTCCTATTATTGTAGCTTCTGATCAACAAACTTCTGTCTAGTCTAGATTTTTTTAATTAATCTTATTTTTTATAAAGCAACGTTCAATTTTTTATTTAGGTTTGAAATTCTGCCGGTTCAATTTTTTTATTGTACCAGATATATATATAACTAAGGAATCATGCTATGTTTTCTCATATAAAGGAACTTTTATTACATCTTTTACAAGCAGATTTAAAACTGTATTGCATGATACATGGACACATCTTATTGCTTTGTTCTTGATCTCAATATCTATAAACAGTGCCATTATCAATAAAGTGCATATTTTATAGTATCATCTTCATATCCTAGTAAACCATTTCCCTAACAGCATATGACCTTTTTGCTATGTGCATTTGGGACAAGCAAGTATATGGATGGTGTGGGGCACACCATTCAATATACTTCACAGAAATATCTAATTACTGAGTCTGATGATGGCATTATTCCCCTTCATGGAGACATTTTGGGGGGCCTTTCAATTTATTGGGAAATTTTCAGTGAGGAAAATTTGCTGTCTCTACTATATGCAACATAAACTGGCTGTATGCACAGATACTTATTCTGCATGATGTTTCCCTTAGATGAGCAATAGTCAATAATTGTTAAAAAACACTCACAAAGAGGGAAGAAGAAAGGGAGGAAAAGAAAAAAGATCAAACTTCTGAAATTTTTTGGTTCATTAATGAATAAGAAAAACAACAGAACTTGTATGAATACAAATTACCATAGTCAGCTTCTTATTTATGATTTTCCATTTTTCATCATATCTGTCATTTTTTTGCAAAGCACTGTTGCAGATGACTAGTCTGCACTGCTGGGATTGTGAGATACAACTAAGAACACAGGGTATAAAAGGATCACTCAAACATTTTGTTTCAAGGATGACTGATTGCATTTTGGGGAGTTCTTTATGATGCAGTGAAATTAAATTGGAATACATTTTCTGTAACTTGTAGGGCTCTTGCTCTTGCTTTTCTTTCTGTGGAAAAGGCTCTCTGTGTGTGTTCTACAAAGAGCTGATCCCATTATTTATAGTTCTTGATCATTGCTAAAGTGGAAATGAGTTTCCCTCCTATTTTTTCCATTTTCATATAAGAAAAATTGTATTAAGTATTTCTAGAATGAAGGTTTTAATGTTGTCCTGGTAGAGTATTAATAACCCTATACCCTGACTGATTTTAAGTACATCACTGTAATGTGTTTAGATCCGCTGTGCTAGAGCTCGTGCTGCCTGTTCTACTGGGCACTGGGCAGAACGATTCAAGTTTTCACATTGGTTTACTCTTGGTTTTTGGAAAACTTATTAACTTTCCCACTTTGCAGAATCCTCATTTTTAAATGGAGATGACTTTTTACCTAGCTCACAGGATATTTATGTGGAGCTTTGAAGCTCTAATATGCTAGGCAAATTTTACAGAGTCTATACCTGTTTCACATTCTTACTCTTTTGAAAGAATTGCATTGTTCTTGTAGTTGTTGAATAATACAACCAGCCCTATTGACAAGCTGTGTGACTGAGGGTCAGATGATCTACTTATCTGTACAGTAGGTCTATGAAGCTTGTATTGATTTTTTTCCTTCCTTTTAGTTTTACAATATGAATGGCAGTTGTGTCTTGGAAAAGTTCCTATCACTTTCATTAAGACAGATTATCTGGTATTCTGCTGAGGAGAGCTTTAGACTTTAACTCGTCTGCTTAGAAAAAAGGAAGTTCTTTTTTTTTGCCCAAGAGTTTACATGCAATGTGCGGTAATAAAACAGAGCACAGTATACAGGAAAGTTTCAGCAAATAGCTCTTTAGATTGAATATTAGACCTGAAAACAAGATAGTGATAGTAACTATCTGCTACCTCTTTTCATAGAGCCCTCAAAATCCTTTTTATGCAGATGGAATTTCAATTTTAGCTGTGATTTGTCAATATGCTTCAGTAACCTGTAACCACTCGGACTGCAGTAGTCCACTCTGTCCATCTGGGCATATGACCCCTATGCATACAGGAAAAAACTTTTCATCACATGATCATAAATCTCCCTCAATTTACTAGCCTTGGAAGTGGAGCTGATCTGAAAGTCTGTCATAGCTTTAACATTTTGCATATGTTTTTAGACACTTTAAGGTCTGTATAGCTAAAGAAAGAGGGGTGGGGCCAGCAACTAAATCCAATTCTGGAGCTGAATGTATTCAGCTGGCAGTAAAAGGACTGGGTTGTGACCCATGCTACTTGTGCTATTTTTAGTCAGTGATTTTCTAATGTGACTGGTGCAGGAGACAACAGAGTTGAATCCCTTTAGGATGAAGATAGCCTAGAACCCAGTCTTTTGCATCCTTGGTAAATGCTATGACTACAAGTTTGTCATGAAAAAAAGGTTATTCATAAAGACTACTTAGATTCACCGATTTACAGATGTCCTTAGTTACTAACTGAGCTTGCACTGGAGATTACATCTCATCCAACTGTCTGTTCTGGATTGATACCATGTTCATATTTGCTTCTGACGCTACTGACTATTACTTCCATCTAATATGGACAGTCTCATTGGGCTGTCTCTGTAGTTAATGTAGAAAGAGAGTTTTCTCCATACGTGTAAAGCAGCTGCATTAGGTTTCTGTGCTAAATTACCCCTCAGGCACAGCTGATTTCTCATTGCTGTCTGTAGAGGGAGCCTGGAAAGATTTGACCTCAGTAGGGTCAAATGAGTCTTTGTGAAAACCTCCACCACTCACTTCCCTTAGGTGTTAAAAAGAGTGTTCTTGTCTTTTAAGTTTGTATTGGTAGAAGGCGGCTCTGGATCTCAACCAGAAGAGATATCTAATGCGCAGCCATGACTCAGGTTTCTGTGTTCCTGGGGCTGAGAAGAATTCAGCCACATTCCTATTCTTGGGCTTTAGCTTAACGTGAAGGCATGGCTTTTTATGGGTCATCCTTAGATCCACCCAGTTCTCCTGTTGTCTGGCTTCTTAGACACTCAAAGCCTCACTTTTGTAAAACCTGCCTGTTAGAGATGAATGCCCATTTTTTCATGTTATGAACCTTAAGCTGATGGTGTGGAGGGTGTATTCCCAACTCCTGCCTTACGGAAAGCACATTTAGAAATTATTGACTCTCTTACCAACGTAGAAAAGATTCCATAGAGAGTAGGAAAACGAGGTTCTCAGTTCCATATTGAAATCCTGTTCTCCGATTCCTTCATTATGTTCTTGGATGTCTCTCAATATGTTACCTATTTTAATTTATTTTAATTTATTTTTTTTGTGCCAGATGAGTTTCTCAATACTTTAGATCTCACATTATCTTACAAACTCTGGGACTTTAAATTGCAGTATAATTTAAATCTGAGGTGCTTGGGATCTTCTGTTCTTGTTGAGGGAAAAAAAGAGCAGATAACTGGTAGGAATGAGAGGTTAAGTTTGTGAACTCATAAGAAACAATTTTACTCTAAAGATCATTTAATATATTTGATTCTTACATGGACTTAGCAGAGCAGTATGTGAACTGACTACAGCATTGCTTAAGATGTGAGATAACAAGGTGAAGTATAACATGTTGAATAGAGTTTTTTCAGACCAAAGCAAGGCTGTTTACCAAATCATTGGCAACATCTTATCACACTAAAACAGACATAGACTTCTTACATTTAGTTTTGAGAGGCAGCTAAAATTCAATATGTGTACAGAACGTTTAAATGGTATTGAAACAGCTGGTCTACAGAAAAGCCAAATAACATTGAACATTAATATCTTCACACACCTTCACTTTCTGAAACAGACTGATTGTAACTGGGAGAAAAAGCAGTTTTTCTTTAATTTCTATGTCTATGTCATGCAATGGGATTTACTTCGTAGAATCCCTGAAACCCTTGACATTCCCCTGAATTCCATAGACGTTTTAAACTTTTTGATAACCCCCTACTACTTTAGTATAATTTCAGAAACAAACTGTAGTATAAATGATGGTTTTAGAGACACAGTAAATTAAACAGTGCCAGGCCCATGTTCTGTTTCTGAAACCAGTTAGTGCAGTCTTGGCCACAACTGTACAACTAAACTCTATTATCTTCCAAAACTGGGCTTCTTTAGGAAAAGCATTGCCAGCAGGTCAAAGGAGGTGAACCTTCCTCTCTACCCAGCACTGGTGAGGCCGCATCTGGAGTGCTGGATCTAGTCCTTGGCTTCCCAGAATAACAGTGACATGAACATAGCGGAGGAGGTGCAGCAAAGGGTAACTAAGATGATGGAGGGGTGGGCACATCTTACCTACAGGACAGCTGAGACTGTTCATCTTGGAGAAGAGAAGGCTTGGGGGAATCTGGAGAAGTAAAGGTGAAACAGCCAAACTCTTCTCAGTGGTGTGCCCAGTGACAGGACAAAGGGCAATAAGCACAAACTGAAACACAGGAAATTCTGTTTAAACTTAAGAAAGAAACTTTTTATTGTGAAGTTGGTCAAATACTGGAACAGGTATTTGAGAGTTTGTGGGATCTCCTTCCTTGGAAATACTTGAAACCTGACTGGATACAGCCCTGAGCAACCTGCTTCAGCTGACCCTACTCTGAGCCAGGTGGTTGGACTAGATGACTTCCAGGGGTCCTTTCCCACCTCAGTAGTTCTATGAAAACAAGATGGCCACTTCCAAATTTCCTACTGGGAATTGTCTCAGGTCTGAGCTCATACCTTAATCACACCCTGGAATATTTTGGAAGAGTGTAGTTGATCTGAGCCAAACCACAGCCAGGATCATTCTAATCTGGAGAGATGTTGAGAGAAAATACAGAAAATCTGTAGATGTCTTTGTTAGATTAAAAACTTTCAGGTTCTCGACTGATATATCTAGTTCCTTAGCTCAAAATTAATCTAAACTAATTGCCACTTTAACTGCCCCATGTCAGATTGGTATTTTACATTTTTATTATTGCCTTCCTTTTTAATATGAGAAGTAAACCATTTCCAGTACATGGCAGCTGAGATTTTTATTTAACAAATTTCTTGCTGTTGTGTGGCCCTGGCAACATCCTCAAGCACTTTTGCTCTCTTTATACGCCACTTTGTTATCCTAGTTTGTGGCCTTTTAGCACAGATCTAGACACACTGCAGTGTTATGTCGTGTTTTGTTAGTATTCTTGGTGCCATGTGAAATAAATATCATTGATGATTTAGGTGCTCCCGTCCATTCCTGTAATCAAAATGAGGTATTCAGATGCTATGACAACGAAGATATAAACTTCCTAAACCAGGCAGATCCATGCCCTTATCATTAAAAGAATAATGTGCTTTGTGCCTTTATCAGTGATTATCAGCTTTTTGTGAGGCTGATAGCAGTGTCGCTGTTTCATACAGCTGTGTTTCTGTATAATGCCAGTCCATATGACGTGACTTCAGTGAAACAGACATATATTAAATAATCACCATGTGGAGAGAAGGAACAAAAAACACACCCTGGGTGATCACTTTAGGCCTATATGCACATGCAGAATGAAAGAGCAGAACAGCTATGTGATCTGTTCCCTCAGAAAACAACAAACAAACAAACAAACAAAAAAAAACAAAACCAAACAAAACCTACTGAGAACTGAAGTCCTAATCATCAGTGGAGCATGACCACAAATGCATCTTAAGAGATAGGTGCCTCAGGGTATTAGGACTGAACAATCTCTCCTTGATATTATTTTATTTATTTAGTCTTTTCTTGTGATTTCACTATTTTTACATCTTTTTCCTGTTGGCTGACAGAAGCATGGCCCAAGCATGAGCACAATACAAATAGAAACATTTTTGAGGGTTTTATTTCATTCTTTTTCCATTTCTTTGCAATACCAAGAGCAAAGTACCAATGTATCTCTGCCTCTGCTAGGTGAGTTTCTTTTCACCGGACGAAGCTACCTCCTTTCATGTCAAGGAGAGAGGCTAGCTTAGCCTGAAGCAGCCATTCTGCGTATGGAAAGGAAATGTGCTATGTCTTGATCCCCTTTCATGTGTGCAGATTTGAGAATTGGCAGGTCTTTCCAAGACCCACAGAAATATCCTGCCAACCTCCGTTCTCTGTGGGAAATAAGTCTCCAGCAAATGCCTCTGAGGCAATTCACCTCTCTGCTCCCTGCCATCGCACTCTCATAATAGAGCCATAATCCAGCTCACCACTTGCATTATTTTTGTATAAAATCCATGAAATTGCCTCAGACAAGTCAAATGTGTGATGCAAAGTGATTGTATACAGATAAAGAGATTCTGAGAGGGCACTGCCCACAGGATGTGTAAAGCATCTGACATTTTTACAGTAACTGAAAACTCCAAGCAGCTATTCATTGGGGATAAAGGTATTAATCTGGTATTAAATAGATAATCTAATCTTTCAGTCACAGTGTCTTCCCTGATCGATAGGATTTTCAAGTGTAATTGTTTGATATCTACCTGTCCGTTCACTTTTGTAACTGAGAAGCAAGACGAGCAATTTATCTTTACTGGTGCTATTTTTTTTTTCCAGCCTAAACCTACAGTGAATACTTTGCTCTTTAAAAGAGCATCAAAAAAAGTGGTATCTTGGTTTAAGATGTCAATGCAGTCTTCATTGTGTGAATGCCTGAATATATATGTATATTGTGACCTGTATGTGATATGATCTAGCTACTTTATCATAAAATAAAATTCTGTGATGCCTGTTGTTGTGCCTGTGGGTAATAAAAATAACCTGAAGGTAACATTACTTGAAATCTGTAAAACACAGAAAAGGGTCAATCTTGTTTATTTGCTCATTGTCTGTTTTTTTGTTTGTTTGTTTAATAAACAATGGACAAATTAATAAAACTGAGAAAAGAAAACTTTAAGCATAGCAGAATATTTTTTTTTCCTATGATACATTAAGAATACATACTTTAAAACACCAGACATATTTCTGTTTGCATAACTAACATTGTATTTCTCTCTAAATGGGATACTCCTGTACACAGAGAGCTAAGCACTTAGTATTTTTACCACATTCTCTCATTGCTTCAGATAACGGGGAGCTAATTGCTGGTTCAAGTCACAATAACTTATGAATATTTTATGCCTTTGTTAGGCAATAATGATATTGGTCTTATGTCTTGAAAAAAAATTAATTCTTAGAGATCTGTGGTCTTCATTGTTTGCATGTGTATGCTTTTCTTTTGGTAGCTCCTTGGAAAGATTTGAAACAATTAGAGCAGAGAATGAAAGTGCAATTAATATTCTGAAGTTACAGGAAATAGGTATTAAGGTGTATGATAGTGGATAAAATATTTAAGTTGATACAGAATTTAAAAGGTGGTAACAGGAAGGCCATTCCAACCCATATTAGCTCTATTCTCTGTTTCTATCACTTTTCAGGGTGTATCAAGAACTTTATCCTGTTGGGTTTTCCCAGATGATTAATTTAGGGCAAGAACCTACCTGGCTGAAGTAGGACTAAAGTGGGATTCAGGTTTATACTGGGAAAGTCCTGTCAAGTTGCCGCCCAACTCTGGTGCACTGTCAAGCAACACAAGGTCCCTCAGCAGTCCAGAGGCACGCTTCTGAGCAGTACTAGAGCTGCAACCACTCTGGTGTGGCCAAGCAACCCGGGTACCCTCAGCAGAGATAGCAGTGCCTATACTGCAGGGAAAGAGTGCTCCATAGGAAATGCAGGAAATTCGACAATCATTTTTACATTCATTAAATGGAGGAGAAACCATTTCTGCATTATTTTGTGAGAACTCTTGGGACTGGGAGCCTGGGATTGCATTGTTCTAGGCATTATATGAACACAGAACAAAGATTTTCCTTGCCCCTACAAGATTAGTATAATGCATTCATCATCCTCGTTCAGAAAAAATAGAGTTCATTCACTGAATCTGTAAATAAAATATTTACTATTTAGGAAATATTTATATAGACAAAAATAAATTGATACTGGTTAGAAAAATAGGTCGTCATCTTTGGAAACAAGGGACATCAATTTGAACAAATTCATGTTCTAGTACTTTTCTTCAGAAGTCAGTATCCTTTTAAAGACCAATTTATTAACAATCATTTTTGAAGTATAAAAAATAGTAACGTCATTTAAATTATGGTTATTAGAACAAGGTGCCTAGTACCTTGATGATCTTGGATGAGGTAAATTGCTGGGATTTAATCCAGTAAAGAAAAAGATAATTAGAGTGGAGGAAGCAGACAGAAGACTTGGCAGAACTTATCTTGGTGTGAGCTGTTAAGGAAATGAATGTTTTTTGCAAAAAGGGTAGGAAACTTGGGGAAGCTGTTACATCTGGGTGACCTGGGAACAGATGTGGCCCCACAGCTTTCATCCTCATGACTTCAGAGAGAGGAGCAACCACTATCTTTTTCACTGCAGATCCTGCCACCTGCATTTCTGTCACCTCATGAGGTGAGTGGGCTTTGCATGGCGCCAGGTCTGAGAGCGAGCAGAGGTGGAAGTGGTGGAGAATGTTCTATCTGCTCTCTGAGTTGAGTTGCAGACTGGGATACTTCAACCCATTGACCCTGCGCTAATTTTCAGAGACCAATTAGACTGTTGTTGTGGATTAGGTGTTCTATGATTTGGGGCTCGCTCCTCTGTCTTTCTGAGACATTTAAAGCCTCATCTTTTGCAAGCTGGTAAGAAGAGTGGGCTGAGTGGTTTGTGGTTATACTAAATAGCTTGATTTTTGTGGCATTTGGCATATCTGTAACCTAGAGGATATAAAAGCCCAGAGACAGCCACACATTGCAGCCATGCATTTCGAATACTAAGAAATAACTGAAAAAGTAGACTTGCATGTAAATTAATGGCATATGAACAACAAATAGTTTTAGATGAGAATTAATTCAATAGATACTTCATCAAAATTACTCTAGTAAATTGACCTGTTTCCCCTCATGGGAGGAATGGGGGAATGAGATAAATGACCCATGAGAGATGGCTGCGATGCAGATCTATCCAGCTGTCCTCCTAATGGCTGAGATATGTAAACATGTTATAATTAGCATTGTACTTTAAATTACCTCTCAAATTGATAGTACCCACACAGCTTCACCTGTGCTGTACAGATCTACTGGAATTCTTTCAAGTCAAACATCCCATGTTTGACTTATTTTTCCCTGTTATGTGTGGTATAGAGTTTTGAGCATGTGGCTTTCTTGTCCATGCACTGCAAATCACATTACCAAGTAGGAGAGTATTAGTATCTTGAACATAAAATTGACTTTAATTAGGGCTTTTTGAGGTAATTTCTTTAAGAGGTTCTGTGTCTGGTGTCATGATCTGCTGCAACATCATGTATAGCTTGAAGAGAGTTTCTTACATGTCTCCTGTAAGAGTGAGTCACCCACTGCAAAGCCATTTGATAGCTCTTCTTCAGACTTTTTGGAGATACTCTCCTGAGCCTTTGCAGTATGCATAGTCATTTTCATGCCAGACCAGTTTTCCTTGCCAAATTCATAAGAGTGCTGAATAGAGCTTTATAATGGGACCTGGCTGCAACATTAACTACAGGGTGGCTAATATTTCCCTGTAATGGTGGAGTAGTGTATTCTGTTTGTATGATTCAAATAATAATGTTGAAATTGAGGAGAGACAGGAAATGTTTCCATATCATTAAACAAAATTGAAAGGAGACAAAATGCTCTAAAAAGAGAAGGGGAAAATGACAGCTATTGTTATTCTTATTTACTCCCTCTGTTCTCTTCTACTTATACTTTCTCCCTTTTTTCTCCTTTCTCATTTCTTCTGCCACCGACTTTCAGTATTTTTAATTAGTAGGTAGTGGCATGGGTTTCAGAGATAATTTTAAAAGGAAGTTATCAGGCTGGGTTTTATGCTGCATCAACTGACAAACCGCAGGTGCTGTGGTTGCCAGAAATGGTCCCAGGTGAAAGTTATTGCTGCAAAGGGCAGGTTTGTCTCAAGATTGCCTTATTCAGAAGCAGGATTTCTTTTGTATCAAAGACATAAAAAAGCATTTCCCATCTCCTAAGCTAATAAGCATAAGAGTTGGGAAACAATGTAAAACCGCTTGTGTTGATCCTTATGTTTTGTTTTGTTTTTTTTTTTTAAGGCAGATTTCTTTCTCACCCTGATAGAATTCACATATTGCCCCAAAGATAGAAGTAGCGTTGATGTAGGTGAGAATTAGATGACAGAAGCAATGGCTGTTGGGATTTTTTTTGGATTACAGTTCTAGGCTGTACTTGATTTCAAAGCTTTACCATTTTTTCAACCTTCCAGGTTGAAAACTGTTTGAAAACTGTTTTCCACTAAGTAACAGATGTATGAGTAACCAAAACATACTCTCGTTTGCTCAATCATGAAATTCCAAACAGAATTTCCGAATAGTCATAGGCCAAAGAGGGCTCCTGTATTAATTTAGTCTAAAATATAAATGTAGCTGGTATCTGATTTTTTGTGCCTAATCAGAACTGGTTGTAGTATAAAAGGCAGGTCTGTCTTTATGCATGTTGACAGTACTCCATCTGATAAGTGCCAGCCTAGACTGGATCAAGCGTTTTCTCTTTTAGTCTCCTAATGGAACAAATAGACCCTGGCCTAGTGTCATGTCTGGAAAGGCTTTCAGTCTCCTTTCTTAACAGCAGCCTCTTCTCTACAGAGGCCAATAGAGCTTGCTCAGGAGAACATTTTTAAGCTTTACAACAGAAAAGTGTGCTTGATCTTTACACACATGTTTATCTTCTAATTTTTATGCTGCAGGGAAAACCTTTCCACTCCCTGTCCCTTTCTAGTGTGATACTAGGCATCCCATATCCCTGTCTTCATTCTGGGTAGGTTGATTGGAGTTGAAGGCACAACTAAATTGCCTTCCTTAAAGGGTGTAGGAAGGAAGATTAGAGAGGGAGAGGGAAGGATGTTTGAGGATGAGGATGGCTGAGGATGTGTGGCCTTATTTTTTGAAAGGTATATGAACAAAGAGTGCTTAATTTGTACACCAATAGATAAGCACATATTCATGTTCCCTTCCCTGGCCTGTCCCCTCCAAACACCCTGAGTATAGAGCAAAAGCTCTTGCTACAACATGTCAATGGGACAGGGACTGTCAGTGTGACTAACGCTTGTAGGAGGGCTGTCAATAGCTATTTCAGTAGCCTTGGGCAAAGAAAATATTCAGGTTCCTATTCTTGCCACATGTTTCTCAGTGCTACCTTCCACTTTTTGCTTTATTTTCCCAGTAGCACCCTCTTTTTGTCGCATTTGTTGAAAACTCCACATAGAAACCCCAAGCAGCAGGTCAACAGCAAGCCAGCAGTCAAGCTGTAAGTCAAGCTAACACATTTGCTCAACTGTTTTGTGCAGGACTTGTCTATCATCACCTCATTGCAGATATCCCCTTCATGATAGTTCTTTCTGTTATGAAGTTTCTTCATTTTTTGGCTGACAGTTACTCTTGGATTACTTTTAATTCTTAACCTTATCAATACTCATTGGCTGTTTCAAAAATGATTGTAAAAAGACATTGTCCAATATATTTGTTATTTGTCCTCCTTCTGTGTCTGCACAGGCTGCATAATCATGAGCTTTTGAACCAAAGTTACAGTCCATCAGTTAAAGAAAAGGGAACATTACTTGGTGGTTGTGCACTGTGAATTCTTACCAGATACTTGTAAAGGGCTATCGGTATACACAGTGTTTCTGCTCTTTGCCTCTGGGTCTCTGAATACAGGTAGTTCAAGATAGAGATGTTTTTGGAGGTCATTTTGAGCTAATCTAACTTTAGGCTGCTGTAAAAAGGGGCACTCCAGCTCTACCCCAGTACTGTTGGTCACATCTGCCTACCATTCTCTAATGACCTGGATTAATCAGATTAAAGAGTTCATTCCCTGACAGCAGCCAGTCAAACTAAAAAGAGGTTAACATCACACTTTGCTGACACCAATCTGAAAAAAAAAAAAAAAAAAATAGAGTTGAGGCTAGCAGGTTTCCCAAAATATCTGTTGCTATATAATACATACTCTTGTGCATAGCAGCTTCTACAAATATATGCTAAGTATATTTGTCAGAAAGCTTCAAAGGCTTTGCCAGAGTCTTTACTGTCTAAGCCAAAGGTCTTGTACTCAAGTCTGGAATTCTTATAAGAAGAGAAGATTCAAAGTCATAAAAAATACCTTTTGCAAGAGACAGCATAATGACCACCAATCATGGGATCAGTGTTATTCAGGATAACTTTGCTGTATAATAGACTATCCTGCCTTCCCTGCAGTTCAGGCAGTTACTGCTGTCTGCTCTTCATTTCAGAAGAAGGTTATTCTTACTTATCTCTTAGATTTTTGTATCTTAAGAAATCAGAAGTTATTTTTATAAAAATAATTTAAAATAAAACTAGTTAGGATTTAGACTTGTGCTGAGCTCATATGTTCTATTTTTCTCACAGCAGTTAGGTATACTTCTGTCCTAAATGCAGGTAATTACACTTATCCAGCTGGGTACTGGATTTTGAAATCCTTAATTAAAAGGTATTAATCAAATATGCTTTTATTTAATAAAAACAGATATGTAGCAAAGAGCATAAAGAAAATTTATCTTGTGGCTGTGCTTTCCTGAGGACTTCCTTACCTTGCAAGAATATGCTGGAAGTCTTATTCCTGGCACATTTTGCCACCAGAATTTACTAACTCCAGACTTCATATTAAGTCAGGAAAGACATCTTGCAGCTAGCAGGCCTAGAAAGGAGGGAGTATGGCAAGCATAATTTGGGTAAAAAAGAACTTAGATTGAGGTTTATGTCTTCCAAGATATTAGTTACCAAAAAGGCAGACAAGGAGATGGGGGTATGGTTCTGTCTAAAACAGACAAATGCTGTGGGATCCTGACTGTGAAGGGATAGTGGTATTAGTACCAATACCTTTCAGATCATTGTTTGACTTTGGCATCCCACAGGATCCACAGGCAGTGACAGGCCACCTCATTGTCAGGACATCTCAGTCATACACTTTTATCTGACTGCAGCATTCTCATGTTCTGGGACAACTTTGAGACCTGAGGCTTATCGCTGTGTAAGCTTTCTGGATGGTGGTTGAGGACTTGTTAAATGCTTCTGTGTCTGTTTCTGTGCTATGGGCTAAGCATATGTCCAACCAATGCTCAGGTCAAAACTCAACTGCCCATCTTGTGTATATAAAAACTACATTCCTGCTTGTCTTTAGCGTGAGCTTCAAAGCATGTCAGGACAAACAGGTTGCCCAGATAAACCATGGTTTTACTCTAACTCTGGGCACATGCAGTATAGATGGACTGAGTGTGCTCATGTTGACAACTTTCATGTTGAACCTCTCACAGCCCACATACCACCTTGCAATACTTATGAACCATGACATGGTACCAAGTCATGAGCAGAAAGCTGTTCCTCTAGCTTTGAACTGTAAAGTGCCGTCTCACTTGAAATATAATAACTGTGCCTGCTGAGATGGCTGTTGACTAGTGTGAAGCACAGTTATGCATCTTTCACTGTTTTTTGTTGCAGAACACCCTTAGGATGCGAAGACTTGCAAAGGGTTTTTTGCCCAGTCATCCATGAGCTCACTTTTTAATTTTGCTAGAACTTTCTTCCATTCCTGTGTCTACGTGTTGGATGTTATGTTACTAGAGAGTGGTGCTTTGAGTTATATTAAATTTTCAATAGCTTATTCTAGCCTCTTGTTCTGTTCCTGCCCTTCTTACAATTTATCATATGTGAGGAGCTTACTGTTTGCTAGTAGAGATTGAGATTTCCAGTTCTTCATGACTTGAAATGTTTTGTCTGACTCCTTTTCCCCTTTTTTTTGATGTGCTCTGCTAACATTGATGACTAAAGCAGCTTTCAACAGACAACTGCCCCCATTATCTGCAACATCCTACATTTTTTTACTCTTGCTATTTTTAAAACAACTAATTGTGTCATGGATTTTTTAATTCCTTCCCAGGTTGCCCTTGCCTCTTTTTAAAACCCTTATGGATTGCTTTTCTTCATTTCCCTCTGTGCCCATAAGTCATCCATCTCTGGGGGGATTGTTAAAGAGTGGGAAGGAGATTTCATAACTCTCTGCCATTAAGGATTGCAACCCTATGAGGGAGGCAATTTGCCATTAACTGAGTCATCAATTGGAATTACCAGTATCAGCCAGGTTGTCAGTGGTCCCTAGACTCAGAGATCAGTGTCGTCCTCTTTGTTGTTGCTGTTGCCCTTGTTGGGAGTTATTGATGTGTTGGTGTAAGGTCCTGAACATTGTGATGCCAGCAAAGTTGCAGTCAAGAGATCTCAGCACTCTGTCTTGACTTGAGGAATGGCCATAGATTTGCTACAGTGGCTAAGATTTATTGGACACAAGCGCAGTTCCAACACACTTAGCCTAATGATTATCAGGACAGGAGTTAAGGGATATGTACTGGTGAAAAGGTGGTTGGCGAAACACAGTGATATCACTTACCCTGTGTTCGCCATTGGCAAGGTTTTATCCTCTTTTGTGATAATAGTAAAACAGCACAACATGCCTATCACATTGCAGTTGTATCTTTGTTTTCTAACTGTCCTGTCCTATATGTTCCCTTTCTAGCCCTATCTCATGCCGCACTTAGTACAATATTCCTTTTCAATCATCCCAGTAAGACTGCGCATATGAGTCAATGCCTTAGCAAGCTAGTGAGCATTGGGCACCCACCAGAACATATCTCACTGTCAGAAGCAGGTCAGACAAGTAGTTCCACCAACGCTGGAACAAATAAAACCTCATTTCTTACTGATTTGTGTCTTATGTTCACCTCATGAACTTTCTGTTGTCCAATAAAGTGTGAAATCACACTGTAACCTCTCCCTGAAATGGTTACTGGCTCTCTTTCACTCATTTGCACAAAATCTGTAAGGAATTCTAACTTTCTGCCAGTCACACAGTAACATAAGGGCAGGAATGAGTGGGAAATAACATTTATGTGTGTGTGTGTGTGTGTGTGGAGGGTAAAGGAGGTTCTGCATCCCTAAGAGGCTGTTTTGCAATTAATTTGCATAGGTCAAATGCAAATCTGGAGGCCTTATGGACACCCTGAAATTCTTCCCGAAAATTCTTAGATCAGTATCAGTAACTGGAAGACACAGGTTTGGTGATAGTTGAGCTGGGACGTTTCAGGACTTCTGCATGTCATATGGATATGGCTAAGTCTGTAAGCATGTGTAGGTGTACCCAAGGGAATCAGAACAACAGTTTCTGTCTAAAATAGGACAACTGTCATTACATTGCTTGCAAACCAAAGAGTCTCCTGAAATGCCTACATGGCTTTTAAAATTATTTCCAGGGAATTCAGAAATCTGCCCAGAAATAAAGAGAGAAAACAACTGAAGAAAGAAGAGGGAAGAAAATAATCTGAGATGAAAGCATCCATCCCTTTCTTGCAACTTTTGTCACAGAAAAGGTGACTGATAGTTCACAGAAAAGGCATGAAACTCTTTACAGTGTTGTTCAAAACATGTCCCAGGTAATTAGTGTTGTCTATCATGGAAGTTTATTTCTTACATCTCTTGAAATGTGAATAATCCTGCAAAAAATCCACATCAGAAGGTGTATTCAGTTCTACCCAGGACTATAATTTGCCAGATATTTGGATTCTTGATGTGAAATAAAAATAGGAATCCACTCCTTAGATACTTCTTTTAAGGGTGAAAATGTTTAAAAAAACCCCCAAACTTCCGAAATTGTGAAGAGTGAAAAGAACAGGGAGAAAGTGCCCTAAAAAGTCCTCTTACTGTCCCCATTCCTGTAATTACTGTAATAATTTCTCCTTTTGGTTTGGCTTGTTTTGAGCTCTACCACAAGGAAGGCTATCTCTGTGGACTCTCTCTTCTTATTATTAGCACAATGATGAAGAGGTTGACAGGTTATCTTCTTTTGCCTGAAGCTGCTAGCTAGTCAGTCTGGCTGATGCTCCCTCTATAATTTTTTTTTGCTTTATACTCTTGTTTCCTGTGTTTTTTACTTCTTTACTACATGACATTCACACAGATAAAAAGCAGCCAAAGGGAAAGAGAATTGAGTCAAAAATCCAATTCACTCTGTAGCCATAAATAATACACCTTCAAGAAAAAAATCATGAAATTGGCTGAGAAGTCCAGCACACAAGAGACTGCTAAAAGGTTTAGGAGTATCTTATCAAAATCAATAGGCAAGATAGTTTTGTAAGACTGTCATGTGATCATGAAGTCAGAAAAATACAAATTAAAATGGGGACTTACTCAAAATGAGCTTTTTTCTGTTACAGGTCACAGTATGATGACTTGTGCTCTCAAGACACCCAAGTTCCCCACTTTGCTCAGGAAGAAATGGCAAGTATTATTACAATACCTGACAAATATAAAAATGACAAGTCAGTAGTAATTGGTATACGTAGTGAATTATAAACATAAGAAATAAATAGATAAGGAAATCTAAACATACCAGGAACAACTTCCTGTAAGTTACTGTTGTGAAGGCAATAGTAATGTGAAAATATAAACTTTAATGAAGTTAAAGTATATCTGGAATGAAAGAAATTCCAATACCACTCTAGGTTACCCTAGGATTAAGACAAGCAAATGATGATGAAAAAAATAGTAATTAATAAATCTTAATTTCCATATTTTAAAAAAGGGGGGGATATGCTCATGTATCAGAATGACAAAGTGCTCTCCAGTCCATTGATTAAAAAGCTCATAAAAGAGCAGCAATAGAAAAAATATTTAAGATCAGAAACACCAGATAGCTTTACCCAGAAGTCTTATAAGATTCAGTAGATGCTCTTTTTAGACCCGAGAGTCTTGGTGGACAACAACTTTAACATGAACTAACAGTGTGTCCTTGAATCTAAGAAGATCAACAGCATCTTTGACTTTATTAGCAAGAATGCAGCCAGCAGGTCCAAGGCAGCCATCCTTCTGCTCTGTTCAGCATTTTTGAAACCTGGAGTGCTGTGTCTGGTTTTGGGTTCACCGATACATGAAAGACATAGGCATACTAAACTGAGTCTGGTGAAGGGCCACCAAGATGTTTTTGGGGATGGAGATGATGATGTGCAAGGAGAGGCAGAAAGAAATCAGTTTGTTTAGCCTTGAAAAGCTATTTATTGGCAGGTTTTAGAGAAGGTGCAGCCAGACTTCTCAGAGGTGCACAGAGAAGGATGGGAGGTTCAGTACAGGGAATTCTAATGCAGTGTAAGGAAAAATTATTACTGTGAGGGTGGTCAAACATTGGAAAAGACTGTCCAGACAGGCTGTGGGATGTCCATCCTTGGAGATACACAAAACTGAACAAGGCCCTAAACAACCTGTTCTAAGTAGGACTGCACTGAGCAAATGAGCTTTGAAGGTCCCTTCCAACCTGTGTGATTCCATGATACTATGGTTAAAGGATGTTAATTTTAAATATATATGAGATTATCAGAGATATTCCAGAACTATAGAAGAACCCTCCGGTTAGGAATTAAACTGGGCTCCATGCTGTTTACCCAGTTAGGTACTGGTTAGTTAGCCAGACAGGAATCCTAGGCAAAAAGGAATAGCTGAAACTGGATGCAAAGAACAAGCAGCAAATTCCATGAGTAGCAGAAACAATGAAGACTTGAAAGCCAGAACTTGAGGACCTACAAGGTCTGACATCTAATAAAAGTAGGACTAATGGGTGCATTAAAATGTCATTTTTCTTTTATCGTACCATTTTTTTAACAGAAACATGAAACTTCTGAAATCTCTAGCACCCTAGCAAATATGTTTGAAATTGCCAGTCAGCTCATGGTTTCTTAGGTGAGACTGATCAACAAGCAAGCAAACACCTAGACAGTGTTGCATTTCTGTAGGAAACCAGGATGAAAATGAAAGGATGAAAATATAATTAAGACCAGGCAACTTAATATTATTGAAAAGAAGCTTTGTGAAAGAAACATTATTTCATTCATTCATACCATTAGAAGTGGGATTCATAAAACTAAAAGCAAAGAACAAATGTACCTAGGTGCTTCATTAGTCACTTGTAACACCTTGACTACAAAAAGTATGTATTATGAAGTATCAATAAAGAGCATTTTTAAAGGGATTAAGAACTGCCTTGTTGAATAGAACTGGAAAATAGGATGTCAGTGGGCAATCATAGCTGCATAATAGCTCAAGTAGTAGGGTTCCTTAGTATTAAATCATTTCAGTCAATGACTGAAGGAGAATATAAAATCACTGATAACAAAATAAGGCAATTCAAATAAAAACAGGGCATGCATTTTCACCATTAGGAAGTATAGTGCCCTGTGGAACAAACTGCTAAGGGAAGCAGCAGTGTTTTAATCCCATGATGTCTTCAAATCAAAGGTAAAACCACTCTGCTGGCGTGCTTTTGTGCTAAGGCTGTTGACTTAGTTCAGCTAGAGTGACTGAGTGGTATCCTATAGTCCTTTGTCTCCCCAAGTTGAAATCAGATGATTCAGTGGTCCTTTCTATGATTAAAACCCCAATCTTCGAAAACAGTGACAAAAAGTTATTGATGAGCCCAGAAAAATACAAAAATGAAAGAGAAAAAAGATTAGGGAAACAAATAAGACCAGTGATTAAAAACAAGACAACTATTGTCTCATTTTGCATTAATAAAACAAATATTCTTAAAATGCATCTCCAGCTAGGAATTAACTTCTCCAAACTTGGGAAACAAGGGAAAGGCTAATTAGTAAGAAACTATTGATGCTTTGTGGTATGACTATAACAGTAACCCACAAAGCAAATAGATCTGCAGATTTTCCTGAAGGACAGACTTGCTTATACAGTTTTCTTTGTTTGAAACTTTTCTGTTTGGACTAAAACAGAGGTCTGGGGTATTTTGCCTGACTTCCAGCTGCCACTCCGGAAGGGAAAGGTTTTTCTATAGGCCTTGTACCTGTAGGTATATCCCTGAGGATGTCTTTCGTGTTATAAGGTAATTTAGCTGCTCTGAGATGCTTTTAGGCAACTGAGGCATGGGCTTGATGCCTACATTGGACCCCTATAGGCATGAGGTATCTAAGCCTACAAACACTGGTGGAGCTTACAGATTTAGCTCTCCTAAAATAGACACTCTGGCTAAGAGCTGATTCAATCCATAGGGCACATTGAATAGGAGCTCAGTCCAGTTACTTTATATATAGGTAGCAACTACCAACTGAGATGCTTTAGGGTGTACATGGACTGGCCTCCAAGTGCTGAGCCAAAAGGTATCCCCACAGATCCTGATCTCATCACATCTGCCAGCCCTGTGAAGGTATCCTGAATAACGTTAGTTTGTTAGATGGCATGAAACACCAACTACATGAGGCTTTAGGTCTCCACTGACCAAGGTGTCTTAGTCTCAAAATGAGTCCCAACCCATACTTCTAGTAGTGATTTAAAAGAGCTTATCAGTAGCCGTTGGTGAACAAGACAGCAATGAACAGGAAGCTTGACAAAATGCAGTGGAAAATGCAATCTTATTGTTAGATTCAGCTTTTAAAGACCAAACATTCAGGCAGCCAGGAAATCCCATCATGGCATATTTCTTATATTCTTTCCTGACAAATATTTCAGGGGCTTCCAGTAGCAAACAAAGTTTTTAAGGTACCATTCAAAATAGAATGACCGTAAAAGTGACAGTGTGTTGCTAATGACTACCTTACCATACACATGGTGCATTTCCTTTCCCTCACGCCCCTCTTCCTTACAAGAAATCCTGAAAAACTCAAGCAGTGAGGAATAGAAATGCGTTCGATGGTTTGTGTAATAGGGGTTCAAAACAGAAATGTGTACTGAAACCTCTGTGTACAGATTACAGGTTTATTGCTCCTCTGTGCACTCTTATGGCCATTAGCAGCTTCACACTCTTGTACCTGCATTATTTTCAGAAACAATTGTGTTGACAGTTTAAAGAACTTTCTCACTAAATCAGTCTCATTTTGTTCATTGTAATAATAATTTTAAGTCTGGTTAAGCTATTCCCAACTGTTTCACTTCCTCTCTGTTGGTAGGAGTCCAGTTTTCTGCTTTGAAAAAACACCACAAAATCCTAAACCTGTATTTAACCTTGTGTGATGCCTTTTTACTTATTAAAAGCTGTGTTTCAACCTAGACTGTTAATTCTATATCCAATGTTCAGTAACTAGCCTCACACATACCCTTGGTCTTTTCATAAACGTACTCCCTCTTATGTCCAAACACCCTAGAGTACATCAAACCAGGGCCACATTACTGAAGTGTCTGAAAATACACACTCTGTATGGGGACAGTGGCAGAGCTTCTCATACCCCTATGGAAATCGGTGTCTCCTGTTGCTTTTTAGTTTTGTGGCTCTGCCTCTGTTTTAGCTGTTTCCTTTTGCCTTCTCTCACTATCAAATCCTGTATGCTAGCAGTGTATGTACTTATGTTTTCACTCTCTCCTGAGTCTTGCACTGACTTGTCAAATTATGCTGTAGACCAGATGTCAGATACATAATTTTTTGTAAGAATGATCCCCATCTGAAGCATGTACTTCTGTAAACCTCATCAGAAATCTTGGCTCTTTACTGTGCACTTCTTTGAACTCATGCTTTTCTTTAGGGGTCTAGAACAGACTCTCTGTAAGAAGTTTTGTATATGTACTAGTGAAAATGGCTGTAAACAAAAAATGCAGTAAAAACAAACTATTGCCAAGATCACTTTTTTAAATTATTATTTATTTGTATGTAGCCAAGTATGTGTGGGGCTTTTTGATGTTGCAGTCCTCTTTAACTGCATGAAGTGGTGATAAGTCTAAATCGCACAGGACCTTTGAACTCTGGCAACATCCTGCCAGAAAGGTGTCGCTGCTCCAGAGTTTTGCTGTGGTCAGTTTTCTAAATCTAACTACTTGGATGCAGAACTAGGATCTCATTCTTTCCTGGAGCATACCTTCTCAGAGGCTTTCCACCACAGTCCTCTTTGCAGTTTCTTACTCTCTCTGATTCCTGGCTGAACAGTGCTTTATGTGCATAGAATCCCCCAGTCTGCTTATACCAAGATGGAGATATGGGTTGCCTTCCTCCAGGCTCACTTGGGCTTGCAATTACAAGCAATGAGCTGTTATGTGGAAGGCAGGTATTACAAAACTTCTCTGTCAGGCCTGCATTTCACTATGAGTGGTTGTGTCCTGCTCTGCTTTGTACCACACTGAGAATTATCAGTGCCTATGAGGTGAAGTCCTTCAAAGACATTGAAGCTCTATGCAGCGAACGGTGCTAGAGTAAACAGAGTAACTCAGTGGTTTCCTATGGGTCTGTGAAGTGAAATGGTTAATGTTGAACACCCAATGTGCACTCTGTATGTGTCTAATGTCTCTCTTACTTTGACTTATGTACTTAATTCTACCTAAATTTCAATCAATCAGATGTGTCCTTTATACAAGTAGAATGCAAAATGTTGTGGGATTTTTTCAGTTTTCTGGTGGTGCCAGATGTAAATGTAAACTTTTTTTTTCATAAACATAGAATAAAATATGACATTCCTTTGCACTAGCAGCAATATTTCCAGATAAACATTTCCCTGGGTTGTTTTAAAATCACCTGGTGTAAGACCATTCTCAGGTTCTGCTCTTGGGATGGGCCTGATTTTGTGGAAGCAGAGACCTTCAGGCTGTCATCTTTGCCTGGAAGTTAAACACTGAATTTATTGACATGCTTGAATAAATAAGGGCTGGAACAAAAAAAAAAAAAAAAAAAAATCAAGATGCTTGTAGTTTAAATGAGCTATCAACCAAATGTATATGCTATAAGTGTGGCCAGAGTAATGACTAGTGTACGCACAAGCCAAGTAAGGTGTATGGTACCTGGAGTTGAGACCTGTGGTTTATAAAAGGAGAGCTATAGAGGTCAACCTTCAGACTCAAACCATTGAATACCTAAATCTTAGGATGTTGCTGCTTTTGAAATTACCTGAATAAGCTGAAGCCTATATGTAGAGTTATGTTTGTGGCTAAAAAGGTCAAAAGATCCTGGTAAGTGAGAAAGGCAGTCTTTGGAAGGAAACTATCACAAATGATTGCACATGACCTCCCTCTAGCTTCCAACGCATCTATGCCTGTGTTCTTTGCTCTTAACATCTGTAACCATTCATGTAATGAAGCCCTCTACTTCCACCTCTTCCATTACATATCCTTTTCTATTATCAAGTTTTGACTGTAATCTTTTAGTTGTTCTGGAACATTTATCTGTAGGATATTCTCCAACTCTATAGTTCAGCTGTGAGTTTATTCATCATTACTTTTATCAAGCATTTTTGTCCATCATTTTGATGACCTTCAGGTGCCCAGTACAAAATTATTTCTGGGTAAAACCACAATCTCCTCTCTTAAAAAAAAAAAAAAAAAGTAGATTCTGTACACATTTATGTCTCTTCATTAAGTGATTTGGTGTCCAAATTCTCAAGTAATTTTTCTCACCTTTAACTCAGAGGAATCAAAACATCTTTCCTGGACCTTGTTACTTAGTTAAATACAAAGTATCTACCTTGCAGATTGCGCTAGCTGATAGATTTCTGCTATGTAATTTCTTAAGAATCTCCATCTTCTGGTGTCACTAGTGGAAACATTATGAAATATTTCCTTCCCATTACACGTATAAGCAGAACAGGGTTCTCAGACTCCTGCCATTTCTTTTACTTACAGTACTCTATAAGACTTTTAAGCACATTATGCTAAACTATATTTCATCTTTCCGAGTGAAATAATGCTATGTCTGTTCAAATGCTGCATATGCATTCACTCATGGTGTGAACACCTCTGCTGTAATATATGTGAGTATTGCTAAGCCCAGCTACATTGTCCTTCCCTCACCAGCATTTAGATAATAACTGTAATGATGAGTCGACAGTGCTGGGAAAGTGCTTTAGAAATGTAATCCCTCTAGTTCTGCTGCCTTCAGCAACTTCAGAACAGGTCCTTGGTACCATAAAAAGTTGCAGAAGAGTTTCATATTACTAATTATATAATAAGATACATGTAAAATTCAAAGTTACTAAGTTTAACACATGGGATAAAACCACGCCTCCAGTACATGACAAATGAGAATGGCAACATTTGCTTTCAACACTTAGGAAAGAAACCTTGGAGTCATAACGCAAAGTTCAGCGAAAAGATCAGCTTGATGTTCAGTGCTGATCAAATAAAAGAGAATTATAGGAGTTTTTAGGAAAAGAAGAGGCAATAAATCAAATATATTATGCTACTATTTAATTGATGGCATGCATGTTATGTGCCATTCTACCCTCAAAATGTTTACAATAGAACTTGAAAAGACTTAGAGAAGGGTGAAGAGAAATATAGGAGGGGATTGTGAGGAAATCTAAATAAAGCTTGGAAAAGAGACAACTGAATGTCAAATAATAGAACTTCATTGTCATGAGAGTATAGAGAAGTTAAGGAGGGAAAAATTTTCATTTTTTTCCTTAGAAAAAAGCAGAGGGAAAACAGACATTGCAAGGCAGTAATTTAAATACACTGAAAGTAATACTTTTCCATATAATATAGTTAATGGTGGAACTCATTGACTCCAGATACGGAAAGAAAGCATTCTCATAGTCTTTCCTTCAGCATCCGCTCTGGTCCGTGCTGGAAAGATGATACTGGGCTAAAAAAATAATTTTTTTTATTGTTTACTCTATTGGTGACATCTCAAAACACGGACACAGTCTGTAGGTGTAAAGAGACCATGACTTCTCAGCTATTAAGAAGAATACAGTGGGGAGTGCTTGTGCCTCCCCCTCTGCTTCTTGGAGGAACCGGACCCCAAATAAGCTCAAATAAGTAGCTGCCTGTCTTCTTGAAATAAAAGAAGCTGCTGACAGGATCAGAACATTCATGCAGGTACAAATGATGAGAAAAGGCATTTCTTTCCCACGTTGCTTTCAACAACTTGTCAAAAACCAAAAAGTAATAATCATGGGGGCAGTTCTGATGATTGTCTTGCTCATGTTTTACTTCACTGGTTATAGCTGAGCAAGAACTGAAAGGGAGTGGACCTGCAAGATGACAGCCCCCTAAGGGGAAAAGAGGACTTGAAGTGAACCTAAATGAGGCAGAATGCATGTGCAATGGGTGCCTGGCAGCACCGGAGCTGGGGAACGAAAGCACATCAGTAAGGGAATCAATAGTCTCTTTAGAAATCTGCAGGGTAACATCATGCCTTCCTCCAGGGTCATAGCTGCACTGTATTATTGGCGATGCTAACAACTGTTTTCCTTATGTATTGTTACTTTTGGTAATATTAGAGTGCTGTTGCAGTACACTACATTTATACTTTCCTTCTCCACCATTGGATGCACTGTTTTATTTTTTACTGCCATAAGTTCACAGTTTTTATTTTAATTCTCATTCTGAGCACAACAGCTGAATTGCTAATGTGTGGAAAAGCATTACCCAGAATTAATATGATTGCATTCATGCCATCCCCTACCGTCTTCTTGTCAGCCCTTATAAACTTATACCTATTTTGGACTGACCTTTTCTCTAATTGGACAGGAGAGCACAGAGGAATATCTAGGTGCTAGAATAATGCCTTACTATAGTAAGGAAAAAAAAAATGGGCAATCTTCTATAAGAAGTGTCATTTCTTGGAGGAGACATATAATCAAGACCCTGGCCCTCTTGCAGGAACACAGTTTCTGCTTTTGTGTCCCTCCTAAACTCTTTTTTAAAATATATGTATTTCTCTATCAAAACATTGATTGAGGAGATATTTCTTTTCTTTCTGTTCTGAAATATTGCCTACTGTCATTCTGGGTTGATTTAAAAACTGTCAGCTTAAACTGTACTGATGGTTGCATTCCTTTATGAAGATGGGAGTTGCTGGACTAGATCAGAACTAGTAAGGTGCTTTCATTGCTGCCGATGAGCTGTAGCAAACACTGCAGAAGAACATGCCAGAAACCCCAGCCTGCAGGTGTAAAGTGGTCTTCATTCTAATCCTTATCACTTAGAGACTGGTTTAGAGCTTGAAATGTAGGATTTTATATCCTCTTCTCCTTTTATTTTTTTTTTTTTGCATAAAATAAATTGATTTTTGCCTATGAAGCCTCAGCTTTGCCTTGTGGTCTATTCAAATACACAGCTGTGTCTGTCCTAAGCTTCATGCAGATCAATAGGGTTCAGCAGAAGGGCACATTGGCCATTTGTACAACTCTCAGTACAGGATGGCAGCCATCGCTTCAAATCAATGATTTTGCTGGGAGTTGCAGTTCATGCTGGATGTGCCTCTGCTGGAAGTGTTTTGACACTTGCTTAGGAGTTATTCATCCCTGCCAGGCACCACTGCTGCTGAAGTGAGGCTTTCTTCCCCCATATGCTTTATAAAGTTGAGGGAGCTTAGTTATCACTGTACTTTGCTGCGGGGTGAGCAAATAGGTCATGGCTGTGCTGAGGAAAAGATGATGTTTATCTCCCTCCGACCCTGGAATGAACTCAGGGTAGCTAACACCACCAAGTAACAACCAAACGTGATGAGAAGGCAGTTTGCTTCTGCCCCATGGCTTGCAGTTATCTGTGTGGGGGAGGAGCCTAAGGTGGCTGCTGCAGCAGCCTGGGACAGCTTTTTGTCACCTTAAGTATTTAGGGATGGAGCCCAGCAGTGGAAGTTGCCTTCACCTCAAATCTTCACATTAATGAAAAAAAATGTGTTTCAGTGCCTTATGCATCTGTGTAAAATTTTGGCAGCACTTGTAAGAGCAGAGCAGAGGGGTGTTTCAGCATTGTGGCCCATTAGTCAGAGGGATTTGCAAGCAGACAAATCACATAACTTTTACATTCCTGCTTCCTATCCAACATCCAGGAAAAGGTGTGTAGTATTACAGTCACAACTTGTTGCTGGAGTCAGTGTCCAGTTTTATTAATGCCACTTTCCTTGTCTGTACTTCTAAAGCAAAAAAAACCAACCCAAGCTTAAAGAAAAATATGGGGTCTCGGCAACTTTCTAAAAGGATTTTCTACCAAAACATGGATAGAAAGCAAATAACAGGAGATCTACAGCACATAGGCATAACACAGGTTCAAAGTGATCAGCATGACACCTTAAGCTATTCAGCTCTTGTCATAGTTGCCTGCCAAATTTCTGCATGTGTTTACAGAGCACATTTTGCTCTTGTGTAGACTAGGAATGGAATTGCAAATTTTAATGCAGCATGTATTTTTGATTGTCAGCGTTGGCTGCCAAAGGAACAACCTGTGCATTGCTTAATCTGCTATTACTCTGAACAACTAAGATCAGGCAGGTGATGATTAGAATCATATATCAAAACCCGGTACGCAGAAAGAATTGAACTCGGTGTTTTCACTCAGTGTACAGGGATTTCCGTCATAGAGACATTTTTTCAAAATGACTCGTACCTCATTCCTCATGAGATATGGCAAATGTCAAGACAATCTAAGTAAGTGCTTGAATTTTAGAAGATATAACTATATAATGTAAGTATAGCTGAAATATTGCTGTAGCACTCTAAATCTGACTGCATATTTACAGGCATCTCTCCTTGATGTGGTTCAATGAGAGGTTTAAACTTTTCAAAAATCAGTGTCCTCACAATCTTTGTCTGCTCTGTTTAAAGCAGCGGTGATAAAATAAAGTAGTCAAGAGACAGTCAGGAAAGAGCAGAATATTACACAATATTTGCTAAAGACAAGAAAAAGACAGGTGCTATATCTTTTTTTTTTTTTTTTTTTTTTTCCTGTGGAACTATATCTTACATTGTTACAAGTATAACTGTTCTGGAAACTTATGCTGGTACTTGACTTCACCAGAGACGGGTCTCACTTGTTTCAAACACTAGCATAAGTTACAGTCTCCTTTTTTCTTTATACTGGCATAAACTGTAACATTCTTCTGAGACATTGAAATGTAGAAGGATCTGGGACACTTGTGTTTTTTCTTGTCTATTGAGCTGGCTGCATTTGTTCAAATCTGACATAATAAAAGTGTTAATAAAAAGAGAGTTCTTGCCTGGAATGACTTTTGTTCAAGTATATACTAAGCAGCTGTTTGATAACCCTGCTTCTGTTTGGAACAAAAGCAAAATAAAATCAGATCTTTATGATCAGGTACTCTAAGATTTTTTTATTTGTGCTGATTGAAAACTTCACCAGTTGTTTTTCTACTGCTTTAAACAAATGTCATAGACATCTAAATAGGTAATATCACTCAGAATCTTGGATTTATGCTCAGTGCACTCTCCATTAGGCTATCTAAGGTGAAAGTCAAGGCAGAATACAGGCCTGTCTAGCCAAATTTAAATGTTTTCTCTGTTTCTGTGCTTGGCAAGATAGGTAAAGCTGAAGGTGAAACAAAGAAATAATTGATTCCCTTCAGAAGGATTAACTTTTCTCCACATGCAGGGAAGGAGGATTGCCTTCTAAGCAGAAGGATAAGGAGCTCAGACCAGTTCTAGTATCCTACCTAGAAAAGCTCTCAGCAGATTACTGTGTTGTCATGGTAAGTAAGAATATTGCGAGGTGCCATCCAAAGTAATTGTCACTGGTTCACTTGCAATCCTAAGAGCAGAAAATTTCTAACTATAGCTGAGCTGCAAGTGAAGTCTTTCATGGCATCACATTCATTTAGAAAGATCATGAGGAACATTGAATTAGAAATTAGAACAAGAGCTTTTATTCTTGTTCCTCTACCTTTTCAATTATAGGAACAATTTATGACTCATTTAATGTTACCGTTATTTGATTAGACTGCAGTCTCTCTTGACCTAACAGCATTTAAGGCATCCAGTTAGAATGTTGAATATTAATGGCTGTGCTGGGTGTGATTTGAGACTTCTCTAAATATTTGACATAAGTTTCTTTTCCATTTAGGGGCAAAATGAAATAGCCGTAACATGAAAAATATTTTTCATACTGTTCAAAATGTGATTGCTTTAGCTACAAGGTGTCCTGTTGATTTAAACATGATGGGGGAAAAAAAAAAACTATTTGCCTCTGTGAATGTTTAAGGGACAAAGAGTAGAATTTAAAATAAGAATAATTGTATAAAAATTAAAATAATTAACTATAAAGTAAAATATTTATAAAACTTTGTGTTGAGGCTAGACTACTGTATTTCCACATAGGTTATATTTTCAGAGATGTCCAATATTCACAATTGCCTTCCATTATCAGCATCTCATTTTAGAGCTACCATAGTTCAGAGTCATTTTTTATCCAGACTTCTGAAATACAAAGTTTGTGTACTTTTCTAGCTCTATCATCAGCTAAAATCATCTTTCCCTACAAACTTTATCATGGTGGTTTGTTTCTCTTCAGTTTTCTGGTGCTTTAAATGAAGAAAGCAAGGTAAACACATTGCTTTAATCTGACTTCCACTGGGAAAAGTCCTTGAACTAATGAAAAAAAGAATGGACTCAGTTAGTCATGGTTTTCCACGTGCACAGTTAACATAGGCTTCCCTCATAGGCTTCCAGGTACCTGAGCCATTTTTAAAGCTGAGCTCCTGCCTACAACCTTCAAATACCTGTTTCCAAGTGTTTAAAGTCTGGGGTACTTGCTTATTTCTCCTGAAAAATTTTTTAGCTTTCCTGGCTCACTCTCTCTTTTTCCTTTCCTATGTTCAAAACAAACCCAGTGAAATACAAATCATTGCAATAAAGTTATGTATGAAGCACAAAGAGTTGACACTTCAACGCTTTGGGCATCATGTGCCATTTATTTCAACACTTTATGTTCAGTGTCAAAATAGTTTGGGGAAAAGGGGATGCATAATACAGCCTTGTTTGTAATAAATGTATCCATAACCAATAGATGGCATTGTATTCATCCAAGCTGTCATTTATATTATGGATTATTTTGTCTCTAAAAAAAAATGAGGTATTAAATAAAACATGACATGCAACAGTTAACACACTGTTGCTAATTCTTAATTGAGAACTTAGTGTTAAAATAAACTTATGCTGCCTCCTTCCTTATTCCTCTCTTCCAGATATATTTAAAACAAAATAAAATTTCTTGTAGATTTTTTTCAGGAGGACTTTCTGATGAATTTTAGGTTTAGAAGAAGAGCAATGAATGGCAAATTCTCCCAACACCAGACACTCAAGAGAGCACCTTGACAGAAGTAAATAGTTCCTCCCAATTCCACTGACATTAATAGGACTATGGTAATTTCCTGCCCCCCGCCCCCCTTCAGTCCATTACAATCCTCCCTTTCTTTTCCATATTATTTATGGGAAAGACCTTTGCTACTTACCTGTCCCTTCCTTCACGATTAGTAACCCACTTTTCTGCACTGATCTATTCAAATGTCTAATCTCAAATGGAGATCCTCCTTCTGTTTTTAATTCAGCTGGAAAAATAGTATTTGATGGTGATTAGAATCTTTATTTCCTGTAGTGAGTATGTTTTTGAATCTTTCAATATGTAACCTTAATAAGAGAGTATTTTTTTTATAACTGTGAAAATACTCTGGCAGAGGATGCAGTATGAAAGTGCTTTGTAATATATAAATAACAGGTAAAAGCCTAATGAAGACTCCATTGTACTGACACACAGCACAGCCAGGAACCACTGTTTATGCATTCACTTCTCTTTGGAACAAAACCTCAAGGCAGATTTGATTTTATCAGACAAAGCAGTTAGATTTTTTTTTTTCTTTTTTTGGTGTGGATTATCTTCTTTACTCTTTTCATGTTAGTATTAAATATAAAGACAGGTTTTGTGTTTAATTGTAAATGAGCTGTGAAATACAAGCTAAAAGGGCAATTTAAGAGCATCAAAGATTGCAGGCAGATGAGCTCTTACCTCTTTTCCTAGATATTTTGTAGCTTCATTATAATTCTTAGGGTCTTTCAGTTTATGACACAGAATCTGCACCTGTCAGATGCAAAATAATTTTGTGCTGCAATGTTTTGTTTTGTTTTGTTTTTTTTCTCTCCAGTGGATATCTCTGTGTTTATTTGATGTACTGTTAGGAGAGTATGAAAGGATGCAGCTCCTATTTGTATTCTGAAGTTTTGTTTGGGTACAGTTTGTAACTATAAGGATTGATACCTCTGTAGGAGTTGAAAATCATGAAAGTTCACCCTAGCTACCTTATAACTTCTATTTCACATACATTTTCAAAAGCATTGTTAAAATAACATAGATTACCTGAGGCAAAGGTAAGCAATACAATAACATAGGAATGATCTGTCATACAAATGAAATAGTGATTGAAGCTGAAGATCATGTTATGATTCTGTGTTAATAGCAACTGAAAATCTGTGAAGTACCTCATAGCATGGAAATGACCTCAAATCTGATGGACATGACAAGCTAATTTCAGGGGCTTCAATGATGACATAAAGAATGGTTTATTTGGAATTGCTGGAGAACATCAAAACTCTGATGCTTTTACTCGACACCATACCTGAGCTGGGCACATATCAGGAGTATCCATCACCTGCTGTCCCTGTTGTCATTGCACATGACCTGAACTCCAAATAAATCTGGGTTGCCTAGGAATTCCTCCTGGCCAGTGACTTAAGGTTCTTCTAAGAAGTATCCTGGATCGCTTTGTCCTTCTGATGCTGGATATGTATGTGATGTCACTGCAAAGGAGATGTGATGAATGGAAGTGACACAATATTGGCTCTGTCTGCACAGATGGGAAGTGGGCTCTGCAGTATGCTTCAAAGTACAGGCAACCCCTGAGCCTGTCTCACGAGCTGGACAGCTCCAGAAATAATTGCATGAATCAGATATAACATTCATGAACAAAAGTGCACTTCTAGGTGATGTAGGCATTTACACTTGGAAAACACAGATATGAAGTTTCTTATGAGAATGATACTTTTCTACTTCCCTTCCTCATTTCTCTTCTGTGTGTGAAAATAACAATGCATCGTACTCTTCATTACGCAGACTGTTTGCTGGGGTCTATTTTATTGTCCTATAGCCTATGCAGAGTATGCTTGCAATATTATATATAGGATTTTTATTTCTATTCAAACCTCATTCTATACGGACATAATTGAAAACCTCAATGTCTATTGATTGATAAATTATTTTACACTTGAATAAGAGGAGAGTTGTAGTCTGGCATTATAAAAACACATACATTGATGAAAATGCCTCCATTTTATCCTTTGTGATGGCACATTTTTTCCATTAGATTGTCCATTTCATCTGCTGTGAAGTTCAGGTTTTCCAGTGTCTGTCTTTGGGACTTTATCTCGCTTTTCTCAAATCTGAGAGCTGAAGAACAATATAAGCTGACTTTGTTGTTTGACACACCAATGACTGCAGTACTGGATATGAAATATGAAATCTGTATTTCTTACAAAACAGGATTATTTTTGTTTATTTTGTCCCCACAAGCAGTGTCTTATTTGAGCATCTGTAGTTCAGATTGTTTCTTTTGAACACTACCGAAGGCAGAGATTTATGCAGTCCAGAGTATGCAGAAGAGAAAAGCAGTAACTGAACTGTGGTTTCATGCTGCTGGTGCAGACACTCCTCAAGTCATGTTCCCTTCTCTGTAGTGTGAAGCGATGTCGTGACACTATGGATGGTAATACGCTAATAAACCTCCAAGTGACATGGAAGTTCTCAGTATCAAAGAATGAAGAATCCAAGCAAGAATTATTGCAAAATTGTTGCAAAAAAAAAAAAAAGTAGAAAAATTACACTCTACTCAATTTCATGTTTTCTTAAATATACGTTAAACTCTCAGAAAGCCCTTCATAAAACCCACATTCTGAGGGTTCATATAACGAAAGTTAAGCAGATTGTATAAACTTTTTTTTGCCTAGTATGCTTTATATGCAAATTACTTACCATACATATGAGCAAATTCCTGACAAAAATCTTTCATGCCACTGAGTTGTTGGTTTGTTTTTTTTTTTTTAATTTTAGTGACTTTTTGAAGCACTTTCATGTGAAGAAAAGTTTCTCTGGGATCTCTGGAATGTTTTATATTGATCAGCCTTCAGTCATCCATTCAGTGAATCAAAAAAAAATAGGCTGTGACTGTGGAAACTTGCCGGTGTTTGAAAAATAAAAAAGAGAGGTTTTTTCTGTCCTTCCAGTCATGTAGCTGTGATGGCCTAAAAGGGATCAATACTATCTCCACAGTACTGGCTTATTTTAATAAGCTGCAATTTTTTAGATGGTGTCTTTAGGCAGAAAATGTGAATCAACTGATCCAATACTGCACTTAGTATCTGCTCTGCTGTAGAAGTTAGGTGGGGAGGTTTGGCAGGCTGGAAGTTGGCTCCAGAAATAGGGAGAGGGCATTTATTCATTTGACTATCTTAACACAGTGTAATATCATATCAGATCTCCCTTTCTCCCCCCACTTATCTGAAACATATTAAGTGCCTGATGATTGTTATGGGATCAGAAGTTAATCACGCACACCTTGGGATGAAAGTCTGCTGCGTTTTATTTTTATTATTACAACATGTGGTTGAGAAGCTCTGAAATCTTTCAGTAAAGACAAGCACAATAACAGTGAAAGAAACAGGAAAAACTGGAAAAGTGCTGGAAGCACTGCTTTTGAAAAAAAACCACACAAATAAGTAAACATCGGGGACTAGAACAAATAGTCCTGTGGTAACAGGGGAAAAGATATAATGGGTTTCAGGGAGTAGAAAAATCTTTCTAAGACATATTTAGAATTCATTAATGTAGATATATTAACTGGACCTACTGATATATAAAGTATATATTTATATACTTCTGCAGAACAGAAATATATTCACTTCTATGTCATAGTTCTAATGGTTTTATTAAAAAAAAATTAAAATGAGGTGAAGTCAGTGCAAGTAAAAAAGATAATTTTAAAAAATAGGCTCTTCAGAATCATCCAACTTCAGCTGGCACAGGAGCAGTTTAGAAATTTTGCTTACTGGCCTTTTTTACTATAAAGGAAAGTATCTGATTTATTCTATCCATGTCCTAATAGTTCAATCCAACCAGAATCTGTAATGAACAGTGAAATATTCTCTGTGTATATGTAAATGGATGAGTCTGGCAACCCCCCTCTTCAGATAATGGTCATATTAATTATTGAGAAAGACAAACTTTCCACTTTCAGATTTTGCTTTCAGCAGTTCATCATTTAGCAAAGTGTAGCCAGCATGCACAGAAAAGTTGCATTGCAGGTATTTACTTTTGCTCTGCTTAAGTTCATGTTGGAAAGCTTTGACTAAAACTGTTGTGTTTCCATGAACGTCTCTATGAAAAAATAATTTTAGCTGTTAGAAATATTCTTTAAACCCATTCCTTATTGCCTTCACTCCTAAAATATTCCCAAACGGCAGCCCATTTCTTGTACCTCTACACCTTCTCAAAATCATCATTCCTCTACCTCTCTACTCCTTATGGCAATGCCACCCACCTACCTCTATATCTGTTGTCTTCCTGGTGATATTGCCACTTTTTTTTGTGTGTGTTCCTCTCCTCCTTCTACCCCGTGATGCTATTCCAAAGTTGAGAAAGACCAGGGACCTAAACTGAGGTTCTGCAACTTCCTGTTGCAGACAGGCCCCAGTTACATATAGGACTGTCTGGGAACTTGTTTAGCTGATAACCAGGTGGGTAACATGTTTTAGTTTTTGGTTAGCTTTGTATGATTGTGTGGTGTAATGCCTATTGCTATAGATTACTTCTTTTGGCCACAAATAGGTAGAAATAGCAAGTAGCTGCTCTGTGTAGAGGAGACCCTAGAACTGCCTCAGAACTGCAAACAATTCGTCAATGCCAATTACTTTTCATCAAAGCATTGCAAGCTTGGGAGCTGGGTAAATCCAATTTTAGTGATAGCAAAGAGAACAGAGAACATGGTCCATGATGTCAAGTACCGTACAGAAGTCTACATAAAGCAGTGGGATCACAGAAATCAACTTAATGCAGGTTTTATTGTACAAACCAGACCCTCACTGATACATTCAGGACTTACATGAAATGTGTTGAAAACATAATAAAATGACCAACTTAACAAGTAGAGTTAAAATTGTCTACCAGCATGTTCTTTAATTTCTCTTTTTCAGCTATTGTGATATTAAAGGATACACTATAAATCTTTAAATCAAATGTCAAAACTTAACCTGTAAATGTACTGATAAGGAAGCTTACAAATATATTTTCTGCTTTAAAAAATATAAATATCTGACTTAACCAGGAAGTCTAAAAAATATGGTTGAAATTGCACATTTTGTTAAATTACATATCTACCAAATGATGGAACAGTTCTAGAGATTTCACATTGGCCATTTTTCTTTAAAATCAATCAAATTCACCAGGGTTGCAAGCATTTAATAATATTACACATTTTACTTAGAAATGAAGATTGATTTATGTATGTTTTAGTGTTTGGTAAATTTTGTATAATAATTCTAATTTTCAAAATATGATAAGGATGCATGCTTTTGATAAGTTTATCAATTATTCTTTTCATTTTAACAATCTGCTTTTTAATGATTTGAAGTTGCAATGATTTACAGTAGTTGAGGATTTTTTTTTCTGTGTGTTGATTATAAAACAAATATTTAAAAATAGAATAGATAAATGAGAAGAATGATTGACATTCCCATCAAATGTATGCAAATACTGTGGCTAATTTATTATGATTGTCAAAAAACATTAAACAAAATCTCGCACAAGAGGCTATTAAGGAAACTAAGTAATCGGGCTGAGGGGCAAATGTGGCATAGATCTGAGACTACCTAAGAGTCAAAAATGGAGCTGGGCTTGCTTGCTCAATGTGACAAAATGTTAAGAATGAAATGAAAATGCAGTTGAACGTGCATATGATAGGAATTAAGTAAGTCAATGCTTCAAAAGACATTAAAATCTTCAAAGTGACAACAAGAAGTTAGCTCAACAAAAGAACATCTTACATTAATTTTGAGTAAATGCAAGAGAATTACAGTTGTATAAATGGCTTTTGATTAAAGGGATTATTTAGCTTATTAGAAAAATCTTACATTTTCCACAAAATGTGGATACATGTATTTTCATATTGATATATTCACATAGTTCCATTAAAGATGTCATCAGTAAATTTTTGCCCAGTCCTTAACAATGCGTGTTGGAATAACAGAAGTTAGATACAAACATTATTGGGTTCTAGATCATTGCAAGCTATCCATATGAAAAGAACAAGAAAATTTCTCAATGTCCATAGAAAATCTGAATAGTGAACAATGTGCAAACAAAATATGCAAGATAATGATAATTTCATTATGTTAGTCGGTGGTACATTGTTGAGTGAACAGCTGCATGTGACTTAGTTTGCTGTATTGAGAAAGCCCAGATGTGACTGAATAATGGCCATAGACCAAGGCTTGACCTAACCAATTTTATTAACAGAGATTACAAGATCCTAAAAGAGTGTTTTGTTGTTACTAATACTTTACCTCTTAAATGGTACTTTCTCAGAATAGAAATAGTAAGTTTCTCTTTAGGGGGAAAAAAAAAAATATTGGTTAGATAAGAAAAAGTATGTGTGTCAGTATTAATTAACAAATAAAACATCATGTTCAAAGAACTTTTTTTTTTTGCTATATTGCTTTTAATTGTACTTTAACCTCACAAAATTTAAAGGACTTGTAAGAGATTTAGTTTTCTTTGCAAGGTGTAGTTTAATCATCTCTGATAGATCCCTATTTAAATTCTTAAATAGAAGATAAAGGCTTTGTGTCTTGTTTTTTATTTCTAATCTGAAAGTATGAGTCTGCTGATTACAAAAGAATAAATAGTAATGCAGATAAAATATATTTCATATGAAAGGTTCCAGTTAAATGGAGTGTGCCTTCAAGGAAACAATGGCATATTGTTCATCGAAATAATCTGCCAATCTTGTCCCATTCAATTGCTCAAATATTCTTTTGATGTTTAAGCTCTTAATTAACACAATGCATTATGTTTTATAGGTCACAGTCTTTCAGTTACCATATTTTAGTCACAAAGGAGAAGCTCACTTTAGTACACTCATAGATGTAAACATTCTATTTATTTGAGATTCTAGCTGTAACTTTTCTCCTTTGTAGTGAGAGTTTTCTGGTTTTACTTGAAATAAAATGTGTTGGAATTTCATAGGAAATGGGTAGGAAAATTCTGGACTTCCAAAGCAAAATCTACAAAAAGCTATAGTTTCTGATTATTTTTTCCTGTGGTCCAAGCATTTTCTCCTGATTATTCAGTATATTATATTCACATAAATACTTGAAAAGAAAAGAGCAATCAGAAGCAATCAGCCTCTGAATACTAAGGTTACCAAAAAAATTGTTACAAATTCAAAGCAAATTATTAGAACTCTTTATTTCAGGAGCTCAGTTTCAGGTTTCTTGATAAGTTGCAATGTGTTTGGTTCCCTGTCTGACTGTCCTGCTCCTGACCATCTAGTTCTTACATCCTTAGACACATGCTACTGGCTAGATCAATAAAGGGCTAAATCGAGCTTTGACCTGACACGATGCAGCCATCCTTATGGTTAAACTACTGTTACACATTTTTTATGAAAATACCATATTTACTTGTTAATATTTAAGTCCCAAGAAGTAGTCCCCAAAGCTTTAAGACTAAGGAAGTGCATTTGGGAGCTGGTTTATACAACTAGACAATATATCAAAAGGTTTTGCAGAAGTCTAATCATTTCCATAAACTTCCTTGTTGGTGTTCAAATCTTTCACACTAGGGAAAGGAGAAATGATGACAGACTAAGAAATGTCCTCCAAAACTTGGTTTTGTAAATCTGAATTGAGGCTAGCATACCTGATCTGACAGTCTCTTCCAGTTTATATAATGCAAGACAAAAAGTTGACTTGCAAAGAATTGTTTATGTGTTTCTTAAGTGCATATCTCAAAACACAGAATAAAAATTCCTTCTCAAAATGTTTTACAGATCACCTATAGATCTAGATTTGTGCAAAAGAAATGAGGTAACAGTATATGGTTAAGCTAAGTCCTGGTTCTGTTAATTTTAATTAGACAGTGGAAACTACCACACTATATCAAACCCATGGTCTGGTTACTTTGGTATTATATTTAAAGTTGGCTAAATGTTATCAGATGTTACTTCAAAAAGTTTAAGTAATTTACAGTAGATAAATGTGAAATTATCTTCTCTTTAAATTCAATCTTCTGATTTCCAGATTTCTAGAAAGCCCATAGGTAACAGATTCAGAGAGTATACTACAGAAAACCCTCTGAGTAGAAGATCATTTGTATCTAATATTGTATTTGCAATTGTTGCAACAGTGCACAAAATAAATCTGCATTCTGGCTAGTCCTGTAAGGGCTTGCTAGACGTAAAAGCCAAATTTGTTCTTTCCTGAGACCTCCTGGGATGTCCCTGAATGGCCAGAACACTCCTGCTGCAGGGGCAGACAGAGACTGTCACTGCCAGTGATTTTGTCCATAGCACAATGTATGTGCGTGTGCGCATGCACACGAGCATAGCACAGGTGGGCTGGATCTGTTCCTCTTACATAGCCATGTGCAGTAGCTTGACAGCCCCTCCAAAACAGTGGATTTTGTGTCAGAAGTTCTCTAATGTGATACTCATCGTAGAAAGAAGAGGAGAAGGAAAGACATGATACTTCTGGAAAGGTATTTTGTATTATTTTATCTTGTTCATATCAAACTGGTACAAAATGAGGAAAATATATCTTTAAGTGCTGTTGTTTTATTTTAGTCTTTTGGTTATAGAAGTTATTTCCCTCTCCTCGAAAGCTCACAATACAAATTCCCAGGAGGAAAAGAACTAAGGAGTAGACCTCCACCTCCGCCCTTCTCTTTCGAGCCCTCCAAAATTTAAGGCCAAAACTTCATAGCTGTTTGCAATGACTGGATTGTCTTTTCAGCTCTTTTCTTCCAGAATGAATTCTTTTGATTTCCATGCAAGAAATGGAAAAGACAAGACATTGCTAGTTAATGTGCAAATTTGAAGGGCTTGTTTGCTATATTACAAAATACCAAGCAGAGTCAGTTCAAGACTTCCCAGGAGCAAGGCTGCATGGAAATTTTCTGCTCAGAGAAGACGGAAAAAACAAAATAAAATCATCCAGAGGCATTCAATTATGCAGTTGTAGCATAGCAGATGTGGAGTCAGAGAGGAGGAGTCAGGGGTAGGTCAGTGAGAAAGGTCCTGGGGTGAATCACTGTAATTTCAAGGAGTTTAGCATGGGAGAGAGAGGTTGAGCATCAGTAAAATTTTGAGGCAGCTGAGACTGGCCAGTGAGGTCTTCCCTTGCACAGATTGTCATCAGAAAAGGGGGAGAGTCAGGTTGCTCTGGACAAGGCAGAAGGGAGAAGGTAAAGCTAGTACAGACATCTACTACTTGCTGCTGTCTGCATGTGGGACGGGCAACAGTGAGTTCTGTTATGGGCCATCCTCTGAATCTGCCCAGTCCCATCTGCAATAGCACTGCTTTAGAAAATATCTGCTTTGCTTACACCCAAAGCTTTGTCTGCTTTCCAACTTGCAGAAAAAAACCCTGATATGGTCCCTAGTAATTGCTTAGATATTATTGATTTGAAAGAATTTTTTTTTAATTATTATAAATCAAGAAACCCAGTTTGTCCAGATTCAAGATAGTGGTAATATGCTCGGTGTGCTTCTAATGTACCCAATCTTGTACTCATTTATCTTCTGTCCTTGTAAATAAGTTACTTATGTGTTTTAGTACAAATACAAATCTCAAAGATGAAACTCCTGGAGTACTGCTCTCAGTTGGAGTTGTTACAAATTAATTCTAACTATCAATTTTGCAGGAGAAATGTTAATTTTATGTTACTTATCCACTCAGTTGCTATGAAAAATTAGAGAAAGACCCCTTTTAAAACCGCAGAGATCCACACACATGCCATTTGGTACCTGTCTGCTTGCAAGAGCTTTTTTAAATACTCAGCATTCTAATGGACTCACTGAGCTTAATCATATACTGTCTACATTTCCCTTGATTTCATTACGCTTTACATCAATGAGACGGAATGTTAGCATATTGCTACATCAAGCATATTCAAAGCATATCATCTATCAAATTAAGAAAAAAATAATTAATTGAAGTGAGAGAGTTTGGTTACATGAGACTAAAATAGGTATCACACACACACACACACACACACATATATATCTATATGAATAATCTCCCCAAAAATGTTTTTTTTAAAAGATTAAGTTTCCAAAGAAAGAAATTCATCTAATATGATGGCTGGATTCCATGTTTTTAAAGGTAAATCAAGGTAATAGAAATCAGTATTTCTAAAACATTAACAAAAAATGGATATTGTCTGCAGTGAAAGAAAAAGGGATCACATCTTTTTGCTTCTATATCGTAATTCAGTAAATCTCTGTTGATTTTGATTCCTCTGTCTCTTCACTTATTTCAGGAAAGTATATACAACCAAGTGACTGTTTATACTACTACCACAAGAAACAAAGAGATCATGGTAACGCCATGCAAGACCCTGTGGTATCCAGTATATTCAATGTGTTCCTCTTTGAGTGAACTACTCAGCAATTAAACAGTCCCTTTAATCAGTGTAAATGAGGTTTGTTTTTTAATAGACTTTCAATATGAAATATGTTGTTCTTCTTTTCCATACAAACCATCTGGAATACAACAGCAGTTTTTGCAGCTGCCTCCCTGGTTTGTTTGAGAAAGGGAAGATGTTCTGCCACAAACACATAACTTACTTACTTTAATTAAAATCAAGACAGCTGAGACTGGTGACATCCCTTTCAAAGCTGGTAAACAGTTATGACATGTAAAGATATTTGTTTACAGTAGGGGTTACTTGTTAGAGCTTCTGCTGAATCAGAAACCAGAATTCATGCTTTACTTTCACTCAGGCTATTGTGCTCAGAGAAAAAAAAATCTAAACTATAAAAAAATATTTCTGCATAAAGTAAAAACTTTAATCCTAAAATCTGGGTTCATAGCCTTTGTTTCATTAGCAATATTCCCTGCTAAAAATAAAAAATAAATACATTTTATTTTCTTGATTAATTTATAAAAAAACTTCTTTGACAAAATGTAGTGTGTTCAGATTTGCTTCTTGCTCCTCTTCACTAGTTCAGCTCGGGAATAGTTCAGGTGGCAAGTCCGGATTTCCTTCTAGTTCTCCCTTAACAAAAAAATCTGTGGAGCTATGTCAGTGCAGAACTGGAGTGAGACAGCAGTAAATTAGACCCAATGGAAATGGATGTGTAGACATCTGAGCTGAAGATCACAGGGAAAGGAACATTCAGCAGCCATTGAATTCACCAAAGAAGGAACAAAATAAAAACTCATAAGCCAGATCACACGACTGTGGGGCTTCACTAATTGCTCATAACAAGTGTACAAAGAAAGTACTTGAAAGGAAGTTCTTTGTATCAAATATTCTCACAGTGGCTTGTAAAGAAAATGGAGCAGAGGATCACTGACACTATGTCATGAATATTGTCTTTCAAGATCATAAGTTTGATCAGTTCCTTTTTTCTCCCTACACTTCCCTGAAAATGTTTTTCTCTTGCATTAAGTGTTTTTCTCTTGGATAAAACTTTCTTACACAGACTTGATACTTAACAGGAAAGGGAAATTGCATTTTGTGGAGAGCTGAGAGGATGTATGTGTGTTAATTTTAAGACGTATTTCAAAAAAACTGAACTAAAGTAAGATATCTTGCAAGATGATTTCACACAAGACAAAAGAAAATGAAGCAAAAATAATTTTATTTTTAAAAGTAAAATTGGTTTGGTGTGTAATCTGTTGGCTGTTTTCTTTCTTTGCTTGTTTTTCCTTAATTTTTGCTCCTGTGTCTCTTGTTCTTTGCTTTCTCAGCATCCCTTGGGAGCAGCTGGTATAGCTGTCACAGAGCAGTATGGAATGTGTGAAATGAAAAATTAATGCTAGTCTCTAGCAATCTCTGCCACTCTTAAGGATGCTATACCAAATTTCTCACCTTTTAAGTCACCAATATAAAAAAAAAAGTGGTATGTTCATTCTCTCCTGCACTTCCCTGTATGTTCCTCTCCCTGGCTGGTTAGCTGAATAACTCTCTAAGCTCCATTAACTATGTTGACTAGATCTTCATTGACTGTAATGGGACACTTTAACAACCAGGGCATACTTTGCTACCTACATTAACCAAGTAAATTTAGTTTCGTGCTGAATTGCAGAGAAAATGTTTACAGAGTTCTTGATAGTCATAAGAAAACTGAAAGGGGTACAGCATTTCTTGATCCATGAAATTGGTTTGTAACATGTTGACAGAGCAGATCTTAGCAAAACACCTGCTGGTGTCTACAACACAGTAGGTAAAGGTAAAAGTGGGGGTTCAGGCCAGGTACCAGACCTTAACATCAAGCATTTATGATCAAAAGACACTGCACCATGAAGAAGAGGATCTGTATCCCTCACTACAGAAACTCAGTTGTAATCTAGCACCAAATGTGGAGCAGCACGGTTTTGTGACTTTGGCTGAATCTTACAGAGAAAAGTGTTGTTAAGATATGAGAAAGCATTTGAACAAAAGTCATACAAGAAAAGAAACAGAAAAAGTGATACAAGTGTAACTGTTGAGGCAATAATAACTAGCACCTTAAGGCTATGATAAAAAATGTTCTGACACGAAAAGGTCTAAAATTCTAAGTTAAAAAAAAAAGGCAACGTAAAAGCAGAGAATCTGCAGAGACTGCAGTTCTGTAATATCAAGGCAGAGCCTCTTCTAAAAAGCAGCAGAGGGTGATCCTTCCCCATCTGATTGACAGCTCTCTGGCCAGCAAATCCTCATCTAGCATCTAATCAGCAGTGGTGAGTATATTAATGCTTAGCCTAGTAGCTTGTTAGCCATACCTATCTATTGTGTGTATTGGCCAATACATAATTGCTTTGTTGTGTATATACTCTTGCACAGTTTCTTTGCTCATGATAAAAGAGGCCCAAGCATAAGTAATCAGAAGGGGAAGGTTATAGCTGGATTTACAATGCAGGCACTTAAATGCCAATTGATATGCAAAACACTTCTTTTATAGCTTCACCAGGCATGTTTATTAGTACCTGTCCAATGACTACGTCATAGTTTTACTTAATAAATCTGATTAAATTAATTCCACAAAGTGATAAATTCATTAATATATTGTGGTAACTTAGTATAAGGTCTCACATCTATGCCAATTAGAAAAACTTCAGTGACACTGCTGCTAATGTTATGGGCTGAAAATTGGCGGTAGACAGTGTTCAGTTTTGTAACAAACTGGCAAAGTGCTAGACAATCATTTATGATCACAGTGATGGCATCTTGTTGATAGTGTCCTAGTAAAGCACTTTCCTGTTTGTGATGTCAGGTTTTCTCAGACCACAGATTTTCTCTCCCTAGGCTGAGAGCTGGGTTTGTTCAGCCTTGAGAAAAGGAGGCTTACGCATGACCTCATCACCATGTACCAGTACTTAAACGGGAGCTACAAAGAAGATGGAGACTCCCTTTTTACAAGGAGTCACCTGGTGAGGACAAGGGGTAACGGGTACAAGTTACTCCCAGGGAGATTCCAATTGGACACGAGAGGTAATTTTTTCACAATGAGAACAGTCAATCATTAGAATAATCTCCCCAGGGAAGTGGTTGACTCTGCTACGCTGAACATGTTTAAGACTCAGCCGGACATGGTGCTGGGCCATCTCGTCTAGAAAGGCTGGACCAGAAGATCCTTGAGGTCCCTTCCAACCTGGTATTCTATGATTCTATGATTCACATTTGGTGCAGATTGCTGGTCAGATCATCAGTTAGCAAGCAATGTAATATCCCTAGCTGTCTGATGCTTGCAGAAGAGACATCAAATTCTCATTAAAACACTAAATGCTGTGTCATTCAACATGGCAGTCACAAAAAAGAAAATTATTGAAAAGTAAGCTTGTTATGGCATCTATTCAAATACAAAATTATAGAAAATGAAGGGTCTCAAAGATGCACTATAGAATGCCCTACCAAAGTACCTCTGTTTTGTCAAAGATGGATCTTGGGACGGGTTTGATGGAAAAGGCAGGTCCAACAGTTCACTATTATATGTATGTACTTCCTAAGGTGGGGTAAAAGATTTTTACAAACTGTCTCAATACACAGTTCATGGAAGCACAAGAAAACTTTCCTGTCGTGGAAGATGAGTGATGCACAGGGAGGAGATTCAAGAAACTTTTTAAAATAAAAAAGTCAAATAGTTCCCTGACTGCTTGAAATCAGTATATGTCACTAAAACCCCACTGGTGTTGTGCCATTCCATAGTGAAGATGGCCAAATACTATTAGGGAGTGAGAGGAATTCCCAGCAGAAATGTTTGACAGTTTATGCAATTCTCCATCTTTTCTCTCTGATGCAATGACAACTGAAACCCAGTGGACAGCAAACTGCAGTACCGTCTATTATGCTGGAGACTTTTGAAACCATGAAACAGATGTCACAGTGCAAGGCTAAGTACTGCTGACATTTCTGCCAAAATAAACAAATCTGGAGGTTAGGATCTAATCACAAATGATTGCAGCCCTTCACTGTTACACATTAAACGAGAGTCCACAGTAGCTGAAGGATGCAGATGTCACCCACCTTCTCAAACTGAAATCTGTCCCATCATGATATGATAATGACTGGGATATATAATTTCTGCCAGTTGTTGGGGAAATCTTTGCTGCAGTAGATCTCTACAAGCTTGAGGCTGAAACTGATCCTTGGAAAGTCAGTGTTAAGGCATGGTTCATGTGACTTTTAAAGCCATGAAGATTCAAGGGTTATGAGCAGAACAATAGCGACATCTGTGAGCGATCTTTGTCAGTCAGTGAAAGCCTTTGACCCTGTGACTATACTGTGACTACCTGTCAGGATTTCTTGGAGAGAGCTTCACTTCATTCAGCTGTCCAGATTAACTTGCAGACTGTTCGCTTATTTCACAATGGCATGGCAGCCACAATCTTTAAGTAAGCAGCAGTGCCAGGGTCTTTTGCTATCTCACATGGTCCTCAGTAAGGCTCCATTGTTCCACTAGTATAAGACTGCCGTGAGCAAAACTTCCTACCTTTAGGCACAATGCTATGCAGCCCCACATCCTTTAGTGTGGATGGTGGCATGTTTGACCTGCAGAGACTCTGAGCTGACCTAAAGGCCACAGAGCGAGTGGGCCCGGCCAGCACAGGGCTGCCTCTGGTACAGGCTGCAGACCTCATTACTGGCTGCTTTGTCTGCACCATTGAGCATCTCAACCTGCACCTCAGCATGAGGGAAAAAGCGTTGCTGTCTCTGCCTCTTCCAGCCATGTGTACTGGCAATACAGCATGGAAATCTGTAGACAAACTCTGCCAGTCTGGCAGCATCATCTCTCACTACCTCTCTTGATAATGAAGTCACGCAGAGGATAGCAAAAGCTGGTGTAGTTTTTGCGAGATTAAATCAGCATGTCTGGAATTAAATGGGCATCTGACTTCAAACGATTGTTAATGTGCACTGTGTCGTTGTCACCATTCTTCTCTATGGTTGTAATACTTGGACAAATTAACACTTTTCACATCAAGCCTTCCAGCCAGTTCCATGTGAGTTATCTTTCTGCCCTTAATGGTGTTAAAATGTATAGCACAATACGATCCCAAGCAGTACTGAGGCAGTGTTCCTCCAGGGCTAAGCTACACTGGTCCAAGCATCTGATGTTTATCTCAGAAAAATGATTGCTCAGAGCTATTTTCTTATTTTAAAATCTGTGAACAGCTGAGAGGTCGGCCAATGAATTGTTAACCAGACATGCTAAAAGCAAATCTTCAGCTGTGTGGCATTAGCTCTACAACATGGGACACTGCAGCTAAAAAATGATCTTCTGTGCCAGTGATTATGAACTGATGCTGCCAAAACCAATGAGCAAAACTGAGTGATGTTGTGCAGCAAGGAACACAGCAAGGGAAAGCAGGAGTCTACCTTTCGTGAATGTAGCTCTTTTGATGAAAGTATCAGGCATATACCTCACAAAATTATCCATAAAAGCAAAATCCTCATATGATTAACTAGTGGAAGACTGGCAATAGCATTTTCTATATTTACCATGTAGATATTTCAATTTTAAAGATTATGAAGTGGAGTATCTTTGTTTTCCTGTAAACAGAACATGCAATAGAAAGGCTGATATCAAATAACGCAATGAGGTGTGTTTCTTTTAATTCTGTGAAAAGTGCAGTTGAAGATATTTACTGGGGAGGTTGAAACCTTTTGGTCAGAAAACTTGAAATATTTCAGTTTCCCATGAGGATTTTTTCAGGAAAGATGAAGTCTGCTCTGATCTGGTCTTTAGAGAGAAGTGGCAGTTGCTGCAATATTTTTTAATTGCATTTCTCAGTTGTTAACTTTTTTAATGTTGCAGTTCAATATTCTGCCCAAAAATCATCTATGGAAAATTGACATAAATTTTCATTTGCAGAAAAATATTTCCATAGAAGAGAAAAATATTTTTGGATCATTTAAACACAATCTTTTCAGTAATCTTGGGATTTCCAGGCATTAGTCTTTCACAGATAATTTCTGTTCTATGAAGGAATCAGTGTAAGTGCTTTAATAAGACAAAGAATATTCAGTTTCTTATCCAGCAATGCCCATTATTTCCTGGCCCATGAACAGCAATATTGATTAAATAACCTTCATACTACATTGTACTTTGCTTTTTCTTTCTTGGCCTTAATTTTAACTTTTTAATCTCCTGAGGTAACAATGAGTCTCTTGGGCAGCACATTGCTCACAAGGCTTGGTTCAAGTCTAGTCCAAGATTATAATCCTGGATAATACATTTCTATGATGTGTTTAGTATCTTAAATTAAACCTGCAGTTTCTGGCTCAGTAATTTGAACACTGGTTGAGGAATCAAGAGTTCCTGACTGCCAATCTTGGCATAGCTTTGTCCAGCTCTCCTAAACCCCCTTTCTCCTACGTGGAAGGACAATATTAGAACAAGTAAAAGTGCCTGCTTAGGAGGAATACTAGATTTTTTTTTTTTTTGGAAAATAAAAATACCATTGTTAAGGGTAAATATTAATGATGTTACAGCAGTTATTCCATTTATAGCACAGGTAGCTCAAATACATTTCAGAAGAGACTCAAATGGTTCCCAGAGTAGTTATTATGGGCTTAGTCTCAGTGGTAGGAAGTTCCTGAGCTTCCTTCTAAAATTATATCAATTTGAGCCTTTGTGAATTTGCATTGATTGTAACAGCATGTAACTGGGAATAACTGACAATGCAAAGATCCTTGGTTGTCTCAGACTTTGGTTTTGTTTAAAGAAATTTATAGTGGTGAGGTGAGGGCAAACACCATGTAGAATAAAACCAAACTTTACCAAAGCAGATGCCTTTCAGAGCAGGATTTGATAGCTCTGAATTCCCAGCTCCGTGACACAATAGAAACCAGTTACGTGAATTATCATTTGGAGGTGATAATACCTATAAACTTTAACAATCTCAATAAAAAGGAAAGGGAGAAGGCTGGCTGAGCAAGTGTGCGCCTAAATTATCATCTAGTCTTGATCTGACATAGAAGGAGAGGATTGCCAGCACATACTAGATTTGTGGCCCAGGTTAAAGACAACAAAAAAAAATTCTAAGGAGAATTATGATACATAATCTGATGTAAGTTTTGATGTGTTTCTGTTTCAAGGATGAGAATTTAAGATAAGATAGGGTGATCAATTCAATATTAAGTATTATTGTTTACACAAATAAAATGATAAATATAACAACTTCAGACGTGCTTAAGTTTTTGTTTTAGTTTGGGTTTTTTGTTTTGCTTTTTGGTTTTGTTTTTGTAAAAAGACATATAAGATTTCTTGATATTCTCATACCGTTACATTGGTTTTCCAGGGGAAGATAGTTAAGAAGCAACAATGCCATAAATATCAAACCAGAAATTTATAGCATTTTTACATACATTTTACTCAAGAGAAAAAAATGGATGATATTTACAGGAAAGTGAAGATAAACCCTCCTATGCATTAAAATCATAATGTCATGCAGACAGTGTTTGCCAGAAATTATTCTGGAAGTTTGCAGTAATACGAGGAGTTATAGATGAGACGCAATGTCTCCACAGGCATTATTAGAGATGTAATGCCTCCACTGCCAACCACAGCCCTTATTTATAACTTGGTGGGATTATAAATTGGTATTTTTCTCTGACAAAGGGTTGTGTTCTCATTGCACATTGTTTATATAGATGTAGCCTGGTATAGACAATAAATTAGAAGATTGATTCTAAACCGCATGGGAATTAATTCTGGAGTAGCTTCCAAGTACCAGGAGAGGAGGAACCAACCTGCATATATTAAAGTACATGTTGGTAAATTTATGATGGGGGTTAGGTGATGAGCTAGGCTGGAAACTGTATTCTATGACCTAGGAAAACTCCTCTCCTCTCCTGTTCCAAACTATGTTGCTGTTAGATCTTTATTCTATGCCTAATAAATTGTCTGCTGGTAGCCAGCCTCAAATACTTCAAGAAAAAAAATGCACTTAGAAAAAAATGACATAGCTTCATGCTACCTGGCTTTAGATGTCTAAGAGTTAGAGAGGAATAGCTAGTCTCCTTATTACAAAGACATCACAAAGCTTGTTTCTAGTGTTTGTGAAGGCTACTTACAGAAGCAGCCCAGAATTACATGACTAATGTATATTTGCCTGATTTTCGTACATCAAACACAAGACACTGCTTGAAAAATATATATAGATCACACTAATTAGGTACAAAACCGCATTATTTAAGGTCTATTTGAACAGGTTTTGTACTTAAAATCAATAAAATTGACTTTGCAGTCATATTGGTGTTGAAACATTTTGTCCCATTTGCCTTATCAGTTTGCAATTAGATGTAGTCAGCTGCCCTGTAATGTTGGAAGAAAGGAAAATATATATCAGAAATGTGTGGATTCAAAACTGGTGGATTCTGCTAATATTTTCTTTGTCTTTTCTGCATCTCTTGCTTAAAAAGTATAAACTGCCTTATTGTGCCAGGCTTTGAAAGTCAAAGGCTTTTTAAGGGCCTGCATTTTTGCATTCAGCAAGGTGATCAGATTCTGAGTCATCTAAAAATCCAGGGATCAGGTGGTCACAGCCTAAGTTCCTGAAAGTCATCTACTAGCTAGTCATGCTTCAGAGAAGCTGTTCCCTTTCTAGGGCTTGCATGACCTTTGTGATAAGTGCTGGCTGCACGTATATGTACAGCAGTGTAATAAATAGTGCAAATGTTTATTTTCCTGATGAATGAATAAGACCAGTTTCTGCTCACAGATTTTTTATTATGGAAAATTATTTTGCCTTGACCAAAATCTTTCCCTTTGCCCCACTGACATCTTGCCCTGTTCTTTATGTTTTCTCATATCTGTATGCTTATAATCTCTTCTCTTGTTGCCTCTGCAAGAAAACTGGGACTGATCTTGAGACAGGTGAGAGCTTTAAACTGTAAAAGGGATTTGGCTATGAAACATGCATTAGCTATATGTCTAGAACTATACATTGTTTGAAAATGTTAATCTTCATGAATTCAGCTTGTTTATTTGCTAAATAAAAGTTGTCTCCATCAACTTATAACAGTTCCCCAGCTCTCCAGTAAAATGTGAAAATTTAGAAATCATAGCATCCTCTCTAATTTTAGGGCAGAATGTGTTCATTGTTAGAAATGCATCTAAAACCCTACAGATGCTTGATTACAGCTTCCAGGGGCAATCATCTTGTTAAACTGTAAGTGGCTTAGCATTTGCCAAACTTTACTATCTCTTATAATAGCAAACATTTCCAAAATTGATTTTTGCATGTAAGAATGTGCAGGTTTCTGTAAAATCTAGGTACCATTTTCAGAAATTATTAACAGCAATACAATCCCCCAAAAAACTTGCCCTCATTTTATTTTTTTCATGTGCTTTTAATATATTTCTGATAAATTTCAGCATCAAGTGTGAAATATGGAGCCCTAAAACAACAGAAAAATCATTATATCTGATCAATTTCCTTAGTGTAGATTAAGATAAAAATTACAGTAATTTATAAAAAACCTAAAAATCATGATGGGCCCATACATTTTCTGTTCATATTCAGGCAACAGTGTAATCAACATCAATAATAAAAGTTGAAATTGTCAGTTTTTTAAAAACATGAAATATTCCTTTGAAGCTCAAAACATTTTTTAATGTAAGAATTAAACTAGGCTCTGCTTTTATTAACCACTTACCCAGCCCTAATTTATGCAATCTAGTTACATGTCAGAATAACTTTGTTATCCTAAGTAGACTAGCTCAAATCTGTATCTGTGGAGAAATGACGCAAAGTTTATTGGTATGAGAGAACCCTACATGACTGCTGTGTACCATAGCAACACCTCTTTTTGCATGCCTTGTGTACTGAAGGTTAATATTAGATACATCATTACCTGACTGATATTATTTGGAATAGGTATGCATACTTGTGAAATGGAATGACTAAAGTACCATTCATCTGCATAGTAACTGATTTTCAGAGTCTGTTCTTCAAAATTAATTCAAAATTACTGACAGTGATTATTTATGCATGAATATTGTAGACAAACAGCATTATGCAGCTGAATTCTTAGTTGGTATACACTGTAAATCAAAGATGCATTTGACAATACGTGTAAGATTATTTTGGAAACTAATTACAAATTAAAAAATCATAAATATGGATATGCTGCACACTGCTGTGAAGAATGTCTTTGTTTATACTGGGACTAGAAGATCCCCAGTCTTAACTGAATTCTTCAGATTTCTGACCATGTCCTGACTTCAGTGATAGGTTTGGCTCTTCCAAATTAACTTCTTCAATTAAAAAAACACATTCTCTGAAAGTACCTCTTCCACTTTCACTGAATGGTATCATTCTACTATCTCCAATGATCATTTGGATCTTTCATAAGCATATGGGAAGAACTTCCACCTCTATGCTGTATAGCTCCGAGTCCTTTATAGCAGCAGATTCCTACCAGGTTATCAATTTTCTGGTGTGCAAAGCTCCATAACTGAGAGAGCAGTTACATTTTGTCAAACATTTGCACATGACGAATGCCATAATTTATTATGCAGGTTACAGCCAGCAGTGCATTTTCATCTGGACAGGGTGGATTTTGTCTTTGCTAGTCCATCTTTGCTGGCCACAAGCCTGGTGGAGCCACACTCGGCATAAAGGCTGAACAAAGCTCCTTTTCCAGTGGCTGTTCAGAGCTAAATGTGATCACACTTAACTGAAGAACCAGGAAAATGAGGAGCCTAAAAGGAGGAAGAAGCTTGACATATATTCCATCTTTAGATCAAGAGGAAGGATTTTTTATTAATCTGAAATAAAATAGATGCTATTAGACTGATCTTAAAAGTAATAAGGAAAGATGGAAACTCGGAAAACATCGTGATTCAAGTATCATTTATCTAACTGAAGGGGAAAAAAAGTCTTTGAAGAACATGTTGACCAGTTTAGAAGAGGCAATTGAATTAAATGCCACATGATGTTTAAAAATCTTATCATCACTTGGAGAATGAAAAATGGATGAAAAATGGCTGAAAAATAGATCAAAAGCATACATCTTTGATTCTTGGGAACAAACATTTCTGCACTGTAAGGAATTCTGCTCAAAATGGAGCCCTGAATCGCATCTTCCAAACAAACAAGATTCATTAATTCAGGCCAAATATTCAAAAGCTGTAATCTTTCTAACAAAATCAAGGGCCAAACAGTGGTAGAAAAATATTTTCACTAGTGGTAAAAGCTACAGGACGAAACTTCTAAATGGCAATCTATAAGAATGTTTTGTCCAAGGCAATGACAGAGCTGGAGAGCTCTGGACTGACATAGATTTTGATAATACATTTTTGAACACAGAAATGCAGAGCTAGCCCAATCTTATACACTAGTGCTACTCCTGATGCCTTCAGTGTTAAACCACCTTTGAGTAATAAAAAAGGTAGCCTGATTATCAAGGTTTTAAATAAAATTCTAGAATTATAGAAACAATACATTAGAGAAGAAATAAAATATTTTAAAAAATTATAGTTACTCCCAACATATCTGGCTCCTCCAGTATACCTCACCTGTAACCACTGCGACAAGTACTGGCCAGAGGAGCAAGCAACCTGCAATGCATGAGGTAAATGTGCTGCTGGGAAATCCTCTCAGGCTACAAATCTTTTCCTCTGTTTCTTCTCTGAGGCATGCTCAGCCAGGTTTTTGGCCCAAATACAGCACAAATGGAGTATCCACGGGTCCCACTTCAAGCCTTAATAGTATTTCAGATTTGATCCCTTCTTCTGAATCAAGCAGAAAGTACATTATTATAACCACAAAAAGATTTTAAGGTCCTATATTTTACAAATCACAAGAAGAGGTATAAAGATGTCTATGTATTACATCCAAAAGTTGTTAGGCAGTTTGTTAAGCCTCTGGTGATGAGTTCTTGGTAAAACTCATGCATGTTGTCAGACTAAACATTAGATATAAGAGGAAGGCTCTTATTCAGACATGGCTTAAATGGCCACCTGCTTACCAGCTCAGTACTTATGTGGCGCATCTCCCCCCCGGCTAATTCATTTTGTGTTAATTTTTCTGATGTAACATTTCTCACCTTATTAAAATAGTTTAATTGAATGTGTTTGATTGGCTTATATGGCTCCGAAGACCAAAGCTGAGAGAAGAAACAGTGTTGTGATCTTTTTTCATTTTTGTATTTATAAAAGAGCTAGAGAGATATAAGCAGCCTCGACAGACTCCACAGTCCCAGAAATTGTTAGCTTTATATGGACTTCAGATGTTATTCAGCTGATGTGTCTTAATTCTATAACTATTCTTTTTTAACATAGCCAGATAAGAAAAAATAATTTAGATTCATTAAATGTGACTTTAATATAATGTTTTTCAAGCAGTTAGGGCTTTAGAGTGTGATGCCTCAGTTAAAAAGAGAGACTTGTGTAATATGCTCCTATATGATTAGAAGAAAAAGTAAATAATGTTGAAGAGACTGTTCAAATGGTGTATAAAACATACAGAGTTTAATTGGTATATGGAAAATGTGTGAAGTTCTTTAATCTACTTAGATTGGAGATATTCTTAATTATAAAATTGAATTTATGGAAAATCAATTAAGTAGAATCTGATTTGAGTTAACAAAGGGGCTGACAATTATTGATATTCATGCTGAGTTTCAGTCAATTTTAGAAACTTTTTTAATACTAATTTTGGCACACATTATCCTTTTTATTTATGTAGTAAAATAACTTTCTTAAATCATTTCATACCACAATCTCTCTTTTAGCTGCTTTACTCAGCCATGATTCAGAGTGAATAACTGAGTGCTTTATCAAAAGTACTTATTTATTAGAACTTACTCTCTTCCTAGTAACTGGGACCAAATATTAATTCTTTTGGAGACTGAAAATCCACTCAGTGCATTTAAAAGCATAGAAAGCTTTAGATTTCTAGACAGCTGGAGATCAAACAGAGTTTAAAGATAGCACAACTAAATATTTTAAAATTTTTAATTTGAATTCAAAATCATCAAATGTTTTCCTGAAACATACTTTTGTTTTTTTTCCTCCCCAGTGGATGCTGATAGGTTTTATTTAATATAAATGCTACTCTGCTTTTTTTGCCTTCATTGCCTTAGCCCTGAAAGTTTTTATGTAATGCAATACAAGGCTCACCATTTTTTTTTTGATTGCAGAGATTTTAATTGTATCAAACTTTCATCTGCCAAGAATGATTCAGCTGAAGTGTATTTCTTGGTAACTGGGTGGTATCAGTACATGAAACCATAGGTTGAAGGGATTCATTTTGTCTGTCTCAGACTGTGTTAACAGTCAACAGTAACAGTCAAGAATTTAAGGCCCCTCAGTCGGTGAACAGAGATGGCAAGTGGCATGTCCTGATTGTGTTTTATCTTAGCCTAATCAAAATATTTAAGATAGGTGGGTAAATTGTTTTCTGAGGCTATTTATCTCTTTGCATGAGCAAGAGGAGGAGTCTAATTGACAAACTGAGGATGGGCACCTCAGTGGTATGCTCCATATAGAATATTCCCCAACATTTTAGGATAAATATGCATTTTCATTATTCCCTAAGTATTTTCTTAAGTGTTGCATTGGACAGAAATTCTGGAAGAACAAACTGCACTTTCCCACCACTTTTTTACTTCAAATAATTTCAGGTTATTTTTTAACTCTGCTCTTTCTCAGTTTCTTAAGAAAATATGAACATCACATCTCGGTGATAAATTTCTTCCTTAAGTTTTCTGGGTTTTAATAGTGAGTGAGAAAACTCTCTCAATATGGAACATTCCAGGGAAAAATTAAATCCCTTAAAACAAAAGGATGTGAGAAAGCAGTTATTTTTCAGGGACACTCTTCATCAGCCACGTATAAAGAAGCAATGGTGCTCTGGTAAGAAAGTTGTGGTGTCACCACCCACAAAAGAAAACCTTGATGAAAGGACTAAGAACGACTTTTATGATGCTGACAATTAATTATGTATGATACGAATGTGGGAGGAGGATCACATGAAAGGGTATCAGTATTGTCACATGGAGGCCATCAGTTACTCCGTAGAACAATTCCAGAAAAATTATATTGAAGTACTTGCAGAGCCACATCTTTGAACCTAATAACCTATGACTAAAGTAAAAGTAGTGACACTTCCATGACACATCAATTAGACCATAATCTATTTGCTGTTATATTCATGCTATCAAAAACGGTAAAGAAAAGGCCACTAAAGATTTTACAGCACAGTTTTAGCCAATATAAGATGGTGAGGAAAAGAATTACTTTGATCCTAATAAGCACAGAAATTAATTCTATTAGGAGAGAAGGAAGGATTCGCAGCATCAGTATGAAATCATTACATTTTCATTCTGAACACAATTTCTCATAAGTACCACTAGGAACTTATCTGGCTTGAATGAATTTTAAATCAATTTTAACAAATAACCTGTAAACTCTAAATGTAATCATATTTTCTGCTATTCCTCATTAATAGTTGTGCATGAAAAAGTGCAGATACTTCACAGTTAAAATATACGCCTTGTAAATCATTGCCTTATTATATCACTATAGGTGAGTCCCAGTAAAGGATTCATGCATCCAAACAGGTAGAACCTAGGACTAGGAATCATTTGGTCCCTATGCAGTGGACGACTTAGACATCCTAGTGGGAATCAGAGCACAGTCACGTTGTTGAGCAGCAAGCAGAAAAGCATCTACGGCTAACCAAAAGGGTAAGGCACACAGCATGGCATATCCTACATTTAATATTCACATTCCTGACTTTGGCCTGCAAAAAGACATTTCTGCTGCCTTGGTACCCAAAACATAGTCTTTTTGAATAAGGCTGGCTTCAGGATTAAGAACTATAGGATTAGGATTAGAGTTTAGTCACAAATTTTTAATGATCTAGATTCTACCAGACAGCATGATCTTTCAGGCTATGACAAATTTGACTTTAAGAGTGCTGAGTGTTATTTATGACTGGGCTCATTAGTGGCTAATCAAGTAATGATAGGAAAAGAGATGGAGAGATCTACAAAACAGAATTAGAGAAGGAGCCAAGGGAGAGCTTCACTTGGTGATGACCCAGTGGCAAGGATTAAAAGATTTTCCAGTTAGGGATTATGATTTAGAGTTCAGACTGGTCTACAGATCTGAGCTGAGACTGGAAAGGCTGACGGGTTGTGATAGTTCTGATATTTTATGGCCTACCAGACCAGTGTTAAGACTGAGATCAGGAATAGGATTTGACCAAACGGGAACGAACAGGAACCATTGCAGTACTATAAGGGTCGAGTCTTCCAGAAAAAAAAAAAAAAAAAAAAATCAGGCAACCAAGTTTGTCTTAAACCTGAGTAGAAACAAACACATAAACGAGTTAGAATTAGGTCGAGGTCTAACCCATCAGGGACTGAGGGAGAGGTATTTGGAATGAGTCTAATAAGAATTGCTAAACTGTGCTTAGAGCTAGAGTTAGTGTTGTTGCGGATGTAGGCACTGGGTTTGGCCCATGAGCCAGCAGGGGCTGATAAATCTAAGTTATGTTTGTTCTGATAGCTACAGATAAGTTTGGGACTGGGTAGGTAGAGGTCACTGGCATGGAGGCTGCGGATCTCTCATTAGTGCTTGGACTTGCTTCAGCTGCCGCTCTAGCATTATTGAAAGACTTGATGGAGGATGCTGAGCTAGTGTTAGGACTTGAGCCCTTAAGGGACTGTTGGGCAAGGTTTACTGCTGTTTTTCAAACTCCCAGATCATTTGATACCATCCAGAATAAAACCTCTAAAACCGATTAGTCACTCATTGGTGTGAGTGCACTGCAGACTTTGAGTGTGTTCATGTTTTTATTGGATTTTCTTTGAATGGTAATGAAATAACATTCCCTTCAGATTGTATATAAAACTTAGTAATTAAATTGAATAAAATAATTTTGTGCAATTCAGTGACAACCCACTACTGAAGTTCACAAATATTGAGCCCATATTTCTAAGATATTAATTTAGACAATATAATAAAATATAGCACACAGAAGTTGAAATAATTTTCCTAAACAAATAGAAACATCTGTTGTTTTTGCCTTGTCTTTACTGGTTTTGTAAATCGGTGATCCTCTGACTAGTTTTCTTAGGAGGGTTATAACTGCTATGCCCTTATTATGATGATAAACAAAGAGGAACAAAATTAAATAATGCATCTTTGCTGCATCCTTTGATAATACCAACTATTGTAAAGCCTCAAAAATTCATTATTTTAAGGTACCACTCATTTCAATGACATTTACCTTCTGTATCCACAGGTTTATCAACTCCTTTACCCACACTTACTACAAAATGAACTGCATATTTTCCATGAATTTTTCCTTTATAGAATAAACTAAATCTTTTCTTCATTTTCTAACGTCGATTGGGAGGGAGAAAATTGCAGAGAGTACTGAAATTCAAAATCATTCCGCACCATGGGGAACAATTCATCAGCCTTTCCTGTCACAGCCTGCACTTGAAACAGCAAGCACTGAAATAATCCCCACCAGTAACTATTAAACTGGTTCCTCAGTGTGCTAAACGCAGAGGGAAAAAGCAGGGAAAAAAAAAAGTAGAGGGAAAATTTGAAAAAGAGCAGCTTTATGTGATAGCAATCCATGAATCAAACTTCTAGGCCATCTCTTTCAATTAATATTGTGAGGTTTCAAAGGCCATAGGCTACTTCCGGTCATGATTTAATTATATTAATATCTTCACTGGCAGATGAAAAGATGGATTGATAAAAATAGATGACAACTTCTTTAATTTTGCTCCAGAGAGGTATTGGACTGAAATAAACATTGACCTAAATGTTAATTGACTCAGTTGCTTGAATTTCTAAGAAAGCAGAATTTGGAGCTCAGAAAACAGAGCTAATGAGATTATAATTCAAAGTCTATGGTCCTTTTGTTTCTTTTCAGCCTTATACAACTTCAGCTGGACACAGCTTTTCATTTAGCATGTCACGATATTGTCAGATGGCGCACACAGGCTCTGTCACTGTAGTGTTGATGTAAGGAGATGAAGATGAAATAAGCATAGAAGTGAATGCCTTAGAAGGCATAGTCTACCCAGAGATCTTTGTAGTCTTGCTGATTTCACCCTGTCAATTACAGTTTTGTTGTCTGGAAAAAGTAGAGATGTTCATGTGGTTATCTGAGGGAGGCAGAGAGAAGTCCAGTATATGATATATTATATACATTGTATGGCTGAGGCAGGAATGTTATCTTAAGATTTGGCTGAAAGCTCAGTTAGTGCTGCATACAAAAATAATGTCCACAAAAATCACTCAACAAACATGCCATGATACTGCTAATATAAAGTTTTGTGATATTACTGTAAAATTTAAAATGAGTTTGAGATCAAAAGGAGATGTTCCTTTCAGCTAAAGTTTGAAATGCCATGAGAAGTGTAAATAGCTCTGCATTGTAGGTGATCAGCTTCGTATTATTCAAAAGTCACAATAATTCCATAACTGCGGATGTAGCGCAGGTATTTGACATCATTAATGATTGCCTGGAGTGAGCCACTGCTATTGAGTTGAATAATGAGCTCCAAGGAAGTAATTCAACAGGAGGGGCACTGTTTTTGTTTAAAGATTAGGCCAAATACTTTGAGTAGGATTCCTGTCTTTCGATGTTCCCACTAGAGATGAATATTTCAGAGGTAATTGTCTGAACTTCTTTTACAGTGAGGGGAGAGAAATAGGCACTTCTAGATTAGAATTAATCTGATTTTTAGAATGAAATTAATTGTGCCCTACAGGCACATTTCCAAACTGACTGCAGAGGGGATCTAGACAACTAGCCCAGATGGTCAGATAAAACCTTCTTCAGGGTTCAGGGCAGCTTATAAGAGCACCAGAGATTTGTACCCCTCCAGATCAACAATGGAAAAAGATGTCTCCCGTTGTTCAGATTTATAGCTACATCAATTTAAGACATGACTTTAATTATTTTCTATTAAGTATAAGGGCAAATATGAATAAACAGGATACTAAAGGGTGTGAGAGCAAAGCTCTGAAGGTGCAGGATACATCTGAGGATAGTGGATCTTGTTCCACAGCTCTCCAAATAGACAAATATGCTAGAATCTGGCTTGATATAATATAGGCATAAAAATATGATCTCACCAGACTTATGTTTTAGGGAAAGTAGAAACTTAATGAACTGAATTGGATGGAAAACTCCAAATTTTTGCTTCTGCTAAACTACAAGAGATTCGTGTTACCAAAGGCAGATTTCTAGTACATAGCAGACGTTTATATCTGAGCTAATTGTCTACACGTCCTTTCTTGTCAGCACTTATAAAGTGGAATTTTGTGGTAATATTAATCTCATTCTCAAGTAGACATCTAAAATAAGCCGTTTGCTACCATGGGAGACTACTGTCACCTGATTTTGTGACATGTCTATACTTTACAGACGAAGTGAATAGCAGTCAGAGGTAATGCAAGAAAAATACATCAGTATAAAAAGTATCTTTAATTTATATGTTATTTTCTTTCAAAATCTCTATTCTTATAGGTACAATATAATTAAATACATATATAAGCAAGCATTTCTGTGTTCTGTGGGAACATCATTGGCAAGACTGTGACAATGAACTCCCTTCGCTAATTCTGTGAAATTCCTTACAATCTTGAAGTCACTCTTTAAAAAGTGAGTCTGAACCTCATCTTCACAAATGAGAAATTCATGGAATTACACATATGTGAAAGAACTTTTTCCCATTATTTCTTATTGTTATAGCTAACAGTTTGTTCATAGAACACAATATCGAATTTCACAAAAACACAGTGTTGTATAGTAAAGACAAAAATCCAATGAACTTCGTTACAGTAGGAGACAAGAAAAATTCAGGCACTACCACAAGCTTCTGCTGACTCGATACAGATCTGAATCTCATTTTCTCTTCCACAGCTATCCAGCAGCGGAGCGCTCCAGTGAGGTGCGGAGCAGGGTTTCCCAAACTGGGTGAACGTCAGGAGAGCCAAGAGATCCACCAGGAGCCCACAGCTCATGCAGCAGCAGCTAACGAGAGTCAGGGAGTGTGAGAGATAGACAGACTACTAGAATCACTCCCTACTGTCCCTGAGACAGGCCCAACAGGTAGACAGGACCTGTCCTCTCTCCACCTGAACACAGTGGCTTCAGGGATAGGGGGCAATGGAGACAAATTCCTGCCCGGCGCAGCAGGCGCATCTCTTCTGTGACCGCCCCACCTTCCCAGGTGCCCTTGCATAATAGGTATGAGGCTCTGCAAGTGGAACTGAACAATAACGAGGATGATGGTTTGTCTAGCTTGGAGGTGTGGCCGAGGTTAAGTAGGCCTACACCCTGTGTCAAAACTGCTTCCACAAAAAAAAAAAAGATGTGTCCCTGTCATAGGAGACTCCCTTCTGAAGGTAACAGAAGGCCCAATATGCAGACTGGACCCACTTCTTTGGGAAGTCTGCTGCCTCCCTGATGCCCGGTTTAAAGATGCGAAGAGAAAACTTCCTACCCTGGTGTGGCACTCAGATTACTACCCATTACTGATTTTTCATGTACGCAGCGATGAAGTTGCAACAAGTCCAAGGGCAATGAAGAGAGACTGCAGGGCCTTGGGATGACTGGTTAAGGGATCAGGAGCACAAGTAGTGTTCTCCTCTATCCTTCCAGTTGCAGGGAATGATGAGTGAAGAAAGAGGAAGAGCCAGCAGATCAATACCTGGCTCTGAGCCTGGTGTCACTGGCAAAATTTGGGGTTTTTTGATCATGCGTTGGTCTACACAACACCAGGCCTGCTGGTGACAGATGGGGTATGCCTATCTCAAAGAGGGAAAAGGATCTTCATGCAGGAGTTAACAGGGCTCATTGAAAGACCTTTAAACTAGATTTGAAGGGGTAAAGGGATAAAACCAGGCTCGCTAGAGATAAGCCTGGGGGCAGCAGGCCAATGTTTGAGGGACAGCGTGCTAGTGAGGTCCTTCAGTCAGCCATCTCAGTGGAGGCAGGGGATGGAGATCCATGCAACAGCAAAGATGCAAGGATTATGGATGTGTTAGAAACCATGGAAGCGCCTGAGAATGGTCACGTAGGAATTAGGGCTTCTCCCTGCAAAAAGGAGGCAGGAGCAATAGCTCAGCTGAAATGCAACTACACCAATGCACGCAGCATAGGCAACAAACAGGAGCAGCTGGAAGCCATTGTGCAGCAGGAAAACTACGATATAGTTCCCATCACAGAAACATGGTGGGATGACTCACACAACTGGAGTGCTGCAATGGCTGGCTATAAACTCTTCAGAAGTGACAGGCAAGGAAGGAGAGGCAGTGGGCTAGCCCTGTATGTTAGGGAGTGTTTTGGTTGTCTAGAGCTTAATGATGGTGACGATAGGGTTGAGTGCTTATGGGTAAGAATCAGGGGGAAGGCCAACAAGGCAGATATCATGGTGGGAGTCTGTTACAGACCACCTAACCAGGATGAAGAGGCAGACAAAATATTCTATAAGCAGCTGGGAGAAGTCTCAGATCACTAGCCCTTGTTCTCATGGGGGACATCAGCTTATCAGATGTCTGCTAGAAATACAACACAGTGGAGAGGAAACAGTCTAGGAGGTTCCTGGCGTGTGTGGAAGATAACTGCCTGACACAGCTGGTGAGGGAGCCAACTAGGGAAGGCGCCCCACTGGACCTGTTGTTTGAGAACAGAGAAAGACTGGTGGGTGATGTGATGGCTGGAGGCCGTCTTGGGTATAGCGATCATGAAATGACAGTTTTCAATTCTTGGAGAAACAAGGAGGGGAGTCAGCAGAACTGCTACCTTGGACTTCTGGAGGGCAGACTTTGGCATGTTTAGGGGCCTGGTTGACAGAGTCCCTTGGGAGGCAGTCCTGAGGGGCAAAGGAGTCCAGGAAGGCTGGACATTCTTCAAGAAGGAAATCTTACAGGTGCAGGAGCAGGCTGTCCCCATGTGCTGAAAGACAAGCAGGCAGGGAAGACTGGCCTGGCTGAACAGAGAGCTTTGGCTGGAACTCAGGAATAAAAGGAGAGTTTATGACCTTTGGAAGAAGGGGCAGGCAACTCAGGAGGACTACAAGGGTGTCGCAAGGTTATGCAGGGAGAAAATTAGAAGGGCCAAAGCCCAACTAGAACTTAAACTGGCTACTGCCGTAAAAGACAATAAAAAATGTTTCTATAAATACATTAGCAACAAAAGGAGGGCTAAGGAGAATCTCCATCCTTTACGGGATGCTGGGGGAAATACAGTGAGAAAGGATGAGGAAAAGGCTGAGGTACTTAATGCCTTCTTTGCCTCAGTCTTTAATAGTAAGAACAGTTCTTCAGGAACAGGCATTTGCTTCTTGAGAATTTTGTGGTGAAGGGTAAGTAGACAAACAGACAAAGGTTAGAGAATAGGGAAGAGATGTATTGAGATCTAATATTAAACTTTTAATATTAGTGCTTTGAATAACATTAATGCCTTTGTAGGTAGCACACTGCAAGAATAGGTCTATGAGTGATGGTTAATGAGGAATAGGTATGAGTCTCACAGATAGGACCTGGAAGTCATACCACGCAAACGAACTATGTGTAAGAGGACAGTGAAATAATGACTATGGGGAAAACTGATAAATGAACTATGTGGATGAGTCCTGGAGTGGGAGTGTATGAGAAAATTAAGAAGGAGGATAATGTAGGAAGAACAAAATTATTTATAGCATTGAAGATAAATACATTTTTATGTAAAGATGTTAAAAATCCATGAGGTCTTCAGAGACTGTGGTAATGATACCACATAAAGTCACACCATGTGTAGACAGAGAACTTCACAATTTTTTTCATGGTTGTTAGGAGAAGAAAGTCCCTGTTCCAAGAAAAATGTATGTACTTAAGATGCAGTACCACAAAACCAGTTTTGCCTTCATAATTTTTTTTTCTTTTTTTTTCAATTACAGTACATCAAGACATGTCATTCACACTAGGACTGCTCCAAAAAGACAGCATTGGTGAGACTTCATCAATTTGGCCTCCCTTCTCCCTGAACAGTTGTCTAACACTGCAACAGCAGACTTGGCATCCCCAGCCCAGTGGCATTCCTGTCGATGGCTGTCGGCTGCCTAATAAGCCGTGGGCACCCACATGGGCCCCATGCTTTCTGTCTGAAGCCATTTGCTCCACAGGGCTTGCAGGAACTCCACAAGAAAGGGGAGAAGCTTCCAGGAAGTACCTTCCTTCAGTGCAAGCCACCAAATCCAAACTCCTTCTGCGTCCCTGAAGAGGCAAAAGCTGCAACACAAGTTGAACTGCCTCTCCAATTTCCACTGTATCATTCCCAACTCTTTTCCTCCGCTTTCAGCACTGTATATTATCATCTGCCAAACAGTTCATTAATCCTTATTTGCAGGTCCTTAAGGGGCAAGATGTGCTATTTATACTAAGGAGTGTTTCACATTTCACAGAGATAAATCAACCTACCTACAAAGTACAAGGGAACTTCTTGAAACATGGATTCATGGAGTGGCTGAGGTGGGAAGAGGCGTCTGGATGTCATCTAGTCCAACACCCTGCTTGGAGTAGGGACTGTTACAGTTTGGTGTTAAAGGGGCTGAGTTGTACAGCCCAGACAGCAACTATGCCTCAGCTCCGTGTCCCCAGGTCCAACCAGTAGTGAGGCTGAACGTGTAACCCCAGTAGGCACACACAAATGCACATATCCAACACATATGTATATATATATGGATGGCCGCACAGATAACACAGACAGACACAGTCCACACTCACACAGACACAAACAGCACCAACAGCTTCATCTCATTCCCTCTCTAGCAGAGCAGGATGAAGGTCCATTAGTGGGAAATACATATCTGCATGTGTTCACGGTGGATCCCTCCAGCAGCTGGACTCAGCCACTCACGTCACAAAACTGTATTGCATCTGATTTCTGAAAAAAAGAGTAGAGCTCAGGTAAGTATAAAACTCTGCTCAGCTGAGCAAATAGCAAAAAGTAAGAGGAGGAGAAATGATGAACATCAGTCTGGTTTTTAAAGGTCTTATAGAATCAAAACAGTTATTTTTGTGATTAATGGAGTTATGCATCAGTTTATTTGTCTGCCTGATATAAACACAAATGAGGTCTGGAACATAGCCATTCTTTTGACTCATCTTTTTTTTTTTTTTTTTTTTTTTTTTTTTTTTTATTTGTGTAGTATATTATTTGGTACCTAAAGCATAAGCAATGGTTTAATATAGATGTTATACAAAAGAATAAAGAAAAAATAAAGGACATAACATTTATGTATACCACAGTAAATTAGGAGTACATCTGCTAAAAATTATGATTAATACAAGTGAATTCAGAACAAAGACCTGGGTCACTGTATAAGATATTTAAAAATTACCAGAAATACACAGCTGTAAGAGAAATGGCAGTGAATCAGTAAATTCAGCGTGGCTGAATGACCAAGTCTGATAATAGTAATAGCAGTTTTTATGTAAAAGATGCTGTGAATGGTATGAAGTCTAACTTCCTCCTAATTATGAGAAGTAAGCAATTCTTATTTTTGACAAATATTTTCAAATGGAAAAAATAGTGGAGAACAAGCTTATGATGACTGCCGATGAGTTTAGTCTAACAGTAAGAAAGAAGGACAAGAGAAATAATAAACAAAATGATGCAGAAGAAAGAAGGGTACATGACATAATCATAATAAACTTAGCATAGCCTTGTGTACTATTTGTAGGAGTAATACCATGACTGGTAGCAGGAAATAAAGAATAAAACAACTCACCATCTGCTGAAACACTATAGTATTGCAGTGCTTTGCAGCCATCCCTGCAGAGCGAGCTACGACCACAGGACAGCAAATTCTGATACTTATTAATGTGTTTGTAGACAAACATGAATGAGTTCTGTTTGAAATATGTTTTGACTATACATGGGAGTTTGTCAGTTTCAAAAATCACAAATAAGGGATTCTTCTTCTCCAATAAATCATGGCACGTGTTTGCTTAAAAAAGTCCTTGTAGACAATCTTACAAACTGCATTCTAAAACATGATAGTCCATATTAAAAAGAAGAGCATTGAAACTTTTGCCTTTTGTTTTAACAGTGTCCCTAGAGAAATTAAAACAACCAAACCAAATATTTCTTTTATCTTTTTCATTTTAGATTGTGCCTTAAAAGAAAAATCCCTGTCTAGCTACTCATTTGCAGAGACAGTTTCTTTCAGTGTACTGCCCTGTAATTAGTGGGTTCAAAACTAATCAGAGACATAAAAGACTTTAATGACAAGTTAAATAGAAAGTAGAATGAAAGAAAGGTACAATAATCATGCTTAAATGGTTTTATATTAATTTCAAGAGAGAGTTTTAATAGATGGATTAGCTTAATTGATAAAAGTGTGATCATTTTTGCACTTTTGGGGTCTAATTTAAGGAGATGAGTCTTGGAAACATACCTGTTAATCAACTCTGTTAGGCATTTATGAGTGATCTTACTTGTCTGTCTCTAAGGACTACATTTAGAAAGTGAGTTTCTGATCTTCATTTAAACCATTGTAGCAACATGTTATCTGAAGTGCTCTAATGGCTCGTGCTTGAGGGTTTGTGACACTAAATGACAAATGGGAACCATGCAATGCAATGAAGCGAAGATGAAAGTAGCTGCCAAATTTGTGACAACATGTGATTATGCATACACCGCTCTTGCTTATAGATCCTGAAATAATTTCAGTAACATCTGGCAGTGAAGTGGACTAGATTTATCAATTTATTCTATCGGAGAAATTTGCTAAATTCAGTGGCATACATAGCTATTAGGATTTATTTTCAGCTTTTTTAAAAATCAATTTTCTCTTAATAATTCTGGCTATGGTTCACTGATTTATATTGTTTTCTTAGTTCTTCGCTGCCATGCTGACACTTAAAGGGGCCAGAGTTTCCTACTCATTCAAGTTGAATACCACTTATTCATGTGAGTAGCTCAATAATTTTCATTTGAATTTATTGCTAGTAAATCTTTGTTATTCGGTATACAGATTTATTTATTTTGGGCCAGATTAGCACCTACATTGTGTATTATCTACTGTGATAACTTGCAAGACTAAGTGCAAGTCTGTCTGGCCCTAAATAAATGGTTCCAAAGTTCTACTAATGAATGGACTGACTGGCAACAATCTTAAATGCAAATTATTTTCCATTCTTTATATAAGTAGGATTTTTAAAGCACTATAGGGAACAGCATCTTGGCAGAAGATCATGTTTGCTAAAATTATGCTAACATAATAATTATTGGAACAAAAGAACGTGATGCTCATTTTAGTAATGTGGACAAAGTAATACCTTTGGGTATCTTGTATTTTGCATATTCTCAGGAAATAAATAAGGGAGAGATTGTTGAGATTTTTTATTCCTGAAAAAAAAATTGTCAGCTACTTTGTTTTAATATGTGAAGTGACAATCAAAAGACAAAATACCATAAATAAGACGTCCAACTAGTTCTGGCTCAAGGAATCTGTCTTCCATACCTCATACTTGATATTACCTTAGAGACACTCTCCAGTCTGCCCACGCTGCAATCCGTCTCTACTCCATTCTGTCATTTCAGTAATTATCACTGCATACAAATGTAATAATGCAGGAGAAGAGGCCTTTTCTCCAAGGAATTTTAATAAGGACACCATAGGTAGCATATGGAAATTATAAATTTTTTTAGAAACTAAGCAGGATGTAGGGGTGGATGCCACCTCAGCTTAATGTGCTCAGCTGTGTCTTTCTGCTGTATCACATGGTAAAGGAAGATGCATTGCAGTAAACTCTTTCCCTTTTCTTCCTCTAGTTAATTCATGTCTGCATGGGAAAATGAGATAGTATTCATACAGCAAATGGCAATTTTCAATACAAATTCCCCTGACGTGGACATATACAGAAATGTTAAGGACTGAACACCTTGGTTTCTCACTTCAGTTTTCTGAAAACATGTTACAGTGATGCTACGGACATGGTTTTAACTAGAGCTAATACAATTGTGTTTTTATCTGTTATATGGTATTTGGGAGAACTCAGATCCTTCCTGTGAAAAGGCCTATCACAGCATCCATGCATCCTTAGAGTAGCATATGCAGTGTCAGTGACCTGAGGTACAGAGAAGAAATAGCTCAAATGAAACTCCTTCACAATAGTACTTACTCCCTTCTCCCTTCATTTTCATAGCAATATGTGACCCATCTCTCTAATATGAATGACTTAGTGCTGTCTCACCACCTGCTCTTTTGATGCCTTCCTTTGTGCCTCAGTGGTTTATGGTTTTCTAAGGCATTTCTAAGAGGGCAGGAAGGCTGCAGCATAAGGTGGATATAGCAGGGCGGTTGCATGGCAAGAAGCAGGCTATACAGGGCTATGTTGTCCTCCCCTTGCATTCACACAACCCATGGCACAAGACAGCATTGCTCTACAGAAACAGCAGCTATTAGTAAATGTAACAGGCCAGGGAGATTTTTCTGCTTCTGAAACAAGCTGTGCCACAGCTCTGCTTGTGTCCACACAGCTGCCTAATAGGATGGCCGAACTCTGCCAAAGGCAACCAGGCTGGTGTGGTCCCTCATTCAACCATGTCCTCCTCCATGTTGAGAGACGGCTGTCGGCTCGGGCCAAAACAGAGCTCCAGATCTTGCTGAGTGTGCAACAGCCCTGAAGACTCAGCAGCAGCTCTTGGGCCTGTGTCTTGGCCTTGTTTAGTTTTCTTGTAGGGACATTGTGAATTTGTCCTATTACTAGTAAACATATTTGAGTAGTCACTTAGAGCAGCATTAATCACCTGAATAAGTGAGCAGCCCCCAGTATTGCATTTTTTTGGGGTCTTTTCATCTTCTTCAAACTGGGCTATAAATGTTATGCGTATACAATTCCACTAAAATATCTAAGGCATAGGAGTTCAGTATAGTCATCCCTCAGAATAAATTTAGGAAAGTCATCCAAACAGGATTCTTACTTTTTCTAAAGACTAATACCATTCACACAAGGTATCGAGTTCTTTACTCTAAAATTTTATACCTGAAATATAGCTATACCTAGGCTCAGTTAGCCTTACAAGATATTTGTACTTACAAAAATAAAAAAACCAACTTTTCTGTAAAAATTCAGGTTCTGTTCCAGGTGGTGACAGGTTTTCAGTACAGTGGAATTTCATAATCATCTCCTTATGCTGCCTGGCTAATACAGCTATTACCCTGATATGACATGTGTCAAAATATCCCTATAGTCTCTGTCAAGTTGGTTAAGACACCTCAGGTGACAAGCTGCCTTAGGTCTTCAACAGTATGAGTGAAGAATATTACGTGAGCGTCATGTCAACTCCTAGTTCTATAAAGGTTAAGATATGACATTTTTTATAAACTTATAATACATCATCACAGTTAAAATCTAGTGCTGCTTAAACTTGTTTAATAATAATGGTAACAACAATAACTTGTATGTACATAAGGTTTTAAAATCTAAAACCTTCTGAAATATTTTACAGTCAATATTTTTAGGACCCGCTTTCCCCAAGATCAAAATTTGGCTGTCCACTAGGGTTTTGCCTTTCACTTGCAACATTAGCACCAAACTCATTATTTTAGGAAGAAAAAAGAACAGTATTAACTGTGAATAAATTATATTATTTTTGAATATGAAAGCAGGTCAAATCCAAGAATTTTCCAATGTCAAGTTTGAGGTCAAAGTCAAAAATGTATAAAATCAATCATCATTGCAGATTTTGACTCCATGACATAAAGTAAGTTACAATGTGGCTGACTGGCGTCAGCAAACCCTGAAGGATTTGACTTCTGTAGTAAAAGAGAAAACATTTTCCTGCAACTAAGTGCAGAAGAGTATCAATTTCCATGACTGCAACAAAAGCCTCAGTGTTTTCACAAGTTGAAACATGGGATTTTTGTGAAACTAGGTTTTGGGATTGCTGAAAACAAGAATAAATGCCACTTTTATCAGTAGAAGCATCTTGTCCTATATATGCAAAGTTATCTTTAGATATCTCTTTATTGTAGCCTTCAGAAGTGATTTAACTTTCCAGAACTCATTGAATATGATAGATTGGGACAATGACATTGTGACCTAACAGCTGGACTCTCATCAGGAAACAATTACTGCCAGTGAGGAAAGATGTGAGCAATTGGGTACAAGCCTAATGGAGACAGAAGGGAATGTTTTCAACCCAGAGGTAATAATGGAGGGATATGATTTAATTATTTCTAAACGTAGTAAAGCCAATAAATCTTCTAAATCTAAACTAGACTTGATTAAAAATGAACTACTGAGAAAAAAAAATATTTAAATTTTGAGGTTTTGATTCAAAGTTTTTCCAGAGAGAAGACACTTCATATTAAAATGAATCTAAAAGTATTTAGAATTCTTTTTCATTATCCTTCAAATCCATGCCATTTTTCCCCATTAAGAAGTGAAGTTTTGTGTTCTCTTCTGGTGCAAAGATAAAAATCTATTTTGAAATTCTGTCCTCCCGTTTACCCCAGTAAGATATATGGCCAAAATAATGAAAGAATCAGAAAATCTCAATATAGTATTTAATCATGTAGTCAGAATTTTTGCACAGACATCCTCATGACCAATTTCTCACACACTTGTGAGGGGATTTGGACAGCTAATCCTATTAAAAATTAACACTTCCTTGTTACCAGAACAAAAAAAAAATCCCAGGAATTTAAAAAATAAGGTGCAGGGCTTTATTCCGGATTCAGGCTCCTTCTTTAAGAAGATACTTTGCATGAGTTATGCAAGATAATATTCCAAGACAATAATAGTAATTCTGTCCTTCACATCTTTAATATTCAAAATTTCATGAAGTGATAGTATTAGAAATGTTGTTGTATTGACAGCAGACCAGAAAAGTTTGAGACAAAAAAGAAAGCTATTTGAAAGAGTTGTCCTACACAGTTTCTTTGATGTGTAAAACTGAGTTGCTGAAAATTTTTTGATGCAAGAATCAATTCATCTTGTGAAATGGAATTTAGAGAAGCTCTTGTATGTTATTGCTGTTTGGTGATGAAAAGGGAGAAGTTAAAAACCCAGCAAAATTGGAAAGATAGTTTCATAATAATCAACACTATAGCACAACTATAGTTAATAAAACGAAAGTGACCTTTGGATTTGCAATTGACAAGCAAAATGCTTTTTGCCTCTTGGATGAGCAGTGGGCCTTAGAAGCCAGAAATCATTTAGTGGCTCTTCAGACATTAGACTTTAAACAGCACCTAGCACACTGTACTTTCTAGATTCAGTAACACTGATCTATTCAGTAAGGCTAGATGGATTTGTCTGGAAAAACTGTGGAGTTCTCTTCTAAGGCAGCTGAAACTATCAATTAATCCAAGTAAATTTTACTAAAAAATATTTAAACAAAGTTAAAACAAAAATGAGAACTTTTAAAATTATTGTACATTTCTGGCCAGATGTAATAAAAACCAAGCCAAAGAAGAAGCAAAAATAGCTCGATCTTTGGCTGCTTCTAGTCATTTATTCCAAAAACAGGAGTCCCAAATTCAGTTCCCTCTTCTGTGTTCTGAAATTTCGGCCTATATTGTCTTCCTCCCAGGAGTTTAATTTACCATGGTCCACCACATTCTGGGAAATGCCACTCCTAGTATTTGGTATTGAGCTCTTCTATCTGTTAGGAGTCTTTTTAACTACAGATTTCCTAACACATTAAAAGCCAAATAAATTCTTTCCTCTTTATCTGAATGATGAGATGAAATACACCCTAAGCAGGCCTGTGGATCACACAAAATTTGAGGGAGCGGTTACTGTGCTGTAAGGCAGGGCTGCCCTTTGGAGGGACCTCTGAGGCAAGCTGTAGGAGTACGCCAGCAGGAATGTCATGAAGTTCATCAAAGACAAACACGAAGTCCTGTGTCTGGGAAGAAATAACCCTAAGTTACAGCCTGGGGCCTGCCAGCCCAGAGAGCAACTCTGCTGGAGTCGCTGGGGGTCCTGGTGAGCAGCAAGCTGGACTGGAGCAAGCGGTGAGCCCTGGCAGCAGGGATGGCCAATATCATCCTGGGCTGCGTTATGAGACTGTAAAACCAAAGGAACTGATGAGACCACACCAGTTTTCGGCCCCCAGTAGAAAGATTTACAAACTGGCAAGATGCCAGTAGAGGATGGCTAGGGGATTAACACATAGAATGTAAGAGGAGTGGCTGGGGGAGCTGAGTTTATCCTTCAGAAGAAGAAAAGACTAAGGGTGCATCTCTGTCTCACATGTTTCACTACCTAAAGGTGGGTTATACAGCAGATGGAGCCAGATTCTTCCCAGAGGTGCAGGGTGAAAGGACAAGGTGCTGGTCACAAGTCGCAGCAAGGGAAATTGCAGCTGGGTGCAAGGAAACAGTTCTTCACCATGAGAGTGGTGAATCCCTGGAGCAGGTTGCCCAGAGAGGCTGTGGTGTATATATATCCCTGAATTCTTTCAAAATTTAGTTTACATAACTAGCTCAGTAGCACTTCCTCTTAAATTGTTCTCTCTGATCCAAAGGGATGAGGACTTCTGAGAAGGGAAAAAAAAAAAATCATTTTGTGGAAGGAATGGAAGAACTTTGTACCTGTCACTTTTTTTTTTTTTCTGTTGCATGTACCTGTGTGTGGTAGTCCATTCACGATCTTATTTAGTTCAATACAATCAAGGGACATTCAAGGATCCAGTAAAATTTTTCATCTCCCTGCCACAAAACTCACAGAAACTTATAGCATCAGAATTAGTGTTATGAACACATTTTAAAAGATGCTAAAAAAAAGAAACTCTGAAAACAATTAAGTATTAATATGAAAAAAAAAATCTAAATTACACTGTACATAGGACCCCAGTTCAGCTTCTAGAAGTTTCTGACTTTGTCTGGGCATGTGCTAACTAATCAACAGTCAAGAAAAGCAAGGATGATAACACTGATTGTTCTGTCTACTGAAATTCAAAACAGATTATCTTCTAATTTCTTAATATTTTCTTTTAGTGTATAATGTTTCCTTATTTTCAATATTTCATACACTTAAGTTTTACCCTCTAGACTATGAGAGATATTTAAGAGCAAATTCAATTTTTTTCCTGAAGTATGGAAAGATATTGTGAGTCCCTGCATAGCCACCACTGGCGCGTGGCCTGGAAGGCAATACCTGCAAAGATTAGACTGTGAATGCAGATACTGTGTGTGGATCGAGCACACAGAACTATCTGGAGGGCGTTTGCCCCCAGCTGGCCATTTAAAGTGGAGGATGACCACCAGAAGGATTAAAGGGTAACCAGGGAACTTCAGAGGGACTGAAACAAAGAAGGGGTCAGATGGAAAAGAAGTAGAAAAGAAACACAAAAGAATGTAACAGGAGGAGAGACCTTGGAGTGGAAACAGCAGCAGCGAGAGCTTTGTGTGGCACTGCCAGGAGTTGCCCCGCAGCATCGCAGCCTTGCCATGGGCCACCACAAGCCATCTGCATGGAGCTGTGGGGGTGGGGATGGGGAGCACACATGGGGACCATGCCTCAGTGTGCCCGAGGGACTTTGCAAGGAATTTTGCACCAGCATGAGCCCCAGTGGGCTGTGGGGAGCTGCAGGGGCACATGCAGACCAGGAGCACCCATGTCTCCAGTAGGAGATGAAAGTGTACAGTGTGTAAAGGAGGGGACCCAGGAGAGGGGGTGCACAAGTAACCCTGCATGGATACAGGGAGGGCACACGTTTGCACATCACTCTGAGTGTGTGTGTGATTAGAAGAAGGGAGATTAGTTATGAGAAAGATGCTTAGAAATTTGTAATGTTTTTTTAACATTTTGTATGTGTCTAGTATCATGGTTTATTTGTCATACTGCTGATATTAATCCTGAAGGTACAGTTCACTCATTGGCAATTAATTATGTATCACTGCTTTACAAATAAACTTCTTAGACTGTGATTTATTTTTAAGTACCTGAACTGAACAGCTCTTCTATGTGAAAGGTATTAGCCAATGTCTGTATATTTTCATGTACCGAGACACCTTTATGAACATAGCTGGAGAAGTCAGAGCATTTCAGTGAGGCAGTCTTACTTTGATTTTTTTTCTTGTAAAAATATGATTTTTCTTTTCTGAGATACAAAGACTGAACAAACAGAAGTAGGTCAGCTAATGCAAACTGTATAGAGGTAAGAGAAAGAATGGCAGATGAGGCAGTAAAATAGGACATTTCAAGTATTTTTGTTGAGATTGAGAGCTCAGTAATGTATCTATCTAACAACTAGATTAAGACTAAATGAGGAACTGCCCTTAATGCTAAGAAACCATAAATGGATCAGCACAAAACAGACAAAAAAAAAAAAAGGATGTTATGCTAATTTTTGAGATTAAACCTCTGAGCATAATCAGAAATTTATAAATAAATCAGAGTGAATCCATCTGGCCAGTTGCTGGGATCACACAGAAAATATCATAAAGGACTAGATGACACCAACATCCATCCTCCATTACCATCATTATAGAGTCCAGTATGGTAAGAATAAAGACTTAAAAAATCTGAACCTAATTTACTATTTTCCATACTCAAGCATATAAATAAAAATAACAGCAGAACATTTTCTTCTGGAGCCTTGAAGAGCTGAAAATCAACACAATCACTGTGAAGAACTTTTAATTCATTTTAATTTCTGAGAGATGCCATTCTCTAAAGTTGGTAAAAAGTATTTTCATTGACAGAGAATAAGCAAATAAAATTTTGTAAGTAAGTTAGCCGAGAATTAGTTCACTGATTTGTACAATGGAAATGACATTTCTATGTTGTTTTTTTTTTTAATTTCTCTTACCAGAACAGAAAGATTTCTGAAATTCTTATAAAACATATTTCACATGATTAGATTTCAGAAGAATAATACTGGTAATTGAGTTCTTGTGAAGTTAAAAAAAAATTATCCTTTCAATAATATTTTTGTTTCCATAAAATTTGCCAAAACAATTAAGGAAAAACACTCATTCCATTTGAAAAAAGTCCTGAAGAAAGCTTATACTTTTCATAACAACCACCTCCCTAACATACAGTTTAAAAAAAACCAAAAACACATTTGGAAAAAAAAAAAATGTATTCTAATTTTTTGTTCTGTTCTAATTGTAACAAAGTAAGGTGATCTACTGAAAAAATCATTAAAAAAATACCAAAACTGATATTACTTTCACTTACATCCTTCATTTTGAAATGTTACAATTTGATGCTCTCTTCTCTGAACTTTACCTAGACCATCTAGGCTGCGTAACACAGACTTATCAGCTAATTTTGACACATTTTTCAGTTCTGTCCAGTATGTCTTGTCTTGACCAGTACTGAAATGTAGTGATAAATAGGATCATGCAGATGTTTCTGTTCTTTTCTTTTGTGACAGAAACAATAGGTATTACACCTCATCTAGTTTCTGTGATAATTTAGCATTGTGTAAAAAAACCCAAGCATCTTAACAAACCATCATTTTATTAAAATTAACTAGTGAATCTATAATAAGCTTATATTTATCTAAAGCTCAGTAATTAAGCACTCATTTACCTATTCAAAAGAAACATGGAGAAGTTAAAACCAATAAAAAATAGCTAACAAGAAATATTAAGTTGATATAGTATACCAAAATATGTTCATTTATGTGATATATGATTATAAGATGCAGATTGTTCAGGTGTGTTGCTCCCAGAAAAATTTTCAGAACAAGTAACAATGAAGTGGTCATATTTTATTTAGATGGAAGGAATACTGTTGGTTGTTTTGTTTGATTTTTTTTTTAATATATGAGATAAAACCAGGATAAAACCAACATATTTGGTACCATATCAAGTTATCACTTCTTGTTATTTCTTTCTGTTCATTAATAACATACATTATTTGATCTATGTTAAGATGCTTATGTAGTCAATCACTGCTCAAAAGGTATTTTGGGGAGCTGTGCTATACTGCGTTGCTCTGCAAAGTGTAGAACTGGTAGGGAATATTTCATTTTGTATTTTTTCCTGGCAGAAAGCTATGTTTGCAAGACTGGTGTGCTTTGTACTAATTTTGTAAGGCCTCAGAAGTAGGATGTCAGACATATTGTCTAGGCTTTTCTTGGCCTGCCTGGAGTTTTATTTTACTTTGTTTACTGGTAGGAGCAGTTTTATAATGAAAATCTGTTATTACCTAATTTGTTTTACTTTTGCATAGTTTTTTATAACTGAGGTGTATAACCATATCATAATTTTAAAATTAATGCTAGTAGGAAGTAGCTTTTTTGCGTAGAATGAAATACTTATGTAGTGTCATGATGTAGAAGACAGAGATAGGACGAGAGCAAGGTGTTGGAAATGGGAACACAGGCACAGGATGCAGTGCAGGGTAGACATGGTGTGGGATGATAACAGTGGGGCACAGGAGGATCCTGCATCCCCAAGCCTAAGAACAGCTCACCAGTGTTCAGCTGCAGAAATGCCAACTTAGGGAGTTGAGGAAAACCAGCTATAAAGGTAAGAGAGAACAAAGAGCATGTATCCAGAATAACTCACACTCCATATATAGTAAATTGAGATTTAATGTGGTGTTTTAGATCAGTGCAGAATGAACAAGGTTTAAAAAAGGGTCAGGAAGTATACAAAAGTATGCAAGTGGACCCTAGAGTATGGAGAAGGAAACCATCAGTACCAAAGTCATACTCCTCCTGGTGAAAGACTGGGGATGCTATAAAGCCCCCAGCCACCCCAGTCTGAAACCAACAACCATAGGATGTGAGGTGGCATAACACTAGAGCAAGGTGCAGATACTAGAAAACCTGAGTATAACAATTTTAATTGCATTGTTATTATTGAGACTTTTTATACAGAGGAATTCCTTTTATTATTTTGTTTTTCTTTCCCTTTCTGTTAAATCAGTTCTGCACTAATAATAAGTCTTCATTTTGACTGTGAAGTTTTCATCTACACTTAGCAATAAATTTCAGGTTTTGCATGTAACATGTGTTTCCTTTTTCCCAGAGTAGGATTTTGAATGCAACAAAGGAACAGAGAGCCCTCCAAGACTGAAAAGATCCAGTCACAAACAGGGCGAGCACCAGGAAAAACCCTTGGCTATTCCACAGATCAGTTTTGAAAAGGAGGAGTCTTCTAGCAAAACAAAAGTTTCATGCTGTCATTTGAGAAATAATCTGTAACTGAAGTTTTATAGCAAATTTAAAACTTAACTAGCAGTCAAAATATTTTCCTTCAATAAAAAGCTATGTCCATATTGCCCCCAAAACCTCCACCAAACCTACCTGAGACAAGCCAAGACTATCTGGTCAGAGGTCATTAATTGTAAATTTTTGGGGAGAAGTGACAGCAGCAATACATGTCTATTTATATTTATCCTTATTTAACTGAAATAGTAAATAATGTTCTTACATTTTAAATAACTCACAATGACAAAGAAGTAGGCCAAGATTCTCCTCACATACTTGCATGTGTCAATCAGAAGTAGGTCTATTTAAATAAATGAAGCTGCACCCATGCAAACTCACTGTAATTGCAAGGAGATAACATTTCCAGGGTTATGATGGTAGAAAGATGTTATGTGAAAATGACACAATTAATTTTCTCCTCTTCTCCCTGCCGTAGCTTAGGGAAAGGTGGTGACAGCTCAGAGGTGGGAAAAGATGTGACGAGGGACAAGGGGAGGGAGGAGGAATGGCTGAACGACCCTCAGTTGGCGACTCTGCTGTCAGCCAGCAAGAGTTTGCGCTATAAATGGGCAAAGTCAGGGGAGCAGGATTTGAAGGCCACGTAGGGAAGAAAGGGGTAAAGCACATTGTTTGAGTAACCTAATTAAGAGGGAAGAAGTTGTTTCAGGATTTTTGTGACAGAGGCCTGGCAGGTAGGGAGCCTCTTGGATGAAAGGGACAGCTGGCCCAATCCAAACACTTGTCTGAACAGACAGCAGAAGTACCCAGACAAATACCATTATCCCTAGTGGTACACAGGCTGCTCTAAAGTATTTTAAAAATACTGTTTGAAAATAATCCAGCCCAATTTCCTGCAGAGATGGAGTCACGGCTCCTTCTAGCTTGCCCCATGGCTGCGGCAACTGCGGCCAGGTCAGCAGTGGTGCCGGGAACAGGGCCTAAGGAAAGGCTACATCTCTACCTGTCATTTTGTATTTTAAACACAGAACTTTGGGGTTTTTTTGAAACATGGGGCCAGCTCTACATCCCAGGTAAAGCTACCATATTTTGGTGAGGGTCAGATGATTGTCTGTGCTATCCAGAGGAACCGCTTTGCAATGAGGCAGCTAAAGGTCAATAAAGCATCAGTAAAACAGTCAGAAGAGTTGGGATTCACCCCGAAGTGCCACAGAGATAAAGAGCAGGCTCAACCCCCTAATCAGTTTTCATGCCAGTGTTTGCCTACAGAAGTTAATAAATTTAAGAGTAAGAAAACCAAGGTGGGGTCACTCACAGGATAAAAGCACGTTCCAGTGGCAGGTGTTTCCATACACACTAAGCAGAAGCTGAGGTAGTCAAGTCTTTTGACTACAACTTTTTATCTTGAACAACTATTTCAGGAAAAAAAAATGCAGGGGAGTGATTCTATAATGTATCAATTAATTAAACGGTGGTAACGTATTAGATAGATGAGACTAATTTTGCAATGGCTTATTTCTGAACTTTGAATAATACTGATCAGGTAAATGGAAATACAGAGAACATATTCATTTATAAAAGAGTAAACTTTGAAAAGATAAATCTTTTTATTCTTTTAAGAATGCTTTTTTCCAGTGACCAAAAGGAACTTTGACCTTTTTAACTTTTCCCGTTTCCTGATGAGTTGAAAAATGTAAACCATTGAAATAAGTTGTTTTGCTCTTTTCAGACAGAGAGGTGGATGAACAGAAACTGAAAGTGGGAATTACTTCTAACAAAATGAGAGAAACATCTTTGCCAAAAAATCCCTAATTTACTCAAATGATTGCATAAATCAAAATTAAAGTTCCTTTGAAAACTTGTTTTTTGTTGAAAGATGCTTTGAGGGAGTATTTAAAATTTGTTTAATGAAGAGTGAATGATCCGATTTATGTTCACTACCAGGCCGTATCCATTACTATTGTATTATATAGTTTATGTTTGCTTGCTTTGAGTACAAACCTAACACAAACTGAAAATACCTGACAGAACCTGATCCATTACATTCTTTTGAGTAGTACAATAACTGAGCCTAATTTTGGTGAATATGTACCTCAGAGATCCTCTTTCATACTTATCTTTGCCCCTCCAACTTTTATTTAAGTTCTTATTTCAGCTTCCTTAGTTTGCTTAAAATACAAAACATTACAGGAAGCCACACAGCTTTGATTTGGGTAAAATGCTATATGACTTATATGTGTGTATTAATGACATCATGAATGTTTATTGTAGTACAATTCCTACAGGAGCAAGGTGCACAGAAGCTGAAAAACAGCATACTTTGTATGCTCCCAGGCAAGTGAAAAAGAAAGCAAGCTCCTACTTACTGCAACAGAAGTAGCAGCACGTATATTGTAGGCATACCTAATTTTTCCCTTTTACTACTGAAATTCCTGTACATAGTGCCCCTGACTAACTATAACAAAATCTGTAAGGGTTTCAAGGAAACTGGAAAAAAAAATTGAAATAAAATTCTATATTTCTTACAAAATGTATCTTTTTGCTAAAAACCATATTGCCTAACTCGAATAAATAGCATACTCTTTCAGATACGACTACTTATGGACTGAACTGAAATAGTTTACACATTGTAAGCTAAGATTCCATACATGGGTATTACACAGCTATGACACAAGCAATATATTTCCAGGAAAGTATGCGTGCCATTTTTTTTACAAGTGAAATTTCAGGGATAGATCTAAATTTATGCATTTATGCAAATTCAGATTTTTCAAATCCAAAGCTGTCATCTTAAAGAAGCCTGAATAAGATCTAGAAACCAGTGTCTGGGACCTGCTCTGGTAAGCACACATTCTGTGCACCCATGTCGCATTGGCAGGACTGGCATACAGTGCCAGGGTGACAGAGGTAATTTTCACTAAAGAAACAGCCAAGATGCTGTAGCCCTTGCTGAGGAACAAGGGTCTGGTTTATCTCTTTCTTCCATCCTCCTGACAAGGATGCACTGACTCAATATTGGGTACCACAGTCCATTATTCAGGAAGGCCATTCTTTGTCAATAAAGAGAAAATGTCCTTCTCTTTTAGAACACTGTCCGGTGGTGGCACAGAAATGCAAGAAGCCATGAAGAAAATCCCAGGAAATCTATGTGTATTATATTTCCAAATTATTCTTGTGTTTTATGTTTGTAGCTTCCTACTTCAAAATAAGGAAGATTTAGACTTTACATGTGTATGTATATTCATTATACATAGATGGAAATGCACATTTCTATAGATGAATTGGTTTGGTCCAGCAGTTCAGTAACAGATACTGAATGATCTGGAAAAGACTATTCACTGCACAAAAACAACTGGTGGAGAGGAAAATTTCTCAGAAATCAGAAATGCTCAGCTTGTGCAGCATAAGAGAAATTTTTAACTGGACAGGAGGAGATAATTTTCAATAATCATAAGGTTAGGACTGAAGTAAGTGCTCTGCCTTTGTAAATGAAACCATACCTGGCACCCCACTTCCCTGCAGAAATGAGACTAGTCAAGAGCACACTGAGCCCTAAGCTTTCTGGGCTGCTCTCTCCCTTCTCAGTCAGGGGTTTCATTGCTTTTAAGTGTAGATGTAGCCTTGACCTACCTGTCCTGCTGTTCTCTGAGTGGTATCACGAGAAACAATTTTCTTGCACCTCCAGACTGTCATTCACTGTCAGTAATTCACATGACTGAAATGCATTTGGATTAAACCCAGATAGACAGAAGATAGTGGGTAAAGAATAAGGGATCAGGACAATTTATTTGAAAGTTGATGTATTTAAATCCTGTGTCTATATCAAGTCAATGTTCGTGAGCTCATGGCTGGACTGCCGTGGTCAGTTCTGGTGGACACTGTACAATGGCTGCTGGAAAGTGAAAGTGCTACAGTGTGAGTCAAAATCTGAGAAAATTTTATTTTCTGTGATTTTTTTTGATAAAAAAGACTAGTAAAATATATTAAAAGCCTCTTACACCTTAATTTTTTCAATACCGTGGTAAAAAAAATAGGTATTAGTGAACTGTATCTAACATCAGAGCCTTAAAAATCATCTCACAGTAAAAGAATTAGTAGGAAAGGACAATCAGTTTGACCTGTACTCTATAAACTGTAAAGGGGGGTCACTGTTTTTGTTATAAAAGACTCCTCATTCCAATTATTGAATCTAACTAATATGCAAACTACTTTACAGCAAAAAGACTAATTGCCTTTATAAGGGCTCTTCTAACATGAAGGAAAAAATCATAGACCTTCTGCAAAACTGTTGTCTTCATACCAAGTATTTTATTTCTTCTGGGGAACTTAATTAAACAAGACTACCACATTGTCAGATACACTGTATGTAGTGTTTGGTTATATCAACAAAAATGGGACAAAATTCAGTATAAACTCAAAGAAGTATAATTAGGAATTATCAAATTTCAGTAATCCACATGACCTCTATGCTTTTTGTATAAAGAAATAATAAAATCAGCTTCCATTCCATCAAGCCAAAAAAGAATATCAAAGAAATAAATAAAAATATTAACTTGCTTTTTGTTTCATTGATCCATCGCTGAAAGTAGTGGAAACTGACTGATAAACTCTAATTTGCTTATATGGGATTATGTTACAAATATCGAGGAACTTGTGAAGTACACATATAGGCCACTTTTGCTTGAGAGAAAAGTTTCCTGTAAAAGGTCTCCACTGTAAGTTAACGTGATAGAGATAAGTCAGCTATCAGGAAGGCAACAGGTCCTGGTTAACTTTTAGCAGGAATCAGAGAGTAAGCTGCTTGTCTAACTTGCTGTGCAATCATAACTCTAAGTGGTTAGAAGGTCCAGCTGCTTGGAATTAGTGCTCTAAATCTGCTTCCGAGGACCTGATTAGTGAACACATTCCTTTGCCCGAGACCTTAACCAAGCCTATGGAAATTCTTGCCATAAGGAGACAATTAATTGATTAGAAAAGGCAGAGAATGATCAGAGCAAGAAAAGAAAATCAATAACAGGGCAACTATCAAGGTTCATTTCAAAATAGCTATGCCAATGCATAGCCATTGTAATACGAATTGTATCAGAACAGTGTTCCTGGTAGAGACAGGGAATAGCTAGCCTTATTGACCCGCTCAGGAGAACGTTGCTCATTGTATGAAAGGCACTATAAATTGCAGCAGCCTTTAATATAAGGGAGTTGCATCTGATAAACTAAAAGATTCCTCTGATCCTACTTCTTATTTATTTACAGCCTTAAATTTTAACATTTTGAAGTATTTCAAGGGATCACCTGGAAAGCAAGGAATTCCCATGTCCATAGTACCAAAATCCGCTTGAGTAACAGTTGGCATGAAACAAATTTAATCCAATATTTTTTTAAACTGTAAGGCCCAAGAATTAAGCTTTCAAATGTAAATATGGATGTAAATGTGTTGATAAAAGACTTTTTAAGAGTTTTGGTATTTTGTCATGGCAGAGTGCTTAATGTTGAACATTCCATGCTGGTGTTGCATGCCAAAGCAAACTCATTGCTAACAGAAGTGAAGTAGGCGCTCGAGTCCATGTACCATACACAGATCAGAGCCTTGTTCGCATTCCACTCATCAAGTTTTCTTTCCATTAGGTATGGTTTTATTTTGCAAATAATTTGTATTTATTTTATATTATTTTGACACTGTAGAGTAACTATAACTTCTCTCTATATAAGAAATATAACGTTTTCATTTCTTAAAACCAATTTTTTTTTTTTTTAGAATTATGCTACCACAACACTGACAAAATAAGCACATTTTTACAGGTAAATGCTGATTAGACCACCTGACTACTCATGACTGATGGGAATGACTCTCAGTGGAAAGACATTTCTAATTATGTTAAGCACATGCAGAGTTAGGATTATTCACAATGCAGGGTTTGGAACTAGATAGACCAAGTTCTGTCTTCTGTGATTATACACAGACCAGTGCTTTGTGCTGAGTTGAGTTAATCAGGGGGTTAGGAGCTCTTCTCATTATTGTGTGTTTAATGCATTGTGATTATTGCTGGCCAGAAGAGTGAAAGGCAATAAATTCATAAGCATGGAAAAAATTATTTGACTTTGAATAATATCAGCCAATAATAGCTCTAATATTAACAACTGTTTATACTTTTAATATTTTAATATATGCTAATTAAATAATTTTATATTGTTGGGCATTAATGATTTAATATTTCCATCTGAGCCACATATATGTTGGGAGAGAAGCTTGGAAAACAAATTTTAATAGTTTCAGTAGTTAGTTCTAAAGATAAAATAATCATTTGCTGCAATAAAAGCCACCAAATTATTACTTGGGTTATTAATGGTGCCATAAATATACCTTACTTTGTAACTACTGGGAAATGATGCAGGAAAGGCTTGATCGCATTCTTTTTAGATAATCACAAAGGTCCTATTTATACTTAAATTAAGTCACCTTTACTACGTGTATTCATCTGGGGAGATTATGCTTCTGAGGGACTAAATCTTTCAAAATTTTTTAGCTGCCCTGAACACCTAACTTTCAGCTTCGCAAAATAATGTTGCACCGGTAACGAAAAAAGAAATACAGACATATTATTTTGCCTTCAGTATTATTACACTCCATTTGTTTTAGTCATGCAGCAAGACTTACATTTGGTGTTAATTATTTACCATACTAAAGAATACTCAAGGGGTTGTAAGACCTTCGAGAGTTTGTCTGAATTATCAGCTTTTGTCTTAACAATGGCATCTTTCCAGCAATTTTAATTATTTGTTAAATAGCTTATGTGCCCTGCTTTGTGGTTTCCTTGATAGTAGTGAACGATAACAGCATATAGCAGCTCATCATTACCACCCCTGCTGGGTGGGAATTTTCTTGTTTTTTGCCTTCCAGGAGGTGGACTATTTGCTGCAAATGACTGGGAATGTTGCCCAGAAAGCTAAGCAGCTTCAGATATTTTATATAATATCTGCTTTTCAGATTAAAAAAAAAAAAAATAAATCTTCCTACTTTGAAATCACCACAGAAACCTGTTCCCATTGCAGTGGCTGATGTTGTCTCACATGAAGTCTGGGACAGTCTTCTATCAGGATTAAATTAAAAACCAGACCAAGTGTAAAGCCCAGATTTTACACTTCATTTTTAAAATCACAAAAACAACAACAGCCCAATACCAAAGAAATACTAAGGGTGCTATCCTGACCCTTAAGTAGAACAAACAATTGCAGCAAACACTGTGTGGAGCAGTGGGCACCTACACTCGCTGTGTAGCATGACACAGCAGGCACTTTGAGCGAGGCAGGCTGTGTCTGGGAACGGCTCACCATGCAACAGCCCCCAGACTGCTCCTCACCAGCGAGTACAGATGCACCCCAGCACTCTGAGTATCCCACAGCTTGTGCAACAATGCCAGCCAGAGGGGCAGATGGGACTTGTGTGATGTCTGGCTGATGGGAGCAGCAGGTTCTGTGTAAGTACCGCAGGCAGAACAAATACAGGAAAAAATCTGCAGAGTCAGCAAACTATCACTGCATGTCCCTGGGCACATAGCTGTGAAAGCACAGAGCTCTGCTACTTCTGTCACCATGTTCAAAGCATGTATTGAGAGCATGTTGGATCCAGAGGACAATTCAGGACATTTTTTGGAAGATGTTGATATCTGTCACAGAGTCCCACCAAAGTCACCCTTGGTCACAAAAGACTGAGCAGAAGGACCTAAGTGAACAATACTAGGCCATAATCTCGCAGCCAAGGCAGCCAACCATGTCCTGGGGTGCATCAAGCACTGCATTGCTAGCCGGTCGAGGGAGGTGATTGTCCCGCTCCACTCTGCACTGGTGCAGCCTCATCTCAAGTACTGTGTGCAGTTTTGGGTGCCACAGTACAAAAAGGATACAAAGCTACAAGAGACTGTCCAGAGGAGAGCCACAAAGATGGTGAAGGGTTTAGAGGGGAAGCATACGAGGAGCAGCTGAGGTCACTTGGTCTGTTCAGCCTGGAGAAGAGGAGACTGAGGGGAGACCTCATTGTGGTCTACAGCTTCCTCACAAGGGAAGGAGGAGCGACAGCCACTGATCTCTTCTCCCTGATGACCAATGATAGGACCCGAGGGAACGGCAGGAAGATATGCCAAGGGGAGGTTTAGGTTGGGTATTAGGAAAAGATTCTTCACCCTGAGGGTGGTGGAGCACTGGAACAAGCTCCCCAGGGAGGAAGTCACAGTGTCAAGCCTGACAGCATTTAAGAAGCATTTGGACAACGCCCTCAGCCATATGGTGTGAATTTTGGGGTTGTCCTATGCAGGGACAGGAGTTGGACTTGATGATCCTTGTGGGTCCCTTCCAACTCAGGACATTCTATGATTCTATGATTCTATAATGGGTTTAACATAAACACAGCTAAAGGCAAAAGCAGCTAACTTCCTTTAAAGACTTGGAAATTGTGGGTACTGAAAAAACCCACTGATGAAAAAATTATTTCTATCTTGGTTAGTAACTGTTACCAGTTTCATACTATCCCACTCCATAAAAGCCTGCCTTCATCATTACAAGCACATACAATATCTGGCAGACTGCTCTTGAACACCTGCATTTAATTCAATAACATTGTTTATTGAATTTTAATTTTATTTTAAACTCATGAAGGGTAGACTGATCATATAATTCACTCATATTTATCTGGTTGTTAGTTCTGATGAGGATGTAAAATGAAATCAATATAGGCAATTCCTATATATAATCAAATATTAATATTGAAATGGTTACATCCAGGGGTAGAAGTAAAGAAGAGAAGATGCAGAACTTTGTCTACATAAAATCTTAGTTGTTAGGAACATATGAATAAGGGACATCTGCTGGGTCATGAAATCCAAGTCCCCTCCTATTGCCAGCAACTCAGTAATATCATATTTTTAATAAATGGCTCTTCTGCACTTCAGCACAGGAAAAGTGAGATTTTGCACCCATTTTCCTACTATAAATTTGTTTGCATCTGGTATTGTTTACTGCCTATTTTTAAATCATTTCAAGAACAGAGAAGTCACCTGTTTCTTAAGGGCTAAAAGAGACCATTCCCAGAGAAGATGGCTTATACTGCTGAGCCGCTGTAACTAACACCTCAGAAAATGGTTTTGGCCCAGACAGACTTGTTGTTTCCTGCACAGTCCTTAGCATGAACTCAGAATATATTAAAAACTAGGACCTAATCTGAAGAGTCATTTTGGATATGGCCACCTTGGGCTAAACAGCAAAAGAGCTTAATGTATGAGTGTGTGTGCAGGCACACGCTAGTTGGTCTCCAGGGTTTGCCAGTATCCCAGAACCATTTAATTGACTAACACTGCTAGAGTTTTGCCCACCCAGATGTTTCTGTTTATTCACTTGCTTCTGTTTTAAGTCTAGAACTAGGTCTTTATAATTTTAAAGTACTTACTGTGCATTTGGACTTAGAACAGATGATATCACCTCACAATTTCACTGGATGTTTTTTGAAGATAAAACTATTTTTTTAAGACAGCACAGTTAATAAGTGCATAAGACAATAAAACAAGTTTTAAGTTATTGTTCCATTCAGTTAAATACTTGTTGATTACCTTTCTGTGTCTTGGGAACAAATTTGCTAATTTAAGTCATGGCAGTAATGATATTGTCTACATACTGTAGAAAAAACCATTAGATATACCTCTTTCTTCTTCCCCTAAATTTTGTTGTTAAATTATGATTCCTTAGTTGGTATGTTCCCCTGTACAATTACCTGATTAATCTTGATAGTGACTGATCAAGGATTATTTTTAATACAATTGATTATGTTTTACTCAAAGACTGTAGATTTAGTTGATCTTTTTAGAGCACCATGACTTCTAATTGACTCTTACTTGTGAATTGCTCTGCTAACACTTATTATCTGAATGAATAACTGATGGTCTTTGTTTGGTATTAATCTTTATGGCGATTTATTGCACACTCATGGTGTGATGCACTGGCTACTCTCAGTTTTTGCCTTCTCAATGTAAAATGCACTTTTAACGTTGAGGACAAAGTGCTTTCATTAACAAATTAATTAAATATTGTGAAATTTGAAATTTTTTTTTTCCACTTTTATATGTTTTTTTGTTTCAAAATACTGTTTTTATGTGTTAAGTTGTTATTTTTTTTCTTATTGAACATGCTTGCTTTAAATGATATTTTGCCACCCCAAAATTTCATACAATTTGGGAGACTAGAGACATATCCTGAGAACTCTTGAAAGAAAAAAAATCCAAATCTCATATATGCTGAATGATATAATACCAAAAATGTAATGAGTACATAAAAGTTCGAGGACGTGATGGTGGATGTGTTCTATATCTGTTGCAGGTTGTACCTGCTTCGCTAACATTCAGAAAGTTGTGAAAAAGATGTATGGAAATTCTCAGGGGTCTCCAGGCTAGTTAATGACAAAACGAGCAACCTTTAAAAGTAAAAGGAGTTGTAGTAACTATCATTGTCTTAGTAGTAATAAATAAGAAACCAGATCGGACAGAGTCATAACAGAACAGTTGTGCAAATTTATTATAATATAATTGTTAAATACTCTTAAATTTTCCCCAGACACTCACCTTAATACCAGCTTATAAGCAGTGCATTCAGTAATATAAAAGGTACTACTTAAATCATGTTCTTTTCTGGTCAATGTGATATGACAGTGGTCTGACAAAAAATGCATAAAAACAGTCTCTGAAAACTTCTTTTTCATTCATCAGTGCCATGAATTTCAAGCTAAACTTCCTTAAATACTTGCAGAACTCTTGTGATACTTGGCAATTACTACAGTATCAGTGATTTATGAAATTCCTGGTAAGTGAAAATAATTTTGCCTTGTTCAGTCTAGGCAGATGATGAAGATGACTGAGGGGGGAAAAAGTCAATGACTTTCCTCAGATTCTGGAATGGATTATGACTGGTGATGTTATTAGACTTAGAAAGTTAAAATAACTTTTCAATATACTAAGCATGACAAAAGAAGGGACTGTGTTAATATCAAAGCTGACTACTGCTAGCAAAAGTTCAAATGTATTAACATTCATCTGTGTCCTGTCATCTTGGCTTTTCTTCATCTGCAGTTTTGTGAGTGATGCTCTGAGCGGAGATTGAATTGTAATAAATATTTATATCCAAATCCAGTGCAGGTGGTAATATGAATATGTGCACCTTCCAGAGTTGTAAACTGAACATATGTTATAGTTAAGAAAGGAACTTTGTGATAAAAATGCCTAAGTGATTTAACTACTTTCAAAAACAGAACTGGAATTTTAAGGTCTTAATCAAAGGGAACAAGAGGTACACAGTTTCTATATTTAGTTTTTTTATGGAAGTTTCTAAGTCATCTAGAAGCCAAAATCACAGTGTTAAGGGATTTTAACATTCTCAGACATGCTTTTCTTTGAAAACAGTGAGACTTGTGTACACCTGAAAATGTTCTCTTTAGGCTTAGCTATATATAGTCAACAGAGAATGGGAGTGGGATCTGGGCCAGAAGAGTCTTGGTTTATTTTGGTACCAACCTACGTACTTCTACCCAGTGTCACTGAACCCTGCACCAAACAGATTGCTGAGCACTCTTCTTCAGGCTCTTGTTTTGCTGTATTGTGATCTCATGCAAAACTTTTCTTGTCTGCTATTTTTACATGAACCTTCACAAAGTGAAAAGTGCCTATGCAAGAGTCCTTTCTTATGAGATGCAGTAAAATGTGGAGATGTTGTGGACCACAAAACACAAAGGAAATATTTCCTTTTAACACAGTAAAATCAGCCCAACTCTCAGGTGAGCTGAGTCAGTCAGAGTAAGTTATTTTTCTCAGTCTATACTTGCCTATACTTTAGAATTCTGTCTTATGAATCACTCATCTTACGAACATGAGAGCTTATAAAGCCCTTATACAACTCCAGGTCCATCTATTTTTTACACAGATCCATGTAAAAAAATCCAAACATGCAAGAAATCCTTTGCTGAGGATCACAGCACTCACAATAGGAAAGAATGAGGTTGGAGAACAGAGTGCCCAGCAATCAGTGTGGGGCAGGCTGTGCCTAACAGCAGGATTCAGGGACACTCCCCATGGACACACACAAGTTCCCCTCCCTTTCTCAGTCCTCCTACTTTGGACTCCCCACCCTTACTTTCTTGTGCCCTTACGCTCTGGCCTCTGAATACTTCTGCGCTACATGATCAAGCCCCCTTTGCCTGGCCCCAGGTTACTCCGTGACCCTCTCTCTCCTCCTAAGGAGTCCAGTTTCCCTAGGGGATTCCCCTTTATTTTGCCTGACTGAAACCCTTTCCCTCTTAAGCTCCACATCCTTCTATGTTACATTTCCCTTCCCATATGCCACTGCCATCTTTTCCCTTTATGGTGCTCCTACGTTTGTAGGACATAAGAGAGTATTTTCCAGAAAAGCCTAGGAACAGCACTAAGCCCCATCTACTCACAACACATATGTTAAAAATCAACTGCTGACACCAAATAACGAGGATAACTGTCCATATTCACCTTTAGACTGGAAAAGAGAAGCTGATTTCAAACTACTGGAGGAACAAGATTCCAGGAGAGTCTTTCAGCAGGAGAAGGGAACTGGAATAGGAAGGCAGAGCCTGGCCATTTAATGAAAGTCATTCTGTTGCAGATTTGCCTGCTGGAGCTGAGGACCCCACCTGATGATTTGGTAGATCCATTCTACTCCTGCATTGCATCGCATTGTTCATCCTTTTGACTTTCTTTCTCCTTTGAGTTCCTACATTCTGTCAGGCAAATTCTGTGTCTTACTGTTTCTAAAACGTCAAGTACAATTTAGTGCTATATAAATAAGAGTGATATTCACCTATGGACCACATTAAATACAGTGTAAACTTCATCAGCTCTTGTCTTGCTTTTCTTAATAGTAATATAGCTGCATGATAAACTCGAGAAGCAAGGGGTAATATAGTGTGTGCTTTATGTTGCTGGAGGCAGAATAGAGAGACTTTTCTTCACTTAGTTTTGAAAAACTGATGGGAACTCCTTTGAAATTAACCATAATAAGCAATGCAAGTATCATCTGATGTTCTGAGTGTGCTGTCAGATAATGGATGTTCTACAGTGTATGTGTAAAAGAATAAGACAGCATAAAATGTTAACTAGAATTTGGCATAGATAAAGCTAAAAATAATAATAAAAAAATCCCTCATTATTGAAAACAAAACAGACAATTAATAAAAGTAAGTGATAAAAATCAAAATATTCAATAGGAAGCTAGTTGCAAAACGCCTATTAAATAATGGATATCTATAGAAGTTTTGATTTTGACAAGAAACTTGATGAGTTTTTTAGACACTGGTGGAATATACAAGGAATAATATCCCCAATAAATTCAAAGAACAGTAGTGACTACAACTGTGCTGTTTAGCTCTTCCTATTATAAAGGCATCTATTGTTTTATCACCTTATTAAAAAGCACATCTCTTCACTGACTGATGTGCTCTCCGGATCTAAATCTGGAAGAGGGTTTACATTGTCTTTTCTTCTGTAGTGGCCAATGAGCAGACCTACTCTGATCCTCTGTGATTATCAGATTCTCACAGCAGAGTTTACCCAGCTGTCCTATCAGCCTCTGCCTTAAGAAAAGGGAACCTTTCCTAGAGAAGCATATTTTGAGACAAGTGGATATTTTTCTTTTTTTTTCTTTTTAGAACTCAGAGATGAACTTGTATATTCCTCATTCTCCTCTTCCTTAATTATCTTTTTCATTTATCTCTTCAAAAAACTCAATGTCAATGTTGACATGAGATTAATGCTGTAATTAGTGCATTTTTTCCATATCACTGCAAATATACCTTTTTAAAATGGTTATCATGGCCCATCGTGTACTTTTCCAGTGGGGATAAACTCAGCACTTTAAACTGTGAGATTTACTTTTTTATGATCAGCTATGTGTTTGTGGAAAAGCAAGTTAACAATGACTTTAGCAATTCATTGACTTACATGCTAGTGCCCAAGCAGATAATCTTCTTATCCTGTATGAAGACAATACATAATAAGGAATTCAGCAACAATAATATTTGTTTTGCTACCTGGTCTCCTCCTGTTGCTTACCAGCTCCTGAAAAATTATGTACTCACTGCCTTCACCTTAGTTTGGCTTACACTGAATACCATGACATGTGCAACTCTTTGCTCAAGGGATTTTCTTTGTTATATTTTTAATATTCTCTCCTGTCCAGTTTCTAACACTGTTCAGCTTCAGTGATATTAACAAAATTCTGCTATATGTCAAGTTATAACTCTTCTCTCAAGGGTTAGTTTTGCGTCTCCCAGTAGTATCACTTGAGGATTATTGTTCTTATTTCACCTCAGTCTCACTTGTTATCAAAGACTTGGCTATGTTTCCAAAATTAAAGCAGCCTGAGATGAAACTTTTCCATAGTTATAATTCCCTTTTTTCCCCTTCTGCTTGAAAACACATTTCATTTAGTATCCATATAATCATTGGTGATGTATTTCACATCATTGTATTACATCAGCAATGGTCTATGTCATATCTGGATTGTGCCGTTCTTTATTCACAATACTGCCTATTTAGATTATCAATATTTTTTTATCTCTTCCTGTGAAAGCCTTATCTCTATGGTATTGATTGCTAAAAGTCTTCTGGTTTCAGTTATTGTCAGGGGGGAGTGAAAAAAAGTAGACATTAAAAAGATAGGTTATAGTGACAAATTTCTTGAGCCCATTATCTGTTTGGGAATTGAATGTGGTGATGCTGGAAATTAAAGTCACAGACTTTATCCAGGAAAAGAACTGGATAACAGTTTTCACAAGAGGAAGACGTGTTTTACAGGAGAAAACTCAAGGAGTAGAAGTAAGCATGCAAAAAGTATGGGGCTGAGCATGACAGAGTGAAATAGCTAGAACAGAACAAAAGACATTTGAGTCTTAATATTTCCTCTGCCAAAAGAATAACCTGTGAAACATGGATGTTTAGTATCTTTTCCTTTTTACTGGCTTGTTCATCCAAAGGATGATAACTATTTATGTCAATCACTTCAGGAGCTCAAGAGATAAAAGTCTGTGTCATAAACCAAGATCTTTCAAACTGTCTTATGAACTCTGTGAATACTAATTTCATATGATGAATTGTGTTTGTAATTTGTTTCTGGAAAATCTCAGAATTTACATTCAAAACTACTTTTCTACAGAACTTTGTGAGTAACAATGTAGTATAGGAAATATAAACTTGGAACAATCAGGCTAAGAGAAAAATCAAAGACTATTTCAATCTTCCTTATATGTTTGGGAAATACATTTAAATGTGTGTCAGAGATCCAGAGATCCATAGGACTTCATGTGATGTCCTGAAGTGAGATGTACCCTATGAGTACTGAGCCCTTGAACTGTATTTTTATAGCTTTTCCTGCACAATCTCTAGTTTATCAGCATCCTCTTTAAATTGTTTAAGAAGTCTCTGTTGGTAACGATCTATTATACTGATCTTATCAACACTGTGTACAAAATGAGGACTATCTCCCTAATTCTTTCCACCCTGTTTATATATGCAGGGTCACATTAATACAGGTTTTCACTGGAAGCTCCATGATCTCTAAATTGTTTTCTTTCCAGAAAAACAACTTTCTATTTTTTCTTGGTGCCTATGGTCAAGATTTTCTTTCAGTGAACCTTAGACTTCTAAAATTTACTTTTCTTGCCTAAGTCACCTGGGTTCCTTCTGCTGTAAATGAACAGATAGTTACCTACACAAGTTGATTAATCCAGTGATAAAATACATGAATTGACTTTGAAGGCTCATAGCCCACAAACCTGTATTTGAGGCAGTTAATGATAGATAAGATTACTTACCTTCTAGGGAAAAACTAGAACTAAGCAGTTTTGCATTAGTCTCTATTCAAATGACTTTGTTTGAATGAGTCCAACTTTCCAGGCAACCTCACAGACCAGTATAGGCAGAGCAGTACCTCTTCCATCACCCACAAAAACACCAACAGCACTCACACAGACACAAAGAGCACAGACTGCCTGATCTGTTCCAGTCAATTAGGTGGAAATCACTAGTGGCAGACCCTCACTATCTTGAATCCATCAACACCTAAGTGTTCTCATTTTTGTTATTGTCTTCATTAGCTGTCATTAAGGTTTGTGTATCTTGGTGTTTGATTTATTATTTTTCCAGTCTCTTGTCTTTGTTTCTTATGTTGAATAGCTATAGGTGTTGAATAGGGAAAGCATAAGTATATCTCAGTTAGTTATTAGTACAAAGTTCCAGTGCAAAACACTGTAGGAAAATCACTGTGTGATAGTGGATATAAATGATTTCCAAGCTGAAAAAATCATCTTGAAAATACTTTTGAGCAAACAGCTTCATACGTCAAGTCTGAAGCATTTACTCAGAGCTATATTCAGTACCCACTGAAGTAAAGGAATGATTTCCCCTTGATAAACACCAGATACAGTGGGAGAAGAGGAGCTACTTGAATAGTTTAGGATAAAGTCAAAGCTCACCTAAAACTTCACTGAAGTAGAGCACAACTCAAATCTACTTTGTGGTTCAGTGAGTGTCAATAATGTTCTGATATGTTTTGCATACCTCCATATATCCCTGAGATAGCTGAAAAAAAGTAAAAATGCAATGGAAAAAATATTATTTCTGAAACAGCCAAAGAGCCTGAAAAATATGGAAAGCAAGATTTGTGGGTTTGCCAGTGAGTTTCGTTCTCATCTACCTCTACAAGAAATTGAGCAGTGCCTTCAGATTTATTGATGCCTATCCACCAGTCATATGTTTTTCTATTTTTACTGTAGAGATGTCAATGTTATCCCTATAGCAGAGATAGTGTTAGAAGCCTTAAACAGCCTGAGTTCCAGTATACATTGTAATCTCTTCGATGTGTGGGCAGATCTTTGGCCTGACTACTGAAAGTATTGAATGTGGTTAGCTGATCACAAAGCATAGGTGTAAGTTCAGCAATTATTTAAAAATGAAATAGTGAATAAACTATAGCGATATTTGCGGACTACTAAAATGTGCAATGTGTAAAATAGTGACAGCAAGGAATAATACAGATCCTTTTAAACAAACCCCAAAGAACACTAACTAGAAAGGTTTGTTTCCGAGTGTGAAGCATCAAAATTTTTTATCTAAAAATTACCAAATACTGGCAGGTTATTGAAGTTCCCCAAAGCTTAATAGTTTTCTACCTTAATATCAAATCAGCGATGGGATTTCCTAGTAGTTTATGCGGCCATCAGATTTCATGATTACAACTGCTAACTATGTCCATTTTATTACTAAAGTAAGAACGGACAATTTTAAATAAGTAAAAAATCAAGTAGCTTAATAAAAATGAATTACCTGGAAGTCAGATGAAAAAGAAGATATTCAAAAGCCATCTGGACATGGTCCTGGGCAGTTGGCTCTAGGTGGATCTGCTTGAGCAGTTGGCATTGGACCAGATGACCTCCAGAGGTCCCTTCCAACCTCAACCATTCTGTGACTCTGTGAAGCACAATTAACCAGTATTACCTTGATGGATAAGTCAGAAATAAATGAATGGAGGTAAGCAAGCATGACTCCAATTTCCCCTGGTAGGTTTTGAAGATGTTTTAAAAGTGAGTTATAGGCATTAATATCAGAAGGAGATGACAGATGTAGAAATGCATCCAGTCAATTATCTGCTCCCTTTTCCTTCTGTTCCTGTTGTATTCTCATATTTTGAGAGATCAGTTCAAGCCATGTAAGCTTTGTGCTACCCTGACAATTTAAATGGATGGCTAAAGACAACATAATTGTTAAAATTTCTTTCTGGTCATCTTCTTCGATAGGCAGTTCTTTAGAATCCCTCCTGGATATGTTACTAGACACTTCAGTGAAATCTCATCTAAAAATTGATCTCTATCATTTTACTTAAAAATTTCTTTCATAAAACACACATGTGCCCACACACACACAACAGCATCCATTGAAATGTATAAATAAAGAAATGGTAAAAAAATATTATTAATATAATGCCTATTCTTTCACTTTTTTGTTTGCTGGTTTCCGCTATTCAGTGAATTACCTCTAGCAGTAAGCTCCTGTCTTTTATCTCTAAAATGGCAAGCATAAAATAGACAAAAATGATAAACGGTTTGTAGCTCTAGAAAACACTTTTTCCCTCAAAGCTTGAGTATGTTATCTAAAATAGATTTCATATAATTCAGCTTCACATTCTGTTGAAATGCAAATTCATAAGTACATGTATATAGAGAACTGAGATGCTTGAATGATAATTCACAGTGAGAATTTGTTCTCAGTAAGTCTGATGCATATAATGCACATACTTGCTGAGCTAAAACCATCCCTCATTTCTCAAATGAGTATCTAAGATATCTTTAGAAGCTCAGTGAAAGAGTTTCTAATCAACGCAAGTCAATACACCATCTGATTTCCTCCTTTTCTCTTTGCCTATGCCCTAAGTACAGCTCTCTGCTGCTTAAGACTCTTTGAAGAGTGTATTCAATGACTTGAATACCCTCCTTTCATCTGTAGGTTCACTAAAATATTTTAATATCCATGTACGCAAGGCCTTTGATTTAGTCTTGTCTGTCACCATGTAACACTATCTAGTCTACTAAGTGGGGCAGGTGACATTTCAGAGTACTGGGAAAATTTTGACCAGAACCTAGAGATTGTAAACAATTATAAACAATTAAAAATCCTGTCCCAGGAGGAAGACAAGTCAGCATCTGTCTGAGCAAGAAAGAGCAGTAAGGGGTCCCTTTCTCTCTGCCTAAGAGGAAGGTCACACTAGGCTGGTTGGACTGCGCTCACCACAGCTCACAAGCAAAGTAGGAGCTTATGTTTTTATGCAGTTCTTAAACATCTTAACTAGCTAAACAGAGTAAGTTGCAATAGGGAAGTTATAACAGGGGAATTACAGAATTCACAAGACTACACAAAATTATGTGGAAGAGTAAGGGAGAGATGAAAAGAGCCGGAATGTGAAGCAACAGATTGGGAAGAACACAAAAAGAAAGGAGTACATGTAAACATTAGGACAGGGAAGGAAAAGTGGAAAAGAAGGCTGCAGGAAGGCAACTGCTCTTTGTTTCTTTTCATATTTACTATGTTTAACACTCTTCCTCCTCCCCTCCTAGTATGCTCTTTACCAAAACACAAATTGGAAAGAAGCCTTCTAGTCACTTTTGAGTCTGGTCATTTTTCTTTAAAAAAAGCTTAACTTTCACAGCAGTTAATATGTAAATCATGGAGTAATGGGGAAAATAGCTTAACAGGAGAAAAATCTCATTTATGATGTCCTACTTTTGCATTAACGGTTGACAATTTTTACAGGATTTCAGACTGTGCCTTTTCAATTTAAAACATTCATGTTCCTTGCTCTTTCCCTAGGAGAAACAAAGGTCTAGAAGTCTTTCATCAATCAAAACTATTTACATAAATAAGGTCCTTCATTATTTATTTGGAAATTGTAAGTAGTTTAATATACATGAGAGAAAAGCAACATCCTCAATTCTAAACCCATCGTAATTAAGTACACACCAACATATCATTGTTATCATATCAATATCTGTTTATACTGAATCCTTGACTTGAAAAAGAGAAGATTATTTTTCAGACATTATTATGCATTATCTATGATAATATTGCAAATGATTTTGTCTTAGCTATGCTTGTAAAAGTTATTCTATATTCTTTAATTTCAGCTCTTTGCCTCTGACATTTACTTTGATTTTTTAAAAAGTATTTAATTAATCTTTAATTCAGAAGAGAATTGTGCAGCACACTGGTAGACCTGTAATTTCCAGAATAGTGCCTGTTTTCTTCTGTGCTGCTTCATAAAAAAAATTGCTCCCTGTAATCTGTAAAACAATAAACAGAATTATTATATCTTAGCCCATTCGTTCTCTACTGCCCTCCTGAATACCATTTTCTAATCAAGCAGTGGAGGAAATTACCAAGGTAATGACAAGGAAATAGAAGACAGTTATTTTGAAGAGATTAAAAAAAGGAGAATATAAATTAAGGTTAAATGAAATGAGAATTGCATTTTATGATATGACTTAATTTTAAACTAACTCACTTTAACCTTAATTTAAAAAAATATACAAGAAAGGTAAATACTGGGTTTAAATTAAGTTAATTGTTCATAAGAGCATTATTTATACAGGTAAGCTAACCGTGCTGGTAACGTTTTCTGATATCACCAGTATAGCATGAGGCCTGAGAAAGGGCTAAAAGAGGCTAAATATCGCAGAAAAACAAAATGAAGTAAAGCATTTTCCTGTGAAATATTTCTTAATGCCTAAATTTGTGATCACCCTACTTTGGCTATTTAAAGAGCTTGATGGAATTACATTTAGTTTTCTTCATTCTTTCAATGCTGTCTACACTGACAGGAAGACCACCCTCTGATAACAAAAGGCCTGGAGGAAGTCCCTTACTCTGGGGTTTTGATATCAACTCATCTTCTTCAGGGGCACTTGCCACACATCTCACACACACAGCTTTGCACACACTTTTTCTTTGGGTCTTACTAGACTGCTTATGATTGTACAAAACTGTCATCTATTAAATGACAACATGATCTTGAGCTGTCTGTAAGAAAAACTTGTGCATGCGTGCTGACATGTGAGCTCCAGCATGTCAGAGGAAAATTGTCCATTCATTCATTACAGGCTGAGTTACTGCTGGGGGAGGCTGATGAGAAACCTTCCAGATGAGAATACTTTGATGATTTTTACAAACATCAGCATTGTATTCTTCAGCAATGCAGTAAGGTTACTACTCTTTAAAGGCCTAGGACAAGCAAAGCAGAGTTGATGTCTAGGACAAGACACAAGTCACCCATAACCATTGCTGAGCCCCATTGCTCTGAAGCACTTATCTCTGGAGTCTTCAGACACTTTCACTTCTGCTCAATCCAGTTTTAGAACAAGGTGCGAATGCATAGATTGCTCTAGTTTAGTTGGTTAGTGACTCTGAATGTAAAGCAGATATACATGCTGATTCTTTCAGACATTATCTTTATTTTTTCTAAACACAAAATGATACAGATTGGTTTTGCAGCATTCACCTAATGTTCTGGCTAAATTGCACTAGAGCTTATGTTTTCTGCTTGTCTGAATTTCTACTGAAGTTTCAAGGGGACACAGCGTTTATAATTTTCTATCATGTTGCTTTCTGTGTTTTTGTTGTAAGTGTTGCTGATTTTCAGCCTAGAGTTGTCAAGATTTCAGTGATGGGAAAGTGATCCCTGCAAATACAATTTTTAATTAGTTTGTAGAATTTACTGATATCTTTGCCTGGAATATGCTATATAACTGTCAGCTGTTATTATTGCCCTGTCTGAGTTCAGACACAAACATATTTAGCATAGATATTTTAAGGATGCCTTTGGAAGCCCAGAAGAGAAATCATAATACTTTTCTTATAATCATAAATAATAACCTCATCCTTTCTATTCAGCAGTTTGACTTGTTATTTAGTTCTAAAGCAGATAGTATATTCTAGCCAGAGGGAAACCTGATGAGTTCTTAGCAGTAAAGTTTCACTGCTGCATCTCACCATCCCTTTAACAGGTTTCACATATGTAACAAGAAAGTCTTTTTCAGCCTCAATCCCATTTCAGTATTAAAAATTGTTTAAAAAATGAAATTATTTACAAAGCAAAAAGAAAATTATAGACATAATATTTACTTGATAACTAAGACTGACTCTAAGTTCATACTGTCCTGCCATGTCCATCCCCATGATTATGGAGCACTAGGTGAGCTATCAGTGGGTTACAGACTAAATTCACAGTCTAGCACAGTGTTTAAGGATCAGCTGATGGGGACATTTTTCTGCTCAGGGTAGGCAGCCACATGAGAAATATACTGAAGTGCATGAATGCCTTCAAATTGCAAACTCTAGTTCTTACACTCTCTGTATCTAAAAAATGGGGGGAAAGAAAAAGCTTAACTAGAGCAAATTTCAAGAAAAGCCTTTGTAAAAAAATGACTTTTCCTTCTGAGAAGTATTCAAGTCACACTATCAGAAGAGACAAGAAAAATATGGAGAAACTTTTAGTCTAGAAGGGATGGCTTTGCTTTGGTAAAGCAATACCAAAACTTGCACTCATCTAGAAAGTCAGGAATATATTTCTTCATTAGTTGATAACAGCATTCTGAAAAATTTGGTTTAGTAAATTTTGGAAAAAGATGCAGATATCTGAGTCTCAACAAGTATTTAAGACATAGTTTCTGACAGCTAACATTATTCCTTTGTGTTTCTGGAATAGCATGGAAAAGTTTGTTTTAATAGTTCATATGCTTTATAGAAGATAAAGGTCATTCTTTTATTATCTGTAAACCTGTATATAAAATAAATACTCTCTTGATTACTTTAATAAGCAGTCTTACATACTTTTTAGTGAAGTATGAAAAGAAGTGGAATTTCCTTCCTTGGTTCTTATGGGAAAGATGGACTTTAAATGCATTTTAAACAGTATCATCTATAGAAAATCCAAAACCATAATTTAAGGTATATAAATGCCATGTAATGAAGGCCATATTGAATTTCTTTGAGTTTCTGCTCAGAAATCTCCCTTAGCTGTATAAAAAATGATGGTGAGAGTCCAGAGCATAACCAGGACTCTGAAGAAGTGTGTGATGCCTCTCTGTGTAGGCTTAAGGAGAATGACAGCTCTAGGTATGCCCAGTGACAACTGTCTGTATGCTCACCACTCCTCTCTTTCACTAGATTGCCTCATAGAACTTTTTGAATGTCTGTGATAAAATCATGGAATCATGGAAGTAAAACTTCTGTATTCTCTATTTCAAACAAGATTGAACTCCGTGAAGTCTTGTTGCTTGTGCTATGCAGGAGGTCAGATAAGATGATCACAATGGCCCCTTCAGGCCATGTAATGAATGCAGTAGTATTAAAATGTAGAACATTTCTTCATTTTATGTTTTGCTGAGGCTGCAAAGTTCATAACAGAGGCAGTTCTGAGATAACAACCCTTATTCTTTTTAATAAGCACAGTGTATTTGAACTAAACTCATTAGTTTGCCTTAGGTTCTGCTGCTTATGTTTTAGTTTTGCAAAAGACTATTACATTTGTTAGTTTATTGATATTTCTTCCTAAACCTACTTTTCTTACTTGCTCATTCAAACTTATGCTGCTCAGATATTGACCAGCATTAAAATAAGTTAGTACAAACCCTCGTGTATGGGGTTTCAATTACACAAACCATTGATCTTCTTCTTTTAATGTTTCAAATGATTCAGAAAAGTCCATCTTTCTGTTTGGTATCCAGAAACACTCCAGAACCTCCCTGAGGCCCTTGTTACAAATATTATAGCAAATAAAGTCTAGTTCAGAGATTTTAGTTACATTATTGAGAGACATACCAGACAGTAGCTATTTTAAACTGCCAGGAAATAACTCAATTTGAAAGGGTTTTATTTATTTATAGAAGGTCACATCATTACTCTGTTGAAATCAGTGTGATTATTTGGTTTTGTTGTTGCAGGCTTAACAGACATAAATGGATAGAAAACACTTCTTGATTTTGTAAGAGTATTTTTAGAAATAAAAAAAGAAGGCATTGTGATAACATATTAGGAATGTCTAGTCTAAATCATTCCTGTGAGCCATAAATGCATTTGTTAAAGATCTGGTACAAACGTAACAGTCTGATTTGTGGTTTTGATTGCATTTGAAGTGGAAATATATTTTGAAATGTAGAGAGTTCTTGTAAGCAAAACATTCTGAAGAAGACTACTCAATGATTATTACTGCTATATTGCCAAAGTCTGTCAAAACTTTAGAAAGTCTAATCTTTCCTGTCTCTTCCCCTGACTTTTGAGATTAATTTGCCCTGGGGATTGCTGTGAAAAGTAATATACAGAGGAAATTTCATCAACACACAGGGAATCCGACAGAGAAGAGACTTAGCTGAAAGCCATTCATAGCAACATTGGCTCTGAAACACTATACATAAGACAACAAATAGCCCTAAAGAAATACGCTCTAGAACTCTAAATCATAGAATCATAGAACCATAGAATACCAGGTTGGAAGGGATGTCAAGGATCATCTGGCCCAACCTTTCTAGCACAATCTAGACGAGATGGCCCAGCACCATGTCCAGCTGAGTCTTAAACATGTTCAGCGTAGCAGAGTCAACCACTTCCCTGGGGAGATTATTCCAATGATTGACTGTTCTCATTGTGAAAAATTTACCTCTCGTGTCCAATCGGAATCTCCCTGGGAGTAACTTGTACCCATTACCCCTTGTCCTCACCAGGTGACTCCTTGTAAAAAGGGAGTCTCCATCTTCTTTGTAGCTCCCGTTTAAGTACTGGTACATGGTGATGAGGTCATGCGTAAGCCTCCTTTTCTCAAGGCTGAACAAACCCAGCTCTCTCAGCCTATCCTCATACGGCAGGCTTCCCAGACCCTTGATCATCTTGGTGGCCCTCCTCTGGACCCCCTCCAGCCTGTCCACATCTTTTTTGTATAACGGGGACCAGAACTGTGCACAGTATTCCATAAGCTGCTTCACACCTTGGCAAGGAATGGGCACTAGCCAGTTTTTAAATTCCAGGTCTTTCCTACTTGCCCCTGAACAGTGACTGCTCATATGCTTTCTCTGGCAGTGAAACAGAAGTAGTGTCCTCCGTTTCTGCGCTGGTCTATGCTGGTCTGGTAATGACTCTTCTCTGCCTTCACAGAATAATGTAGCTTCCTCATCATCAGACAATATTAATCATCAAACACTGGCCACTTCCCTATGAGTAATAAATGTGATCAAACCCAGAAAGTGTAGCTGCTTTGAGAACACAGCCAGTTGTCTCCTTAAGTATTACCTCCTCCTACTTATATCACCACAGCCTCTTGCACTCCATGATGGCAGCATAAATAACCACAATCTCTGCCTTGCTGTCTGCAGTGATACCTAGTATTCTCCATTTTAGCTGGTCTATGGGTACTGTCCTCCGCTTTGAATTTTAGGATTTCTCACTTTATCAGTCACTGCTTTTTGCTTGCTTGCTTGTGATTTTGGGGGTGGAAAGAAAGAGGAGTCTATTTCCTGCAAACACTTGTTTTTCTCCCTTGCAAAGAAACTTCTTGCTTATGCCATTACCTTGATAATACTTCAGCTCAGGGCTCTAGCAAGCTCTTTCTAGGTGATGTGTTGCTGGGTTTCTTGTGAATAATTCCTTGATAGTCTGCCTTTTGAAACATATTTTGCCCGAGTCTTTCCATTCATTTCTCCCCTTGCTCTTTTCCTTCCTTCCTTCTTTCTTTTCCTTCCATTCTTCCTTTCTATCCTTTTTTTATCCATGCCATCCTTTCTGCCATCCTTCCTTTCTTCCTCCCTCCCTCTCCTCACCCCTCCCTGCCTCCTTTTCTCCATTTTTAATTGTGTTGCCTCACAGTGACTCATGGCAAGAAAGCAATAATAACACAATGTGATGCTTGCAACTGGTCATTATACAGTTTGCACCTAACCTCCAGCTTCAACATATGATCATAAATATGAAATCTCAACAAATCTCAAGGCAGTTTTATCTTGCTAAACTGTTATTTCATGTGCCATTAGGTTGAATTCTGTCCATTTTTATGGGCACCACACCTAGTCAAAACAATCTATTTTGCTCATGCCCAAATGAGTCTCTTTTGCTCATAAATGCTGTTTCAGCAGCAAGAAAAAAGGGGACTTTGAAACTTGTAGAAAGGACATTTTCTCAGACATTCAACCTGAATATGCAAACTGTAATGTCACTTGAGAGCATTTGCTCAGCCAATTCCATAGAAAGTGAGACAGCTATCTGCAGGAGAGCCATCAACAAGTAACTAAGGACCACAAATATTCACACATCAATAAACCATGCAAATGTCTTGCTATAATGATGCTGCTGAAAATTATTAGGCTCATGATCAACAAGTTACTTAGATTAACTGTTACTAGATTCTGTTTGTAATAACAACCACGTCACAGGAACAGTTTCCTTTGTTTAGGTGAAATAAATTTATAAATAAATGTATAAATAACTAATAAATAAATATTTAGGTGAAATAAATGGTAAGTGTAAAAAAGAGTCCAGATTTTGAAAACATAATTTAAGCTTTTAGGAAAACAGTTTACAAATTTAGTAATTGAATCTTTTGGGTTTTCTTATCTCAATACAATAAAACACCTGCTATCTAAACTCCTGTATGAGCTCACATATATATTCATAGAATACTCTGAGTAGTCCAAGTAGAAGGGAAGCACATTTGCATGAAACTTCTTTAAAATAGAACAAATTGCACACACCTGTTTCTTACCCTGTGCCACTCTGGTGCCAGCTGAAACCTTCTGTGAGGCAATTCAACTTGTCTGGCAGAAGCATCTTCATTTTTTTACTGGATTACTTGTTGCAGGATCAGTGAGTTGAACTGGGACAGAAAGGTACCTGGTGAGTACCAGATATACTGCTTCGGGAGAAGTAAAATCACACAGATGTGACTATACAAGAGAAGAGCAGAGTAAGGGAGGAGGGATGTGAGGCCTCTTTTTTTTTTTTGCAGTGATTAATTGCTAAATTGCCTCAGGCATCTTTCTTAATTTCAACATCAGGCTTAATAGGGTACACTTTACCTTACAATGTCACTGCGTATAAAAAAGGGAAGGGTGATTACTGTATGGAGAAGATAAACTGATGGTTTATAAAATATTTACAGAACATAATGTGAATTTTGCCTTATGATGTAGAACAAACACCCAGCATCTTAGATTCTCTAATTTGATCTATTTTTTGCAACGTGGAAAATAAATCTAAGATTTTCCTGTTGAGGAAGAAAAAAACATGACATTATCAGTGTCCACTGTAAAGCAATCTCAAATATGTAAATGAAAACACATCCATCTTCTTTGAAGAAAGCCCAAACTTCCAGGATATTTTTTTTAAGTCTCCATCAATAAGGGTATAGTTCACACACAGAGGATCAGCCCAGCTAGCTGGTACTTTTTATTGCAATTTACTTTGAATTTGAAAAAAATATCAGATTTAATTGTTTTATCATCTGTCCTAAAAAAGACTTTTAAAACACACACATTTATAGCATGTTGAAGGAATTGCTGAATTTTGTGGAAGAAAGACAAGGCATCAATCTGTCAGGTTTTGCAAACATGAGTTGTTATTTGAGAAGTTAATGAATAAACTATGCATGTTTCTATGCATGTTTCTACTTCAAAGGGAAACACACACTACTGTGAATAAGGAATAAATCAATGTGAAATTATTTTAAATTTTCTGATCTCCATTCCCATTTCAGTTTTCTTATGCAGGAAAGCAGATATACCCTATCGAACCGAAGGCCTCTTAAGCCCCTTTTCCGGCAGTTTATAGTCCTTTCTTGCACTCAGTTTTACATTTTCACAGTAGTATTACCATTTACTTATCTACTTCTCTGATACCTGCTAAAATTTGAATAAAACCCAAGATGATGTTAATTCAAGAATCTAGTTTGGGAGCTTTTAAATGCTAATGTGATTAAATGGTAATATGATTACAACAATCACTTTAAGAAAAAGAAAACAATGTAGGATTGATTAGAGCATTTTTAAAAATAAGCATGTTGTTCAAAGAACTGTCCAGAATGAAAACCTTGGAATCAAAAATACAGCCCATAATAGCACAAGCACAATATCTGTAGAAGTAATGTGTCCACTGCCGCAAATCACTCCTCGACATGAGTTTAGAAACTACTGTTAATACTGAGAAGATGGTTCATTTTTCATGGTGCTTCTAACTCTGAGGTCTCCTGATACAGTCATTCTTTTTAAAGACAGCTCTTGTTATACAGACAGCTGCTGTTTTGAATAGGAGTTTTTAATTTTTTTTTTTTTTTAATCTGAAGAAACACCAACCCTCCAGGCATGGATCACCTTATTGCCACTGTTTAATAATTTGCAATTGCTCTGCTAATGTGCAGTAACAGAATGAAGGACATCTGCCATCAAGGACTGGCTCCTGATGATGTCTGCAGGCATGTTGGTTTTTGTAATCATTTTGTAGAGTATTTCCAGATGCTTTACAAAGCACATGCGGTCCACTGACCACAGGCTGAATGACTCTTTGTCTACCAAGCCCACTTGCAATTTTCCTTTAATCATTTTGAACCCTTCTTCAGTCTTAGTAATCTTACCCGAGGCCCATGGCTTATTAACTACTGATTAAGAGCTGTAAATGACAGATGGTAAAGGGATGTTACTGTGAGTACAGTGTGTGGATTCTAGACTCTCAATAAATCTCTTCTGTAATGCCATAATCTGTATGTACTTAGAATAGAGGATCACTCTCACTTAACTATTTAACAATTAAATCTTAGTTCTAAGGAATTTATTTTATTTTCTCTATAATCAGTTGATGAAAGCTGGATTCCCAGAAGTAGTGTTATCCCTTTCTGAAACAGGCAAGTGAAATTAATTGCTCTGGGGGGTAACTGTGATGGGTGTGCATATCTTTCTCCACTGGCTCCATTAGAGTAGAAAGAGCCTAAAACTAGACTTGGTACTTTAGTGAACTGAACATGACACGTAGGGCAGCTGATTTTAGGATTGTTTCTCTCAGCAAAACATCATAAAGGATGTTTGCCAGAGCCAAGGCATAGGTTGAATATCTGATAACAGATTTGCCTGTCATTATGACAACATTACAGCATGTTATATAGGCTTACAGAATATTTCTGTCAAATTAAAAAGGACCCTCCTATGTGAACTTTCCACACTTGTGACTATTTCCCCTTACCTCTCATATCCTTGCTCTGTAATTCAGCCCAGTTAAAACCTACACATAAACAAAATATATTTCTCAGGAACAGTGAGAACACTCAGATGGTAAGAAAAAAGTATGAATTCTTTTGTTTGGTTGGGGTTTTTTGTGAGCCAGTAACACGGAATGTTTATTTCCCACCATAGAGCAAATAATGTAAATATCAAATTAAACTGAATTTTTAGTCCCACGTTAAAAACAGTTTGCAAATTTTGTTTCATTCTAAAAACACTTAGTAAAAACATTATTTCTAAGCACAACCCAAAGTAATTCTGTGTAAATAACAGAGACCACAATTTAGGAAAACATTTGGGAGGAGAGGTACTTCAGGCTTCAAACTCTTTACAAGTAGTTATAATCTATGAGAAATTATATGTCTAAAAAGAATTAAGTTCCCAAGTAATGTATTGATCATGGCTTAAAGCATTTCTCTGTACAGTAAAATACTTAACCTTACTTTTAAGCAACACTTCATGACAAGGGTGTCTATGGAATGTTTAAAATAAGTATAATATTCCTGGGTATTCTCCTTCTGTTAGGAATGTACAGGGAGAGAAAACAGTATTTTATTTCCATCAAATTATACCATAGTCATTGCCAAAATTATTGGATATAATTAAGACAAAAGGTGTTTAATGAATAATGACTATAGGTATGAGTAGGTGCCAATGAGTGTGAATGGAGTGACGTCAGATACATTAAGGGTGCTCATTTCTACAGTTTCCTGTGTGTAGTTCTGCCGGTTAAGGAGCTGTGCCTATTGCAGACACGGACATACTTTCTGAATCTCAAAATCACAAATCTGCCTTGTTAAGAGCAACAAGATATATAAAAACTAGTTCAGACTGGAGGAGAAGGAGAGCTGGTAAGCTGGTTTCTGAGGGTTTTGTGACAACCATTCCCAAAAAGCCCCTGCAGTCTGTTGCAAGGCTGGATGTTTTCTGGGGCAGCCATTGATGTCGCTGGCTCGTGTCTCCTTCCCACTGAGAATTCAGATCCCACTGCTGGCCATTACTCACAAGGGTCTGTCTGCTCCCATCTTGCTGGAGTAAATTCTGGTGACGATATCGGTGCTTTTTTGTTAAAGCACAAGAAAAGCATCATCAGGAGTTGAAAACCAGTGATAGCAGACTGTCCTGACATCCATGCTGTTATCTTGGCTCTCTATTTGGCAATAAATGAATGAGAGGCAGCAGGGATCTGTGACCTTAGGTGTATGATGCAGCAGAGAGTGCTACTGGATTAGATGTATCTTGTTTCAGGGTTTTATTTTGGACTTGCAGAACGTGATTATGAAGCATACAGAACAAAATCACAGAATCATCAGCATCTAATTCTGGCATGCATTACTGTGGGTTTCTCTTTCTCCTTTTCTCCATCATTGGATAAAATGATCGTTCAGATGGTCTCCATTAAAAAGATATGTCAGAATGATGGCATTTTAGACTGCTTTCTCTTTGTGTGTATTTTATGTTTTTCCCAGCACTGGAACTGTGAAACCCCTCAGGTTATGGTACTTTTCAAAACAAGACAATTTTTGGAATAGATCCCAGGGCATGCTAGTCTATGAGGAACTTTACGAGGCTGTTCTGGCATATGCAGAATTTGCCTAGTGTCTCTAAGCATCTGTGTTTAGTATCTTGTAAAAGTATTCATTTCAGATTTATATTACTCCTATTTAAAGATTTAGGAGGCTAGACCAGGAATTATGAAATTGCAGTATCAAATTATTAAAATGAAGTTATCCAAAGTGATATTACTATTTTGAAAACTGTTCTAAGCTCCTTTTTTACCTGCACCAGCCAGTGTACAGTTCTATGTAGGCTCTGGTGATGGTTTGGAAGCAGAAGCTCCTCAATACTGCGTTTCTTTCTGTAAACATGGAGCACATCACAGAGTACCAATTCTTTGACTTCCCCCTCCCTGTTTCTAAACAACTAGTATTACATTGTTGGTGTCAAGAGGAATTTACCAGGTACCTTGGTGGCGCCAAGACAAACTCATAGAGGAGAAAACTTTCTAAGAACTCTTACACTGCATTACTGAATTCAGACTTGTAGTTCAAGTTCCTCTATTGTATTGAACTAAGTCTTCACACAGAAGATCGATCAATGTCTGAAAATACTAAAACAGGTTTTCCTAAAATATTAACCTTTAATTTATTAATCTTTCATTCCTTCTAAGGCATCCTTCTTGCATCTGACAGGAAATGAAATTAAATGAAAACAGAAAAACTGTGTTCAGTTGAAACAGATAAGGAAAGCCTTCGGTCTCTTCGGTCTCTTCGGTCTGACTTGCTCCATTGCTTCTCATGGGATGTTGCTTGGTGGAGTGATAAGAGCTTTCAAAGGCTCTTCTTTAAGGATTTTTAGTGTTAAACCTGAAAGAATCTATAAAAGCATTCAATAACATTATCCCTGTTTTGCAGATGGTCAAAACAGGGCCCAAGAATAGAATAGAATAGTTCAGTTGGAAGGGACCTACAACAATCATCTAGTCCTGACGAATTAAGGGATGAACAAAAATTAAAGCATGTTATTAAGGGCATGGTCCAAATGCCTCTTAAACACTGACAGGCTTGGGGTATTGACCACCTCTCTAGGAAGCCTGTTCAAGTTTTTGACCATCCTCTCTGTAAAGAAATGCTTCCTCATGTCAAGTCTGAACCTCCCCTGGTGCAGCTTTGAACCATTGCCACGTGTGCTGTCACTGGATCCCAGGGAGAAGAGCTCAGCACCTCCCTCTCCACTTCCTCTCCTCAGGAAGCTTTAGAGAGCAATGAGGTCGCCCCTCAGCCTCCTTCTCTCCACACTAGTCAAACCCAGGGTTCTTAACTGCTGCTCACAGGACATGCCTTCCTATGAAGATGGCAGCTATTGATTACTGAACAATGATACTGCCACTACACTACTGTGTCACTCCTGGTTGACATATTCTGTTCCTTGACATCTTACGTATAAAAATCTACTAATGTAAAATAAACCAGCCTCCAGCTAGAGTAAAATATGTCTCTTGTGTATTAAAAATTGTTTCAGAATTTTTCCATAGAATATTTGATCTGTGAGATACAGCAACACAAGAGCAGAAGTCACTGCTGCAGACAGTCCTGTTCTCTCTGCTTGAAGGACAACATATTGGAGAGTTCCATAAACTAACTAACAACTAGGAGGTTTTATTAATGCTCAGAATCTCAGAGCTTTGTTGTGTAAAGGCATTCTAATGTCCATCCTAAGTGTACTGGTGATTATCAGAGTCCTGTCTGCTGCCAGTCACAGATCTGGTAAACTGCTCTCTACTGCACCGAGTATACGGCTATATGTTGTGTTCAACTATTGCCACAGTACTAGGACTAATATCAGGGAATTAACTCATGTACATCTCTGCTGAAATCATGTGTTTTATTGCAATGTATGTATGTGACTTATAATAGAGCCATAATTTACTTTTCCCACTGTGAATTTTCCAAGATCTTACAAGAAAAAAAGATTCTTTTTTTTCTCTATTTTGTCAAGTTTTGTCATAATCTAGTGCTATACTTGTAATTAAAAATTCAGGATTATCCAATAGTTTAGGTTTCAAAGTGAACAAACAGCAAGCAAAGAAGCTGAAATGGGAAAAATCGTAAACATCAGGAATGAAGAATTAAACTTTATTGTCAAATCATTGTAGAGCTGTACAACTCAGAGAAAGACTAGATTCAAAAGAACTGTATCATTTCCCTCATAAGAGCATTTATAAACTTTTGAAAGTTTTTCTTACTGAAGTCTTTCCCCAGTTCTTACTGTTCTTATGCCTCCATACTCCTCACAGGAGCTCTTCCCTTCCCACTCAAGCTTGGTCACCATCACATTCAGCACAATTTCTCACAGGTGTTTTCAAAGAAACTCAGAAGATATTTAGTGGGCCAGTCTACATATTACATTCATATACTATGATCAGTGTTTTAGCATTAACTAGCCAGGGATAAGCACCAAGTGTGACCTATGAATATGGACACTGAAAATGTAATTTGAAATTTAATTCTGGAAAATTCAAATGTTTGACCTTAAAATGTGGTCCTTCTGAGTACCACTGCACATGAAAATAACAGGCTTACAGAAAGCAATTAGGAAAGTCTCAAGATTTTACTGTCCATTTGAAGGTGATCTATGTATTCTTGGAACAACTATAATCTCAGATAAGTGATCTGAATTGCTTCCTAGCATCAGTGATATAAAGACTCAGGTGACTGAAAGGTTAGTATGGGGTGGCAGAGATTGTGGGCTGTGGATTATATCAGGTGTGGTTTGGGCTATTTGAAGCAGCAGATCCTGAAAATGTTAACAAAACCAAAACCAATTATGGTGATAACATTTTAAACCTGTTTGCATTTCCTCCATCTTCTTTTTGGGTTCTGTTTTATTTATAGTTTGTTTTTATTCTTTTCTGTGGTCTTCTGTGTGCAATTGCAATATAGATTTTACATAATGCTTTTATAAACCAATTGCAATATTTTTGCATGTTTCTGTTTCTCCCAATAGTCTTCATACCTTGAAAGTGTTGCTCTCTAAGTAAAGCACTGTAGTTTGTTTAGCATCTCTTGTACCTTTTAGGCTGAAAGAGGTTCTGTTCATTTTATGACATAAGTAGCTCTTTGCAAAGGGAGTCGTATTTTTTGATTTGTTTCTTTGTGTGAGTCCCAGCTGCACCAGTTAGTAACTGGATCTGTACCAATTTGTTCACACCCATCTAACAAACCCAGGCAAATAACACAATCAAAACTCATGAGTTTTCCACAATTCACGAGGAACCTAATTTGTTAGAACCATCCTGCCAGATTCTCCTGGGACTGCCTGGGATGGAATTACCACACACGATGACACAGATTCAGAGGAAGTCTTTATTAGTACTTCTACAATGTGTTCCTCCCACATGCATCAGTGAATTTTTCAAAGCTGTTACTTACTGCTATGGTATCAATTTACATAAATGTCACTCTTGGTCTAAAATTTTTTGGTTCCTATTATTTCACTTTTAGTGGGAAAAAAAGAGAAAAACCTTAACTGACACTAATGTCTGAAAAAGATACAGTTTAAAACTAAATGTTATTCAAAGTATTCATATTCCTTTAGCTCATCATGAAAAGAGTGCCCACAGCCAAATATGCATCCTCTTCCCTCTACCCTCTCCCACTCAGCAGTAATCCAGAATACGTGGAATTAATGAACCAAGTACCTAGAATCATAGAATCATAGAATATCTTGAGTTGGAAAGTACCCATAAGGATCATCGAGTCCAACTCCCTGCTCTTTGCAGGACTACCTAAAATTAAGCCACATGACTAAGAGCATCATCCAGTCGCTCCTTGAACTGTGACAGGCTTGGTGCCATGACCACTTCCCTGAGGAGCCTGTTCCAGTGACTGACCACCCTCTCAGTGAAGAACCTTTTCCTAATATCCGATCTGAAGTTCCCCTGATGCAGCTTTATTCCACTTCCTCATGTCCTGTGGGTGGTCACCAGAGAGAGGAGATCAGCACCTCCCCCTCTGCTGCCCCACTTGAGGAAGCTGTAGACTGCAATGAGGCCAGCCCTCAGCCTTCTCTTCTCCAAGGTGAACAAACCAGGTGACCTCAGCCACCCCTTGTAAGTCTTGCCCTCGAGACCTTTCACCATCTTTGTTGCCCTCCTCTGGACACACTCTAGTTTGATGTCCTTCTTATATTGACGTGACCAAAACTGCACACAGTACTCGAGGTGGGGCCACACCAGTGCAGTGCAGACTGGGACAATCCCCTCCCTCGACTGGCTAGCTATGCTGTGCTTGATGCATCCCAGGACATGATTGGCCCTTTTGGCTGCCAAGGTGCACTGTTGGTTCATATTCAACTTGCCATCAACCAAACCCCCAGATCTCTTTCTGCGGGGCTGCTCTCCAGCCTCTCATCCCTCAGTTTGTATATATAACCAAGATTACCCCGTCCCAGGTGGAGAATCCAGCAGTTGCTCTTGCTAAATTTTGTAAGGTTGGCGATTGCCCAGCTCTCTAGTCTATCCAGATCTCTCTGTAAGGACTCTACCCTTGAGGAAGTAGTCCACAGCTCCCCCTAATTTAGTATCATCAGCAAACTTAATGTACATTTGACTCCTGTATCTATCTAGATCATTTATAAAAACATTAAAGAGCACTGGCCCTAAAATAGAGCCCTGAGGAACCCCACTGGTGACTGGCTGCCAGCCCCATTTACTATAACTGTTAAAGCCCCACCCATCAGCCAATTGCTCACCCAATGTATTACGGACTTGTATAGCTGTATGCTGGACATTTTGCCCAGAAGGATACTGTGAGAAACAGTACCAAAATCTTTGCTAAAATTAAAAGAAAAACCAAAAAAAAAAACAAACCAACAAAAAACCCCACACATCTACTGGCTTTCCTTGGTCAACTAAATGGATTAACTTGTCATAAAAGGAAGTTAAATTGGTTAAGCAGGACTTTCTCCTCATGAACCCATGCTGGCTTTGACTGAGGAGTACATTGTCTCTCAAGTATTTTTCAATAACTCCTAGAATAACCTTCTTCATAATTTTGCCAGGCAGTGAAGTGAGACTGACAGTCTTGTAATTACCACAGTCTTCCTTCTTACCCTTCTTGAAAATTAGGACAACATTTGCCAGTTTCCTGTTGACTGGGATCTCTCCAGACTCCCAAGACCATTGAAAAATAACGGAGAGAGGGCCTGTGATAACATCAGTCAACTCTTTCAGTACCCTGGGATGAATCCCATTGGGCCCCATAGGCTTATGTGCATCCAGCTGGAGCAGTAAGTCTCAAACAAGTTCAGGGTCAGCTGGGAGTTTATCATTCCTCAAGTCATGGTCTTCCAACACAGGGCTCCAGGGGTCCCAGGGGCCATAATTGGTGTTAAAGACAGAACATGAAATGTTATAATGGGGAAAAACCACTTCATGTACTGTTATACATTTGTGGAACTCAGTCTTGTACATATGTAGGTATGTAAGCACATATGTGTATGCATATGCATCAGTCACATATATATATGACTTAAATAGAAACACATGCAGATATAGAACCATAGAACCATAGAACCATAGAATCATAGAATCATAGAATCACAGAATCACAGAATCATAAAATGGTTTGGATTGGTGAAGGCACCTTAAAGATCATCTAGTTCCAAGCCCCCCTTCCCCCTGTATGTGCATATACGTAAACATGTTTAATTATACATACATACATGACAGAAACTCAAGTATTTCTCTTTGGCCTTAAAACTCAGCCTTGCACTTTGCTGAGATTTAGACCAAGAAAATTGTCTGTAGCCTTAGGGTTAGAGTTGGGGGCTGCAAAATGGCTGACAAAGGAAAGGATATGCTACACAAAAATTATCCCATGATAAATTTTTTGTCTGGGATAGGCCTGTCTGGGACTGTATTTTTTGTTTTCAGCCCATACAAAGATTTAAGTTTAGGATTAGGCTTACAGTAGGAATTCGGAATAGGAGGTAATCAAAGCCTAGCATACCATTTGGAGTGGAGCTGCAGAGTCTGCCAAAGAAGGGTAGGTTGCATGAAGTACTTTCTCTGATAACTGTTTAATCTGGGCCTGGGCTGGGGGTCCTTGGCTGAGGCTCAGAATACATCTAGGGTTAGGGTCAGGTTTAGGGTTAGGGTGAGGATAGGAAAGACACAAATACTTGAGGTGCATCAGGAGTTGGGCTGTAGAGGGCCTGTCAAAGGAAGGTTTAGCTTGCAAAAATAGTTTCTCTTGAGAAAATTTTCAATTGGATCCTTGGCAAAGGCTCAGCCCAGGTTTAAGGTTTAAAATCTGTGATATACGTAAGGGTCCTTGGCAATGGCTAGGACTATGCCTGGTGTGTTTCTGTTTAGTTTCTGGGGAGAGAAAAAGCCCAGACTTCCATTTGGCCGTAGAGGGGTCACCAAAGGAAGGCTTAGGCTGCTGAAAGACCTCTTCACTGAGAGCTACTTTGCCTTGAACATGGGTCAGATCTTTGGCAAAGAATCAACCCACTCCTAGGAGAGGATTTCAGAACAACTGAGTCACCTTCAAAAGTATCATTCTTTTAAGGCATGGTCTTACTTTTTTATTACAATATGTCTATGAGTTGATGCAAAAATAGTCACAGTTTGAAAAATTTAAGTAAAATGCGTTGTGGATGGAGTGATGCACTTCACTCGTAAGAGAGAGAAGCAAAAATATACTTTATTGATACAAACCAGTGAGTTAACAAGGTTCAATGGTAAATGTGACATTGGTTTAACAAGATTCGATGGCAAGGTACACTTGTTTATTTACTGCATAGAGGACAGGGTCAGACAAAACTGTCAGGGAGACCCTCCTGTTGAGTTATGAGGTTCAGAAAGGAACCCCTTGCTTTCTAAACTCCTTCTCAGAGAGGAGTCCAGGTGCGGCTGGATCCAGTCCTAGTCCCAGACTTGGTCAATGGTTTATGTCTAAATGATTATATATGCACAATCAATCCTTTATATCACTTAGCTAAGATTTCAAAGTTTAGCATGCTATTAGTCACTTACCGAGGATCTGTTGTGGCAAGGAATCTCTCAACCTCGAGGAGTAACCTTGAGAGGCATCCCTGCTCAAGGGAAGATCCTGGCATGCAGTCTGCTGCTGTGCAGAAGAGCTCAAAGGGGTCTTGGGCTGCTCACTATTTATGGAGGTAAGATGATTGACTCATAGTCATATTTGCATACCGACCACAGATTTTAGTTTCTTCGCTGTGATTAGGTGGGTGCATTGCACAATAGCCCTTGGCTATCACGTTGTTATCTGTCCCCCGAATCCACTTTGAGCCAGATGTAGCCATCATGACCAGACACATCCATTACGACTGCCCCTGGTGGTTATTGCCTGAGCAGGGTTATGGGAGATAAAGTTCGGGGGGAGGCAGGGGGGAAGCACACCGTCACAAACTGTTCAGTTTATCTGTTTACATAAAACATAGATTTTTTTTTTTTTTTCAAATAGTGTTTTTTAAACTCACCAGAACATACATTACTTCTATGGTCTGGGTAACTGGGAGGACTGTTTTTTCTTTTTCTGTGTTTCTTGTTCCTAGTCTGAGGGTGGCATGTTGGAATTAAGGTGTCGAATATCTATAAACTGCTTTGTGCCAATACGACTTCTAACTTGACTGAGGAACATAAGTAATTCACCTCCAACAAATCAATTAATTATATCTGGGGTTTAGAATGATTTTTCTCCCTACTGGTCTGTTTGTGAAAAATGTCTTTTAATGTCCACAAGAGTAGCAACATTATGGTTTTCCTAGTGTAGACTTGAGCACTCAAAAATCCTACTGACTGACCAAGACCCTGGAATTATATTGTCCTTTATTCAGAAACAGAGGTTCCAGAGGTGGGTTGAAAATTATATGAGTCTCAAAGAAAGAATAGAATGGAATGAGCATATTAATCAGCAAAATTCCAAAAAACTCCACTTTATTTGTGTTTTTGAGAGAGGAAAAACAGAAATCTAAGATTTTCTTCCACTACAGTTTATTCTGAGCACATTTCAGTGCAGCAGAGAACATTGCTGCAAAACAACAAGCAAGTCTGACTATTCTAAATGTAGAGTGACTGGCATTCTGAAAGCCGTATATGCAGATTATTCACCTGTTGCAGTAAGTCAAGCTATTCCTTTTATTATCCATAACAACCTAATAGTATTTCTGGTGGAGAATATAGATTTTTTTCTTTCCTACAGTGAAAAATATAGGCAATAACAATTTGAGGTGTGGGACCATGAAAATATTAACTGTCTGCTACATAGCAAGAAGGAAAAAAGGCAAAGCCAAATTTCCACAAGATTCATTCTCATTATTATTCTCCTCTCCGTGTTGTGTCATAACTTTACCTAATTCTTCTTTCTTCTCCAAAAGGTTAAAAAAGAGAAATATTTGCACTTTTGCATTTCTTTTCTAGTACTATTTAGGAGTCTGACTTTGTTTTCTGTGTTTCTTTATGGACTGGTTTTCTAAACTGGCCTTCCAAGCTGGATTGCATCTCACAAGATGCCAAAAGTTACTGACTAAATGGGTGCGACAGCAATAGTTCTTACCACAGGGTGACACAGTGCTGCATCACACAAGCTACCATGAAAGTTAGTACAGATGGGACTCTGACTCTTGGTCATTTAAATTATCTGGGGTATTTGAGTAATTTGGTATTTGGGTAAGAAGATTAAAACATTGTTGTCTTTCTTGTGTAATGATAAGAAAAATGACGTTAATATGTCTTGGGTGAGGAATTATAACAGCAGAGCTCTTTGCAGCCGCTCATCCCAACTTTAACTAAATGAGCTTTCCTGGTAACAGGTGATCTATTCTGTCTTAAGCACTGTGGGAACAGCAATGTTACAGCTGCTAGAATGGAGACACTTTAGACCAAAGACAGATGTCCTTTGGTCTAAAGGAACCCTGTCATATTCACCTTAACCAGCTGCAACATAGGCTGACATAGGGAGTAGGCCTGTTAAACAAGAATGTTTAAGCAAATGAACAATGAAGAGAAGGATGGAAAGGACTGATTAAATGCTAGATTTTTTACTTACCCCTTCAAGAAGACTAATGTCATGATTATAAATGTCCAAGGCACTGGGGCTTATAAGCTGATACAGTGTTGAAATATTAATTGTTTTCTTCTTGGAATTTATTCTGAATTTCTTCCTAACTCTTCCTAAACTGTAAAATTCTCTTTATTTCCAAGCCTGGAACAATAACCTTGTAAAAGATAGGATTCTTAGGGGAACTCAGATAAAGTCACTTGGTTTTGCATGTTAATGAGTAGGCTTCTGTATCGTTTATGATTTCAGAAAATCTCTTCTGCAATCAAAAACAGCCTCTTATGCCATCAACAACCCATGGCGGAAAGTTATTTTGTTGTCCTGCATTTGCAGAAAAGGAAACAGGCTCCTGGAGATTAAGTCAGTATTCACAGAGATGCCAAAACAGATTACATTGGTTGATTAAAACTTTGGAGGCAGTTTTGTCATCCAGCATTCACACATAAGCTAAATCTTGCTTAGAAACTCTGCTGAATTAGTGTATATCAATGCTACAACTAGAGAATATTTAAACAGAGCACAGAATTCAATGTTATCAGGGAGCAATTCGGAGATTTTTTACCCGGAAGATCCTGCACATCTCGAGAAGGGCAGGAAGCTCAATTGGCCACCCCCTGAAGTCAGTGAACAAATTCCCTTTGACTTCATTGGCTGCTGCAGAGAGCTGAAGGGTGAGCACCACGGCTTTGGCTTTTGATGATTTAATGAACAAATCAGTCATCAAGAAATATGCTTATAATACTTCCCATGATTCCATTCCTAGTAGCTACTGGTACGTATTTTCTGAGGGTAAGTAATAGTTAACAATTTAACAGTTTAATATACTTTAAGTAAAAAGGTCCATATTTCACAAGCAGATTTTTTTAACTGATGCATTGATATTTATAGCTATAATACCAACAAACATTAAATGCATTCTCTATTTAAAGTAATTGTCATGCAGTCATAGATGGTTCATGGTATTTGAAATATGTGTTTACAGAAAGTGGCAGATCATTAATCCAAGCCTCTCTCTAGGCATGACCTCAGTTTCATGCACAATGACAGTAATTTCTCAAGACTTCTGACTTCTCATCAGGATGTCCCTTCTGTTTGTACGCTTGATTGCATGTAATAAACTACACGATAATAACTTGCCCTTGGTAACTTTATCCACCAGTATGATGTAACACAAACTGAAAATGACAATTTCTTTTGAAGTAAACTCTACAGATATGTTGATAAAAGGGAACATTTCTATGAATTTCATTGTTTAAGAGTAATAGTGTCTACAGCCGTTCTTTGTGCATACTTTGAATGTTCCATTACTCAGCAACTTGCACTGGAGCTGGTGAGAATTGGCAATATTCAAAATAGAGCCAGGAAGCTGCATGATACCATGACTTAGAATTGGCAACGGATACACAATATCCACCACTTTCACAACAACTAGGTTCCCAATTGCCTGATAAATTCAGTCAAAACAAACCCAGGTGTCTTAAATAAAATACTTAGACTTTAAAGACATCATTGAGTTTTGTATGGACTTAGGGATGTGGACCACTCAGAAGTCAGTGCAGCTTCAGCATCTGCAGATGAAAATTTCAAAGATTTCCAGAGGACTTGCCATTATAAATTCCAGTTAACAATCTTGAATACCATAGATACTAATCAAAATTTTATCCTAAGATTCCTTTGATGAAATGTATATATCTGAACTTACCATCTTTGTGCCCTCTAGGAAGAAAATTGTTTGAACTTGCAAGCCATCTCATCACATCTTCAATTCTAAAATAGGACTTCAGAACTCTGCCCTAAGAGTGTCTATCCATCAACTAATGAGCATGTGTTTTGACCTGTTCAGGAGCAAATCCCACCTTCAGAGTCCATACAATTATATGGTAAAGGCAGTTGGAAAACTACTGTGCCAATATAAACAAGGAGAATTTAGGAAATGAAAAGGGAAAAAAAAAAAGATAAAAGTAAACTTAACCCTACAGCCTAGCAACCTTTCCTGAGAGACCTAGGATAGCACAAGAATAAGATATCTTACCCCAGACTCTACCACATGATAAACAAATTGGACAGTTGGACTCGATGATCTTAAGGGTCTTTTCCAACCTAAATGATTCTGTGATTCAATGAGATTAAAAAAAATCTAAAGTCACTGATTGAAATTTAAATATGAATGGGTGCATCTAGAACAAGTGGAGAGATGGAGTTTGGAAAATCATTGGGCAGGAAAACTTGCCAGTATCTTTGAGTAGCCTACTTAATACATTATTCAGGATAGTTCTGGTAACTAAAATATAGTTCTTCATATTTCAGGACACAAATAAAAATGAACCTGTGACACTGAAACCATTACATGCTTTGTGTAGTACCTTGTTCCACAAGATGCCTCAGTGAAGTCAATATACATTGTTTATGTTTAATGAAAAAAGTATTATCCTAAGATATGAGAAAGATAGCTTTCCTGTCATATACCTAACTCAAATCAAAAGGAAGTTCTGTGGAGATGGACACTTATTTGGATTGTTTGTGTTATCACAATATACATCATGCTGAATGGTCAGATCCAGCTCTCATACTTCCTATAGATGCCCAGCTGCTCTCTTTCTTCACCATACACGTGTAAAGCCCCCTAAAGTTCAGCAGTATTCCTGAGCAGTTTATAAAGAGATTCAAAGGAGATCATCAAGAGCAACTCAGATGCCACCACCCGTATATTTTTGGCAATAAACAAAAGCAAATACCTTGTTTAATAGAGATGGATATGATAATAAATATAACATCTTCCAGATGTTTTTGTAATTTTACTTGCTAAATCTGAAAAGTGTACAAACTCTCAGTTACAAATCCTGCAGTTCCTTCTCTGTCTCTGTTAGGATAATCTGGAAGTTTACTTACATATTTGCCTATTTTTATATGCACGAACCTTTTATTAATCCAGCCATGGAATGATTGGATGATTTGGAAAGCATTACATGACATACGGAAAGCTTTCAGGAAGCAGAAACACAGTGTTGCCTAAGGGCATTCAAATGATTTATCTGTTTTTTTGTGAGTCCTGATAATATACTATTTTAGTAGGTGGGAGCCAAAGCCTTTGATTTGAAAATATATGCTAAGGAATTCACTGTGTGATGAGATGGGATACTATGTTCAGTAATCAAGACCACAAAAATTTAATACTTTCAAAAAGAACATACTAGCAAGTTCCCAGCAGTTCCTTCAGATTTTCCTTCCTGTGCAATTTCAAATACCATGTGTGTATGGTGTTCCTGTTGCTAGTGTCTTCCTTTGTGCAGTTACTTTGCAATACAAAGGAACCACTGACCTTCAGAAGCAACACACAGTAAAAACTTTAATCACTTAATACTGTCTGGGTCTGACAAATATTTGGCATTCTCACACTTCCTATGAAGAGTGCTTGTGTGCTATTAAATCAGTGAATCCTTATGAACAAACCAATAACACTTTCTACTGGAGGGAGGAGCAAGGGAGGAAAAGTTTATGAGTCATTTTGATCTTTATTTGTACGAAACTGCATTGTCCACAGATGGGAAGAAGAGGTGAGAAACAACTTTTCTCCAACTTCTCATGTAGGTTCTTTCCAAAGAGGTCATTTCATTTTCCATGTAAATTGATTCAACAGTGGAAACACCATTTTGACTGAGCAGCTGCATGGGGCTCCCTATAGATTTTAGTTACAAATCACATGCATGAAGCTCTGTTTGGAATCAGTTGCAAATCAAGTATTTGTGAGTCTCTGGCCTCAAGATTAAACTCATTACTGGCCTAAAGTTAAACCCATTACTCTCTGCAATTTCAGCAGAGTTTAGGTTTCAGCACATGGATGCAGGAGGTAAGTCCCCATTGCGGCTCTGTATAACTTTCTGTTATAAACAGCCTACACTTTGCAAAATGAGCCATTTTGCTGCACTTCTGTGCAGCCAAAGACCCTTTTGGTTTCAGTATCTCCAAAAGTCATCTGCTTTTTCTTTCTCTTTTCAGCTAATTAATATTTTTATTACACAGTTCTTCGTTATCTCACAGCGCAATCCCTGCCATATCTGTATCTATTACTGTACCTGGATGGGACCTCTCTGGAAAGCCCTGGAATTTGCACTGTTTTCAGTAGTCTGTGAATCCAGAGCTGGGCTGGAAGGCAGCATTACATTTGTTTTTGACTTGAAAACTAATTTAGACAATTCAGGTCTTGCCACAGATAATCTTCATTCTGCTTACCTCCAAGGTGACACACAGCTAGTATGGAAATCTCACTGACTTACATACAGTGTCTAAAAGATTGCGAAATAATTCGTCAGTCCTATTCAACACTGGCTTAAGAGTCATAAAAAGAAATTTGTTTCTAAAAATGAATCATTTGGTTAATCATTGACTTTTTTTCTGATTGCTAAATTAAGATTTCTGTGAGTGGGATTACTTCTCCCTTTTCTCATCTGAATCCTCCAGTCTAGTAATCCTACCTATTGTGCCAGCTTTTAGTTAGAAGGCATCAGTGGAAGAGAGACATGTCAATAGCCATTACAGTGTTATATTATTATAGTGTACATACACAAATATAGATCATATTTTTGTTTCAGTCTGAGAAATGCATTTATTTTATGGATTTTTGGATTGCTCAGTTGAAAAATGGGTGCAGTTTCATTTGTAATATGGGTTTTTTCCCAATTTGTATATCATAAAAATTGTACTTCTTTTGTTGAAAATAAAACTGTTTCTTAAGGAAGGGAAATGTTACTCTTGCTCTTTTAAAGAAATGTGTTGAAACATCATGTAAATGCACATATTCTTGCTATTTTGCTGTGTTGAGAAGAAAAGATTAAGATACTTGAGATCTAACACTGTAAGATTTTACTGAATAATGAAAGGTATAGACTGCAGGTCAACTCAAGTAGTTAATTTTAAGTAAATTGTACATTGCAATGTTCTTGATCTGCAATATGAAAAACAGAAAGGGAGCAAAGTAATTTGATAGAATAAAACAACATCAGCAACTTGTATGTCGGCAAACACTTTAACATCTGTTGGGGGCATTTTTAATACTTGTAATACTATCTAATGAGTTTTCTGCAAAGAGAAGAAACTTGATTCTTTTCAGAATTGTCTGCTTCTCTTTAAAAATAGTATTTTAATAAAACATATTGTTGCAATTCTAAGTCTCAGTGACTGATCTGATTAAAAATAAAAAGTTGTGTTTCAGCCTCATATTTCACTGGCCTTCATTTTCAAATCCGTAACTAGCACACTAATTCAAAGCCAATGCAAGCAAGAGAGATGTTTTATACTCGCATATCTGATCTCATATAAGACAGAAGTCCAACAGTCATCAAGTTTGATGACCTCCTACTTGAGACTTGAGCATCTGACTCTTGCCATTTCAATAGAACTAGGGTTAATAAATGTCATCTGATGGATGGAAACAGGAACAAAAATATTATTCTTAATTGAGCCAGCTGAAGGAGGGAACAGGAATATTATTCAAGATACTTTGATGCAGACAATAGGCAGAAATGGGACTGAAAAGTCTATCCATTCTACATAGGGCTTGCAGGACCTGAGCACAGACATGATGAGGAGTGTTTGTAATGATTTTTTTTGTTTTTTCCCCTACATCTTCTATGTGTTACTAAACCTAGAGTATTTATAAAGATGCTTTGCAGAATGTGAATAATTCTCCGGGGGCCATGAAACTGTTAAATATTGCATGCAATGATAGTAAGGTGGCTTTCCAAGAGGCTTGGGAGGATAAGTGAGAGCTGGTACTGAGCAGGTTTGCAGACAACTCTCAGCATGGCTTACAGAAAGGCTCCTGGGGCATGTGGGAGTACTACAGAGACCACAGACTGAATGCAGCCTGGGCAAATTAGAATCCACTCCACAAAAACTACTGAAATGGGAAATGAGTGTTTCTGCTTTGGAGTGAAACATTTGCATTTTGTGTCTAGTGCAAGTTCTGAAGTCTGATTTTGAAAAAAAAAAATTAAAATTACCTTTTTATCAACATTGACAAAAATTGCAGAAGTTTCTGGGCTGATCTATCTACTCTCAGGCCTAGGGAGAGCCAGCTTAATAGGTACAAAAATCAAGGACTGGTGACAGAAATTTTAAAAGGGTGTAATTAAATTAGCACATTTCTGCAGGACATTTAAACTTGGCCATATTGGTATTTTTCAACAACAAAAAAACCCACATTTAAGTTATTCTTTTTATTCACTGAATCTTTAAATTGCATTCTACTTTTCTGCTTAGTTTCAGTTTCATCCAGGAAATGACCAGCTTTCCAGCTTTGTGCTGTGAAAAATACTTGAACCAGGTGAAACACATTTCTTTTCCTTGACAGATGCAAGAATTTAATTATGGAAATATTATAGAATAGTTGCTAAATTCAATTACTTATAGATTCATCTGTATCTGTCCAACATTCTTTATGGTTTCTCACTTGAAGTGATATTTTTTTGACAGCTGTCTATTCTACTGCTTGTAAGTAAAATAATTTAATTAATGTTTCTGTCATAGGTCTATTAATAACATCATACCAGATACTAGGAATTTTGCCCAAACAAGTACTGCAAGTCAGATTCTTAAGCTCTTTTGGCATTTAAAAAAAACCCATAAACCTATCAAAAAGATTTTTCAAAAGCCTTAGGTGTATGAGTAAGTTTGAATGTCTAGTAACTTAAAGATTGTGTGATTGCATCTTGAATTCATACTATTAAATCACAGTGCCATTGCATTCATGATCATGTCAAATAATTTGCTCCAGGTTTTATTGATCATTTCCATTGTTTTTAGAGTATGCTAAACAGGATAAAACAAGTGTAGTAATTGAGCAGATTAAGTATGCTGACATTCCTCACTTTATCAGACTGACATCTATCAATATAACATAGCATTGTGCTTCAACTCATTAAATTGAATTTATCAGCTATTTTATCCATTTCTGTTATTGTCAAATTTGGCTCAAAAACCTACATCAGAGAGGAAACTTAAATGGAAAAAAAAATGTTTGCCTATATTTTTCTCAATAAAATTAAGAAATTAATAGTTTTCATTATATTAAATGATGAATCTCAAACTTCGAATAGTTAACTCAAGAGAAATTCAGATTTTAAATTATTGTCTCATCTGGAACATATTGACTTTTATTCAAAATAGAGGCCAGGCTAAATATCTTGAGATTAATGCTTTGGTGATTCACATTCAGTTCGTAGATGAGATATAAATATCCTAATTCATTGTCAAGAAACAATTCTAACGTTAAATCAGACTTCATGTGAAAAGAGGAGCTGATAATTAAAAAAAAAAAACACGTTACTTTTTTCAGCATAAAATTGATTCATATTGGAACAAATTATTACTTATTTTTAGTATAACGTCCCAGTAGAACTCCTGCCTGCTTGCTTACTATTTTTAAAGGATCCAAGATTGCAGCTTATTTTCTCTAGAAAAGCTTGTCCAGGAATTTCATGTCTTAAAGATACAAACTTATGGCAAGTACAAAGACAATGTATTTCAATGGCAGGAGTATAGAGAGAAAAATTGATATTAAAAAGTATTATCATTCTTAAGAATTCTTACAGGATAGCAAACAGTTCACATAGTGGAAAGGGATATAGTATTTCTTAGCATCCCACAAGATTCAGTCAACACATGTATATTCCAGCACCTTCATTTGGGGTTAGAAGACTGCTCGTTTTTACAAAAAACTTAACTTTTATCAGAAAATGCTCTAGAATATAATTGTGCCAAATTCAAAAGATGAACATTCTTCATATGTCTTTAGGAAATAGGATTTTCATACATTTTCAGAGTCCCTATACTCTCAGAGAAATATTTATGACAGGAAATAATTTAAAACACTTTTAAAAAATATATTATTTAGAAGTTTTATATTTTTGACATATCTTTTTTTTTGCAGATGGTTCAGTAATTAAAGGATAATGTAATTAAAGGATAAATGTCATGATATTTTTAGAAATGTTATAAATGTTTGGCCAAAAATATTCTGAAACTTATCTTGAGTTTGAAACTCATCTTGAGCTTCAACAACTGCAGTTTCTATGCATCTTACAATAATAGTTTTCCAATCAGTAAGTCAATAACCCTAATTTTTTAAATATGTATAATACAACTTACTTTGTTACTCTTTGTTTAATGAATTCTCTTTTTATGGAAATAAATTTTCTTTTTAACAAAAATATAAATAAATACAAAACATTATCTTCTAATCATGTCAATGATTAAAAATTTTCTGTTAAAAAAAAAAAAAATATAAAGCTCTGCTTATATACATTGCATTCTGAGATACCTTCACCTGAATTTACCACATTCTAGAATTCTAGAAATACTCCTAAGGTTCTATTCACTTAGAGGAAAGTATAAAATTATTTTGAATATTTCATAAACACAAATGCAGCCTCTCTCCAAATCAGACATCTGCTTGCCAGATACAACACTGTCCTCTAAACCAGGCATACCTTTGTTCTTTTTCCTTCAATTATTAAGCCTCATTTAAGAATGCTATCTTGAAATCATGCAAGTCAAAACTCTAATCATCTGACCTGATTGTCTGGACATATTTCGAGTTGGTGAAATAATACCAGCACATACCTCAGGACATCATAATTTGCATAGACACACGTGCATGCACACATACACACATACCCATGGAGCTTCCTGAATTTCTCTATTGTCTGCAAAGAGATTCTAGGTTACCACCTTTGATTAGGTGCCAACACTCTACAGCAGTCAAAATAGGTCTGGTGATTTCCTTTTCTTTGTGTATACTAGTTCTTAAATGAAGTTAGCTATTTTATTGAGTCAGTGATGCAACTCAGGTTTTAAATGAGAGACATTTCAACAAAAAGGTCCTCTGGAGTACTTTCAACAGTCTGACTTCAGTTAGCTATGCAACCTTCAGACCCAGTTCAATATTCTTTGTCTACAGTGCTGAAGCACCTTGAACATTTCATTAATTAATGAGTAAAGATTAAAGAACAGAGAGTAAACTGAAGCAAATCACTGATTATTAATATTTAAATGACTGAATGTTCAGGGGCCAGAGAGAAAAAGCACCAAGCTGACAGAACATTTCCTAAATATTTAGGCAGTCAAAGTAAAATGCATCCCTTGTATTTTAGATTTTTTACATCTCCTTTGAATAATTTGTGAAATATGAATTCTTTGTGACTTGTAGGTGAATATGAATTTCATTTACTATTTCTACTAAATATTTATTTTTCTAGTAAATTATTTCTTCCTTTCCATAATCTTCTCTGAATATCATCAGTTCCTGAGTAGTCGGATCTGGAATTACTTTTTTCTGGCAAACGAATTGTAATAGGATAAGTTGTCAGCTAATGAGTTCTGCAATGAAAGAAAAGCTGATGGGTCTAATGGAAGCTAAGCAGATGTGGAAAGCTATTAAAGTCAAACACTGCTGGCTGATTCCTTGCAGGCTATGGATGTTTACAAGATGCATCAGATACCAATGAGGTGTATAACAGGTGATACGATTGTATTCTTCTTCTATGACACAGGAACGTTAGGCAAATGTACTGCCATGGCCCAAATCCATTTTGTAATGGGATTCTGTAATTCTATGATTTTTCCACCTCAGCTCTTATTGTGTTGATGTTTTCAGCTTTCCAATGGACTATATACTTCATCATTTTAGGCATACGTGTTACCTGATATGATATTTTTTCATTGGCTATATTAAAAATAAATATATCACAGATACTATTTACATTAAAAATATCTTTATGATCTTCATTTATCCAGCATTTTCAATGTTGGTATTATGAGGTTGTTAACAATTTATTTCAAAATAGAAAATGATTGCTTACTAGTAACTGAAATAATTTATGATTCACAGAGAAATAGTTAATAATTCAGACTTTATATGTGTTTGCTTTTAAATATATTCCCCTTATACATGATAATAATGGTTTGATCACACACAGAGGCATAGTTGAGAAATTTTTCCTCTGAGATGTAACTATTACAAAATATGAAAGTCTCTTCTATATTTTTTTCAATCTTGAATCTGGTTTACTCCTCTATTATCCCAATTTCACCCCAGCCTAGTTTGACTGATTTCAAGGGATAAAATTCTTCTTCGAAAGAAGAATCCAGGCTACTACTTTTCTGCTGGAACCTCAATCAGCAGGCAAGCTATGTCCAGTTTTCTCTACATTGACAAGAGATGCACCCGAATAGGAATGTATTTGAGAGTGATACAGTTGGTGCCAAGGGCCCAGTATTGACACTGTAGGCATTTCAGAAGGTTTTACTCCTGTTGGCCTTGAACGGTCCTATGGTCCTGTGGACAATTTCCTGTTGTCACAGCAGAACATTTTAAACTATATTTTAAACATTCATAGTCAGATCTGACCCCATCAGTGTTTACCTCAGTAGAGTTTCAAGCCTGTTTATGGCTGTTTTCATCACTTTGATGCAAGGAAATAATAGCCAATTTTTAGATACTTGCATCATATCAAGCTGAAAACACACTCCTATATCCTACCTCAATTTATTAACTCAGTTGTTAGTCCTGATTACTTCTAGTGGCTTAAACAGTTTTATTGCATTCTTAAATCAGACAAAAATACTTTGCCTCTCCTTTTATTAATGATGTTTGTCAATACACTTATCATTGTATGTGTTTCCACATGTGAAATTCCATGATTTACAGTCCTTTTATTTTTGTGCCTGTTGTTTTGCACTGAGTCTGTTTTGGAGCGAACCAGCTTGTTCCCTCTGAGGCAAGCCAAGGTCTGATTCTGGAGAAAGTTTGTTCCAGGAACAGTTCCCAACAGAAAGTATGGATGCCACTTTGCCATGCCTGGCTCTCTCTGCCATCCCAAGAGGGCACTCCCACATGTCCTCATGCCATTTGCAGGGCAGAGAAGAGGTTGGGGTTTTTTCATACAAAAATTCCACTCCTACAACTTTGATAAAACTCATGCCTGAAAAGCTTTCAACCAACCCTCTTTCTATCACATACTTAATTATAATGCCATTGGTGTACTGTATATGGCTCAAAGGAGACCCAAGCCAAGAGCTATATGTTATATATGTTCTCAAGGCACTTTAGAGGGTACTAAGTTTTATATAGAGTAGACTCAAGGCACTCTTTTCTATTGATCTCCCTGGGTCTTTGTGCCCTTTGGCAGTAGAGATACAGCCCCTGGCTAGAGTCCCAACTCTGCTAAAGTGACTTAAGTCACCTTCAGTAAGTTGCTCTAGTTTAATGTGTGGTAGACTAATAGCAAATTCTGACCTCACAATGGCTTCAGGAGGATAAATACCTCAAATTGAGGGTGGATGTGGCCTTCTGTCCAGCTAATAGGTAGTGGCCATTAGTTTTCCATCACCCAAGACACAGATCTGTGAAGGGAGCCATCTTCTAGGATCAGGTGTTTGCAGCAGAGCTACCCGGAGCACCACAGACATGTCTGACACAGAGGCCTCATCAAGGTTACTGATATGTCTTGACCTGCCACCACCATAGTGAGGGACCCATGAATCTTTTGTTAGCTGCTATCTCTCACTCTCCCAGCCACCGTGCCATTACCAGCTGGTAGGGAACAGCAGTGCCAGTGCTATGACAGAGGAGAGGAGAAAGCAGATTAATGCCACTCTCCTGGTGACTGCAGACATGTCAGACTGCTCAGTGGCTAGATATTGTGGTGGTGAGGGCAATTATAAATGGACTGATCTTCATCATTGCATTTCATCTGCATCAGAAGACCTATATTTGTAACATTTGGACTGTATTCCAAGTGTTCAGAAAGAAACCATTAATTAAGCCAATAAATGAGAATTTGAATGATTAATTAGTTCACTTAATGCCTCACTGGTATTAATAGTGTATTCTTAAATATTCTCCTCCTTGAAAGCTAGTGTCTTGGTAATGAGTAACATATCAACCTGGGAACATTATTAGGCTCAGATGAGGTAATAACTAACATGACAGAGAATACATCTTACCCTATGTAGGAATTAATTCACTTCAGTAGGTATTTCCTTTCTGTGTTGCCGGGGATTCACAAGTATTGGCTGTCGAGATGCATGCTCTCACCCAAAACAGGAGAAGGTAGTGTCCACATGTTCTGCAGAAAAAGGAGGAGGAGCAGGTGGGGGCAAAAAGGATGTTACTGACAGATCAATGCCATAGCCCCTTTTACTGTAAGGTTCTTCTAAAACACCATGAGTCATTTACCTGAACAAGTAAGTCAAGCAACCTAAAAAGTAGAAGGTGCTTTGCCTCAGGCAAGTAGCTTGTTCTTAATCTCCCTTTTTTCCCTGGTTGCTCTGGGGAAAATAGACAATTATCTCTAATGCAGGGCCAAAAAAAGAAAGGCCAAAAAAAGTATAAATCCCTGCAACCTATAGCTATTTTTCACACTGAGGGAACAGCCTCTTACAGCTGCCACTGTTCACAAGGTGGCTTTTTAAGTTTAGAGATCTTAAGAGAAAATGATACCTAGAAAACCTCTCATAACTTTATTTCTTTTCTGCCTTTTTTTTTCCTTCACCCCTCTCCCCCCATATGGCTTTTCCAACTTTATAGAGTGTTTGTGCAGAGTATTTGTCAGGGGAATGATTTGGAGGGTATTAATTGTAAAGTGGGCACTTCGGTATATATTGGAATTGAAGAACATAATTCTGTATGCTAAAACCAGAAAGTAAAGCTGAAAAATGGAGATGTTCACCCTTACATTATCTCCTTTCTCTCACCCTTCTTTTCCTTCCCCTGCCTTGCCTTTCCAGACGTACTAGCTTTTGCAGTCACTGAAGGACTTTTTTTCTGTTAGATTTATGATAAACCCTCAGCAAATAACTTCAGAGACACATGTGCATGCATTATATAATCCTACATTTTCAAGGATGGTAAGAGTCGTCAGTAGCTTTCTCCCCCTCACAGTACCAAATTTAGAGTGTGACTATTATATAGAGAAAGTCACTTTATTCACAGTCATTCCCACCTCTACATTTGATTTGATACTATTACACCTTTCTGACTGTCTACAGCTTTTCTGTTTATTTCAGAGACTGAATTGTCAGGTGGCAGTATTACGTGGATGTTGTCCCTCTTCTGCCAGCTAATTTGAGATTCTCAAAACATTAATGGCTAAAATACATACGTTTTATAAAAGATCTGGGAAAGGTGGGTGGCAATGGGTTATTGAGATTTCTGGATGATGTGAACTTATATCCAACAGGGAATTTAGGTAGTAGAAGAGCTAATGCACAGAAGAAAGAATAACCTACACCTTCCATAGAAACTCAGATTTTAGAAGACTTCAGAAAACTTAGGTGATTATAAGTCTAAAAGGCGTATTAACCTCCTGGCAAAATATAGGTGAAAACCCACTTTGAAGAAAAGACAGAGTATTCTGCAGTTTATCTCAGCCACCTGACTGTTGTTCTTGTGGTGTCATATGTGAGGATAGCTTGTAAACTTTCTTAAACAGAATTCATATGCCATTAAGATCTACTGTGAGACATTTAGTATTAGACGTTCATAGTACTTCCTTTTCAAAAATAAAAGGGCCTTTCAAAGAATTCATGTTTTTTACAGCAAAATAAAACTTCTGGTGAAATTTTCTGGCACTCTAACAGTCACCTATAATGAAAAAGATTCTGATCTTAGTTCTAATAGTGTCTCCCTTATTTTGTATTTTCCAGTGATGGGGAGATGGAAGAACTATTTTTTTATTTGTTATGATTGAGTCTTCAGCAAAATTTGAATAATATTTTTAAGAAATTTAAACACTTCCAATTTAATTTAAAAAAAATGCTACAAAATGCATATTTTCATCTAGCTCTAGCACTTTTTTCAGGGTCGCACATTCAAAATGACTAATAAGGAAGCATCCAGAAACAAAAGAACAAGCATCCCTGAAATCCTGAATATTAAAAAGGAACTAGCTAGCAAAAGCCAAACAGCTTTAAATCAGATTAAATACCTAACAAATATTTTGGAAATGTACCAAAGTCACCATGTTCAAAGTATTTTTAGAGCTAGAGTCCCTGGGAGTCAATGAAAAGGCATTTATAGTTTTTATTTAAATCTCTACTCATTTAAGTAAGAAGAGTCCCAGGATTAGCTGCTCCAGCAAAAAAATATCTAGATTAGAAGAAGTTATAGCAATGTTATCTTTACACGTTTCTTACTATAAGTTATTTGAACCTTTAATTTCAGCAGTTGGAGCCCAGTTTTGAGACCTGTATTACCAGGTGAATAAAGACAGCAGCAATATCACCCAGGTTTAAGCTCTGTAGGTTAATAGGGACACTCCAGAAAAATCTCTTATCCTCATATACAGAACCTATGGCCAAGAACCTTGACTGCCTGGAGCTGCCCTACTCCAGGTGTTTCCTCCTACTAAAAATCATAGTAGACTGGGAGATAGAAAATAAGGGAACTTTAATGGGAATTATTTAAAACTTTAAGAACATAAGAAATTAATGCAACATTTCTAAACGTGTTACTTAATGCTTACTGACCCAGATTATCTCTGACTAAATAAGTATGTATTAGTTCCTTATCTGTCCCAATACAGATAGGACATGGTCTGTCACACCCAGCTAAAAAGGATTTTAAGCATCAGAGTCTAAGGGGATGATTCACAAACCTAATCTGATTGTTTAAGTGCCCTTTTTAAGTACTCTGTTGGGCAATGTTGTCAACAATTAAGAGTATGGTTATTTAAGCAATTAGTATTGATCATAAATTGCTCTATAGGTATTGAGAAAGGTTTTGTTTTGGATATGGTCTTTAATTATTTGCCTGTTATACCTAGATGGACATATCCAGCTCAATCTTTGCTGCACTGGCTAAAATAGTGTCCAAAATGACTGAAAACCACAGCAGCGAGGAAGAAGTGCAGGCACCGGTTTTGGGGACTCATAATGTAAGTAGTCTGTACTGTTGCATTATATTCTTTGAAACCTGTGAAATTAGTATTTTGTCCTATGGATTGTAGCTAACTCTCACCACTTCGACCAAGGTAAAACTTTACTTGAAGTCTAGTGCTCTTTGTACTGAAAAAGAAATTTTTGTCTCATCGTAACAAACGATGAGACAAATATATTGGGCCAAAATCAATTATGCATGTAACTCAGATATATGTCCATGGAGATAGTATTTGAGCAGTCACAACAAATATGCATTCTTGACTGAATAAACACAAATGGAGCTTCTCTCGTTTTCATCAGCCTACTTCACACATTATTTTTCAGCTTTATGGGCTTCAGCCAATTAAATTACCTATTTTTTTTCTGAAACATTTTCTCATGCACATTCATAACTCATATACCATACTTTATAGTTAGAAAGGAGTGGGAGGCATTCATGGTTTCTTTGCTTTGGTTTTTGCACAGTTTATGACACATAGGGAATTGGAAGGCTGGTTAATCTTTAAATCAACTACTAAAAAAGAATATTATTAAGATATTTTAAAGTGTTAACCAATTTACACTTTAATACCTATAAGGTTCTCTCTCTGTTGCCTTTTTATTTTTTCCTGAGCCCATCCTGTGGGGATTTTTTCTTTTATTTTGATCTTAATTGCTTCTGGAAAATGGTGAAACCTATATATTTTTTAACTTCCCCAGTAAGGATGGAAAATGCCTACAAACTTTGGGGATGACAACTGTATTTTGCAAGTCAGTACACAAAATGTTTTTACATTGTATTAGGTTATTTCCATCTTTTTTCTCTGATAACCTTAATTCAGCTTCTGTAACAGTTCTTTCCAATTAGTTTATTTATGGTGGTGAAGCATATATAATTTTTTTTTGTTTGGAAATATGACTTATAACACACAAGAGGCATTTTTCCTGTTTTGTTAAAAATTTCTTTCCCTGCCACACCAGATAATATGTACTCATCTTTGCCTTTGGTAATGTAACAGGCAATTAACTTTGAACCCATGCTGCATATAGAAATGAAGATAATTTCTATAATTCAAACAGTGTGGAAGCCACATGTGTGTTTCCAGGCAGAACTGGCTCCATAGTGATATCTCCTGATGCTGTGCTAGTAATTAGTATGATTCACATTTTTGTTTGCTTTGTGCTATAAAGTTTGGAAGTACTGAAATTTTATTATGAAAGGTTTTACTGTTGGGGCAATTTGTTAACTTTGTATGATAAATACACTGCCATTTTCACATTCCTTTGTATGTATTGTGTCTTAGTAGTAATTTTGTTGTTTAATCATAAGAAACTTAAGTACAAGTCAAGTTTCAGTATACCATAACTGAATTATCCTGATGATACCATTTGGATGGCTGAGTCTGTAGTCAGTAAGGCAGGAAGATATGGAGGAAGAGTGTTAGAAAGATGAACACAGATAAAGGGGAAGAAGAATAGTAAGAAGGAAAGTTACAGCAACTGGTATTAAGATATGTAGGGTTATGACTGCAGATCATGAAGTTGCACACAAAAAACAAGAAAACAAGTTGTCTTTGTGCCTTTTCCACTTCTTGAGTATTTGGGAATAACAGCCATGTTCTTGCTCCTGCAGGCAAGGATCTCTTTGCAAGGAAGTATATCTAGGATGTATGGAAATGGTACCGAGACAAATTTTAAAGGATATAATATAGCAACACCTTCTGCCATTGATCCAACTCTTTGCCACATAAATGTTCTACAGCTCAGAGGGAAAACATCTGGTGAAAAACATTTGCATTTCTAGCCCCTTGACATAGCCATGGCAGCCTATTTGGACCATTGTGGAAAGAAAAATAGCACAGGGTGCTTTGGGGATTTTATTTTCTGTAGAGAGTTTGAAAAACATTGAAAACAGTCTTCATGTATTTCACTTCCGTTTTTTTCCTCTCTTTTTGAATGACAAGCAATCTAGGTGATTTGTCAGAGCGTCAGGAAGATGAGCTCAGGACTTCTTTTTTCCAGGGGAGAAGAAAAGAATTTAGGACTCCGCCAAAAGCTCCTTGCTGCCAGCATGAGTTTTTCCATGGAGTATACAGGGCTTTGAGTCAAGGAACAGCTCTCCTTCAGCTGGGACTCCAGAAATGAAAGACAATGAAAAGACAAAACAAAACAATAGAAGGATTACTAAGAATCCCTGAGTTTAATTTATTACTGTATTAATATGTACATTTTATGTTAATCTTTTTCATCTTATCTACATTTGAAGGCTTTTGAAAAAGAAATTACCTTGGACTGCTGCAGGATAATCTATTAAATAGGCATAACACAGAGATGTTTCTATACTCTGTATTTACTTACCACTCAGGTAAGTAGCATTCAAAATAAACCCAGTGCTAACATTAATCTAATCACAGATCACATCTGTGCATACAGGTAAAGAAATAAACTTGTCCTGGTTTCAGCTGGGATAGAGTAAATTTTCTTCCTAGTAGCTGGTCTAGTGCTGTGTTTTGGATTTAGCATGAGAATAATGTTGATAACTGATGTTTTAGTTGTTGCTGAGCAGTGCTTACACTACTCAAGGACTTTTCAACTTCCCGTGCTCTGCCAGGTGCACAAGAAGCTGGGAGAGGGCACAGCCAGGACAGCTGACCCAGACTGGCCAAGGGGCTATTCCATACCATACGACATCATGCTCAGTATATAAAGCTGGGGGAAGAAGAAGGAAGGGGGGACATTTTGAGTGATGGCGTTTGTCTTCCCAAGTAACCGTTATGCATGATGGAGCCCTGCTTTCCTAGAGATGGCTGAACACCTGCCTGCCCATGGGAAGCAGTGAATGAATTCCTTGTTTTGCTTTGCTTGTGTGCGCGGCTTTTGTTTTACCTATTGAACTATCTTTATCTCAACCCATGAGTTTTCTCACTTTTACCCTTCCAATTATCTCCCCTGTCCTACCGTGGGGGGAGTGAGAGAGCGGCTGTGTGGTGTTTAGTTGCCGGCTGGGGTTAAACCACAACAAAATTGAAATGCATTCGCAACCCGTGTGGGGACATCGCTAGCTACCAGAGACATCCATCCAGTCCTCTTTTTATTTTTGGATGCAATTTTTTTGTCTAGAGTAGGCAAAAGATTAATTTCTCACACATGCTACTCAATTATTTATACTCAAAGACAGGAGTTATCTTTGTCACTGTGGGCTGTTTATTGGTGTTTCTGTGTTATCAAAAATTCAGTGATGATAACTACTTTACTAATAAAAATCAAAACATTAAAACCCAGTTGTAATAGATGAAGTAGTTATGGAGACAAACAAAAAAACCAATTTAGATAAATTTGGTACCTGTTCCTTGTAAACAGTGAAACACATACCAGAAGATTGTCCTCATCTAAAACTTCAACATTTTATTAACTCTATTGTTATTTTAAGATCTGAGTGAAACACAGGAGCTGTTGAAGTAAAAAGCAATGTCCGCATTGGCTTGGCTGCAGGCTGTTAAAAGAAACCCATGGTTAGTTGTAATACATTTTAGCAATATTTAAGAGATATACTGCTTCTTTCTTATGTGTGATTTAATGCCAGAACTTTTTAATGTTTGTATCAGAGCTAACAGACTAATAGAAAGCATCAACTCTTTTACAAAAGGAAAAGAGGTTGAGGTCTTTTGCTTTTTGTATGGCTGATGGTAGTGTTTAAAATAGTTCTCTTTCTGTGTATAAACCCTAGTAAAATTACTGCTCTTTCAGTTTCAAATAACACCAAATGGGATAGTTTATCCCAAAAGAAGAATGTTGGTTAAAAGAAGTGGTAAACAAAATAATCTAATATTAGGGGAATAATCGTAAACCTGTTGCTGCCTTTTTTTTCTTCATGCAAGGAGAAATTTTTCTGCCACACTGGTGAATGACAGTCTTTTTCTCAGTCAGGGTATCTTGAAATAACTTTAACATATATATATATATATCATTAGAAACAGTAAAAGAAGTGGCAGTTATCTTTATGTAGGAACTATAAAACTATTTTTGGATAATATTGTCATGCATAAAATTGCTTTAAATAGAATGAATTTTAATATTAAATAAAACTTTCTTATTCATAATATAAAAAAATAATTTATTCTAATCATTGACAGTGGTAAGTAGTACCATCAGGTACCTGATTCCTCCTGTGGTTTTGAGACTAGTTTTGCAACCAGTTCTGATTTAAAAAATTTTCACTATATTATATTAATTAAAAATTTTCTTAAGTGCATTACGAGATTGTTCACTGGCAGATCTTAAAAGATAATAGTCTGTTCAGAGTCATTATCAAATGAACATTTAGGTTTAGTTTTAGATTTAGGTTCTTCAGGAAATAAAACCAAAGCAACCAACTTAGCCAAAGGAAGGATAGGCACTGAGGAAGAAAGAGTACAGGTAAACTTACAGACTGTGATGCATTTTAGAAAACTGTATATAGCTTGTGGGACTACTTAAAAAATTGCATTAAAAAAAAACAATTAAATGGTAGAATAAAGTATCTAATATTTCTAATATCTAATATTGTTATTAATTAAAGATTAACGAGAAAAAAAACATTCTGCCTAGTTTAACAAGAAAGTTTTATAAGGACTTCTTACAGCATGGAAGTAGCTTCATGTGGAGTAAACATACTGTACTACAGTGCAATATATGAAGACCGAAAGTGTTGATGAAATGTTATAGCCTGAGATATATCCAATAGTACAGTTGACAATTAGTAATTGCCACTAGTATTAAAAGTTGTATAGGTTCCAGAAGCACATGAAAGACATGACCATAAGGAAGCCAAATTTTGTGTAATAGTTCCAGAGAAAGGATATTATTGAATACTGATTCATGACAAATGGTATTTTTGCCTTAACATACAAGAATTTAATTACATATATTTATACAAACTGTATAACACCTCCAAAAGGCAAATATTAGATGACAGTGTCCTAGTAAAGGCAAAACCTCTAACACAAGTTGAAAACCTTGTTTCAACTCTTTGCTGCTGAACAACATGCTGCTCTATGACTTTCTTAACAAACAGGTTATGGGCTATGTTAATTTAATTATCTCCTTTACTTTTCTGTCATTTTTAGTGTGAGGATCTGAAACTGTTATTTCTTGTTTCACTATAGATTTCCGTGTTCACCTCACTGCTCTGAACTGAGCTGAAAAGTGATTTGCTTCCTGTTATAAGCCACTGTTACTTGCATTCACGTTTTCCTTCTTGCCTTCTCTGTGTATTCCTGTGTTTTTCCTCCTCACCCCTTGGCTTTTCCAAGAATTCCCTGTAAATAAAGGTCTCACCATGACTAATATACTTCTGTGAAATTTTGAGTAAGAGATAAGCAACTCATGTGCCTATAAATGTTTTCTAATGTGCTGGTTTCTGACAAATAGACTGTCAGCAGTAGGCTCTAAGGTAGATTTGTAACAATACACAATTTCAAATATTTTGTAATAAACCAGAGAGTAAATGAAAAAGACACAAAGACTGGATTTGCCCGGATACCTGCATGCACTTTTTTCCTAAAATAAATAAATAGAGAGATAGATAGGTAAATAAATAAATATGGTGCATTTTGGCCAGGAAAGTTAGTCACATTTTATTGCTCTGTGTCAATGGTGGTAAACAGACTTACTTTGCCTGTGTGAATGCAAGCATTTTCCTTGTTCCTCCTGAATTTCATCATGAAACTCATATTAAAATTGACACAACAGATACAAGTCAAAAACACAGAATTATTAAGTTGATTGAGAAATTATAATTCACTTATCAGATTTCTTGAGATTTGTTTCCATCCTGGATTAATCTTGCAGGTAGGATAATACAAGACAATTGTAAACTACACAATAAAAAATATCCTTTTGCAGTATAAGTCAAAAAGTGCTTTCTTACTAAATATCTGTAACACAAGAATATTGGAGAATCTTATCAGAAATCGTGGTCAGGAGCTATGAAAAAGAGATCAGTATCACAAGAAATACAAATACCTTCTAAGTAAATAAATTATAATGTATAATGAATTTTGGATTCTTAGTTTCATTCTGATTTTCAAGTTCAGATCATAGCCTGAGGTTTAATTTTATTTTTTTTTTAATTAATAATTAAGCTGACTTCAAGAGTTAGCCAGAACCTATTGGGAGCTGGAGGCTTACAAACACAAACAGTCATCACATAGCTGTCATTACCTCCCAACTGCAGCACTGCTGCAGTGCTTAGTGTCACTTGCATAAGATCCCGAACCGCTCATTGTTTCTTAGTAAGTCACAGAAATCTTACGTAGATCTACTTCATGGATGGAGGTTCTGGAGGTGAGATATGGCTGATTTTTCGATCCCTGCTAAAAAAACCAAAGCAATATCTTCAGTTTCTAGGCTGTCTTTTCTAGCCTTAATATTCCCTTTACTGTAAGTAGAACTGTGTTTTTTAAAATTGCCTAAGCACCAGGATTATATGCAAAACTATCTTCCACTTTTCGAATAAATCTGGTAGTATGAGTGTTTAGCTTAGCACCAGCGAAAGGTGAAGATTTCTTACTGTCTTGTACAATGGATGAAATTACAGTCTTGACTTGGAAGCATCTTGGATATCAATTACTGGGACTTGGGCAATACTCAGAAATAATCTTATTATACTTTTTCACTGAGGATCAGATCTTGGATGGTATAATTCCTGCAGGTGTCTACATAAAGCAACTTCACTTTGATTATAGGACTATACAGAGATTTCAAACAGTGAACAAATGTATGAATTTTTAACTGAACAGCAGTTTTAACTTCTCTCTACTGTTTACTGATCTAAGCTTTCCCAGGCTTTTAATCCTCAAAGAGCTAAGAAGTTCAATCAAAGCCTAAATTACAGGTCTTGGCAAAAAGGCCATGTTGACTCCACTCCAGAAAACAAGTCCTCATTTCCAGCAGTGACATATGAGAATTTTTGTTAAAACAGAAAATAAAAGAAAAAAAAATTGTGGTTATTTAAGCTCTTTTCTGAGAAAATATAGAGAAGGAGGAGACTGTGAGATTATCATAAAAACTTATTCATCACACATCATTCCTCATTTGTCACCCATGAAAAGTTGAGGTCTCGGACGGATTCAAGGTGCAGTATTCAGTATAAAGTGTAGCTAAGATACAACTCCCTAAGACAATAATGCTGTCTTAGATCCCTTAGGGCATCCTGCCTGGCTTTCAGCTGCCTCTCCAGAAGGGTGAAGATTCCTTGGAAATCTTGTGTGAAATCTCCAAGTCGCTGGGAGTGTCTCAGGTAACCCTGAGCATATCAAACAGTACTGGATACCTATTAACCCAACTGAACTGAGTCTTAATGCCATTTTAAGTGCTGCAGAGTGTACAGACTGACCTCCCACTACAGCTTCCAGGAGTCTTCAGGTCTCACTGACACCCATGTCACATCTTTGAACCCAATTGAGTTGTTTTAAGTTTCCCTTGGCTAATTTCATGCAACTATATCCCACCTAAGACACCACTGATGAGTGAGCTGAATGTTTCAGGTTTTATACTGACCAATGAGAGTCTGATGTCTAGTCACCTTTAGACACACAAATTCAAATGTCTTGAGACAGAATTGAACCCCTACATAATAGCCTCCAGGTTTCAAAATGAAGCAATACCATAGGCCAATAAAAGCTGACATTGTTAAAGCTAATCTAATAGCACTTAAAGGAGCTATCCAAAATGGTAAACCACTTTACCTGGTGAATAAGTGTAATGGGTCTGGCTGGGATGGAGTTAATTTTCTCCATAGCAGCCCATCTGGTGCTGTGGTTTTGATTTGTGACTAAAACAGTGTTGATAACACATCAGCATTTTAGCTATTGTTGAGCAGAACTTACAGAGTGCCAAGGTTTTATCTTTTTCCCCATTTTGCCCCTGTAGTGAGTAGGCCAGGGGGTACACAAGAGCTTGGGAGGGGTCACACACAGGACAGTGGACCTGAGCTGACCAAAGGGATATTCCATGCCATATAACATCATGCTAAGCAATAAAAAGTGAGGGAAGGATTTTTTTGTGGAAGGCAGCCATTTCTGGGAGACTGGCTTGGCATCAATCTACTTGGGGAAGGTGGTACATGATTGCTGTTGCATCAACTGGGTGGTTTTTTTCTTTCTTCTTCCTTCCCTTATGAAACTATTTTTATCTGACCCATGAGGGTATTTTGCTTTTGTTTTTCCTATTGTCTCCCCTGTCCCACTGGGATGAGGGCACTCCTTCAGTGAGCAGCTGTGTGGTGCTTAGCTGCTGGCTGAGGTTAGCCTACAACAACACTGTACTAAACATACATGGTCTATAGTCTTCACAAGGATAAAGAACAAAGTTTTGTGGAAAACTGGCATCCTACCTTGCTGACAAGACAATGCTGTTAAAACCCCACTCCCTTCATGCCAGTATCCTATCTGCATTGCCCAAGTCTGCAACAGCAAATGTTTTCTAGGAACAGCAACAGCAAATGACCCAGAAGTGCTGGATATAGGAGTTGTAAGTTTGCTGACAATACCAAACTGGGAGGTGCTGTTGACTCTCTTGAGGGACAAGAGGCCTTGCAGAATGATCTAGATAGATTGGAGCATTGGCGACTCATCAATGGCATGAAATTTAACATGTCCAAGTGCCGGATTCTGCACTTGGGATGGAGTAATGCTGGGCACAAGTACAAATTGGGAGAGGAGTGGCTGGAGAGCAGCCCTGCGGAGAGGGATCTGGGGGTGCTGGTTGACAGCAAGTTGAACATGAGCCAACAGTGTGCCCTGGCAGCCAAGAAGGCAAACCGCATCCTGGGGTGCATCAAACACAGCATAACCAGCCGGTCAAAAAAGGTGATTATCCTGCTGTATTCAACATTGGTGCAGCCTCATCTTGAGTACTGTGTGCAGTTCTAGGCCCTACAATTTAAGAAGGATGTTAAGATACCTGAATGTGTCCAGGCGAGGGCAACAAAGCTGGTGAAAGGGCTCTAAGGAATGTCCTATGAGGAGTGGCTAAGGACTTTAGGCTTGTCTAGTTTGGAGAAAAGGAGGCTGAGGGGTGCCCTCAATGCTCTCTACAGCTTCCTGAGAAGGGGAAGTGGAGAGGGAGGTGCTGAACTCTTCTCCCTGGGATCCAGTGATAGGATATATGGGAATGGTCCAAAGCTGCACCAGGGGAGGTTCAGACTTGACATGAGGAAGCATTTCTTTACAGAGGGGATGGTCAAAAACTTGAACAGGCTTCCCACAGAGGTGATCAATGCCCCATGCCTATCAGTGTTTAAGAGGCATTTGGACAATACCCTCAGTAACATGTTGCAACTTATGGTCAGCCCTGAATTGGTCAGGCAGTTGGACTAGATGATTGTTGTAGGTCCCTTCCAACTGAACTATTCTATTCTGTTTCTATTCTGTTCTATTCTATTCTATTCTATTCTATTCTATTCTATTCTATTCTATTCTATTCTATTCTATTCTATTCTAAATGTTTTGTATGCTAGGGCTCCTCAGATAGTGCAAGGAGCACTAGAATTAGGCAACTGAATCAAGCACCCAGGGGAAGAATTAGCTCAAGATTAGACAGTTGTGTGTAGGTGTCCATATGTGTGCTAGTAGTAGACATTTGTTTCCCATTATTGTCAATGGGCATCTAAGGAGGGCTACAGTGGTCTGAACACAGGGATCCAGTGTCATTTCAGTTATGGGGTCTGGCTTCCTGGTGTTGCTCAAGTGTCATGCAGGAAACCCATAAACCCTGTGCCATGTCTGCTAGCCCCATGTGGATGTCTTGAAAGCGCTATGGTTTCTCACATGAAATTAGGTACATATATTTGGACAACTCAGTATGGTGTTCATCAGTAAAGTCAATAGAACCTAGAAAGAAATTTATCTCACCCTAAAATAGTCACTTTGTTCAGGAATCAGTTGCTTAAACACTGGTGTTTTGTGCTATTTCAGGATATTCAGGACGTGTATGGGGTTGTAAATACAACATACGATTTACAGGAGATCCATGCCATTCTACAACAGCAACTGGAGCCCCAGGGAAAATGCTTCAGTAATAAAATGAACCAGATAGTACACCAGATGCTTTTGTTTAGGTTACTGAGTCCTGGATGAGTCCCAGTATATGTGATCTATCTGTAGACATGCATACATAGAAATCTAAATACAGGCATCTTAGTTACTTAGAATCTTATTCCTGCTGCTCTTTTCTGTCACACCAGGCATATATTTTCTGCTCATACTGGAAATTCTCACAGTTAGTTAGAGACCATCTTTTTAATCTATATTTTAACTCGACCAAGGAAGCTGGTCAGTATTTAGACTCTTGGGGATTACAATATATAAATGTTTTATGTACCACATGCTTGAGGATAAAATGATCTAGGTTTTGTTTTTTTTTTTAACGTCTCAACAATGTAGCATATCAGAGCATAAAGGCTGTTGTGCTGAGGCTAATCTGACTACTACATAGTGCTGCAGGCTACATGCTCAGTAGTACAGTTCGTCCTTGTAACATCTTCCCACCAAATTTTAAATCAAATTTTAACTTGCTGTTTCTGTGGTGCTCTAGTATCATAATTATAATATTGATATAAGATTCCATGACTTCTACCCACTGCCTTGCAGAGCAGCCTCATAAACTGCTCATGGTTTGTCCCTTAGTCTGTAATGAGTGGAGAGACTGAGAAAATTCATCCCTCCATTGATTTACATAGAGTAACATCAAGCAGAGATCAGTATCATATTATAACTCATCTGTGTCTGCAATGTATTTTGCAGTCCAAGAAATCTTTCACTGGGATTTCTGAGGACAGTTAACTAAACTGAAACAAAACCAAAACAGTTTTGGGACACACACTGGAAGCATTATGCAATAGTATCCAATGCATTGCTTAAAATAACAGGAGACTGGACTAATTGACCGAGGCAGCCCTTTGCGTTCTAGAGTTTCTAATACATTGCTGTTATTAAATGCAGAATACCTGTATATATTTTCTTTCAGAATTTCTTTTGTTGCTGTATTTAAAAACATCACCTATATATCTTCCCACAATCTTTTTTTTTACCTTAAAATTCTCTACCACTCCATACCATAAGGAGGCCTTGTAAAAATGAACACAAATTTTTCAGAACAGCAGACAGCCTTTTGTTTGCTTGTTTGTTTTCATAACTGTGTAGATATCGTGGTATCTGTCTGTGCAGATTTTCACTGTCAGAATGAAAGCACCAGTTATTTCTACATACTTGTTCACACAAGCAAGACGTATAGCAAGAGGAAATATATCAGTACCAATAGTAATACAAATAATGACCATAGAAAGCTTGGTTGTTCTACTGAAAGAAAAATACAAATATTTTTAACAAAATAACAGACCTTCTTGGCTTGTTAAAACTGAATTGTAGTGCTCCAGATGGAAAAGAGTGCATAAAATCATACAAAAAATTCAGCTGTGAGGGATTCTGCAGGTCATTTCAAAGCAAGGTTAACTTCAAAACTAGATCAGTTTGATATGGGGGTCATCTAGTTGAGTTTTGGAAGCATCCTGGGGTGGATTCCAAAGCTTCTCCGAGCAACCTGCTCCAGGGCTTCACCACTCTCATGGTGAAGAGCTGCTTCCTCATGCCCAGCTGCAATTTCCCTTGCTGCAGGTCGTGACCATTTGCTGCAGCCCTTTGTTGCAATCTGTGACCAGCGCACCATGTCCTTTCACCCTGCACCTCTAGGAAGAGTCTGGTTCTATCTGCTGTATATCTCCCTTCATATAGCGGAAAATGGTAGAGAAAGATTTGTTTGCAGGAGGTGCTGGTCTATGACCAACGCAGTAAGAAAGTCACTCAGACTCTGTGAAGCATCACTTAAACAGTTATTTATTAGAGTTAAAGAGAGAATAGTATAAATAATCTGACGTTCCTTTAGATACTGAGAACGCTGAGTTCATCTGATTTTATAATTGCTCCATGTACTAAGCTATTGGTAATATACAGTTTGGGGCTTCCAGAAAAGTTTTGCATGAAAAAAAAGAAAGATTAAATTTGAGGGCTTCACGCTTATTTTGTCCATTCAGAGGGTTTTGGGTTTGTTGTTTTAATTCAGTGAGTCAGTATTTTTTACAAACAAGAAATCTTTTTACTTTCTTCAGGCAGGAAAATTTTATAGTCTGAAGTGAATAAATGTAAACTGATATTTTTTTATACATATCATAGCATTAGTATCAGACAAAATCTAGTGGTTTTGTCATTAAAACGTATGCTCTACTAAGAAAGAAATATGAACTATTGCAGGGACTTCCTAATTTGTCATTATATCTGCCTAATATCTACTGTCTTTATCTTTAAAGTACGAAATATTAAAAATAGTATTAAAACATTGTTAATAAAGACTGTTACATATGCTGTACAGCAATGTTAACTTGAAAATAAGAAAGAATTATTATGAAACATTGAATGGATCCAGAGCATTTATTACAACACAATGTCCTAGCTGTTCATCAGCTGGAAAATAAATTGAAATATTTACATAAGGTTAAGCAAAGAAAAGAACCAAGTTACAAAAGAAAAATAAAAAAATAAATTTATGAGCAACAATTCAGTAAAGTATTTGAAAAATTATACTTGACTTATTTGAGGTGTGTTTAGGACTGGATTTGCCACTGTGTTATTCCAGGGCTACAGCGGTATTCCATCCAACTTGTTTTCTTTAGTTATCTAAGGTGGAAATAAACTCAGATTTTAGCTCAGTCGGTGAAAATTCCTACATTTCTGCTGCATTTAGGAAATCAACACCACAGCAGCTCCACTGATAAGAAGGCAACATTTTCCAAATGAGGGAAGATGAAAACCCACTTGAAATTATATAAAGACATAAGCATAGGATGTTTTTCTGAGAAATGTAATAATTGTTTTCTGAAGTGCCTAATATAGTTGAAAAAAATAGACATTCTCTGGTCATGCAAACCTTTCCTTCAACTTCTAATGAAATTCACAATGATCTTAGATAATCTTCTCCAGAGCTTAGTTATTCTTTTCTTTTGAAAGCATTTCCTAATGTTTAACTTGAATCTTTCTTTCTGCAATTGAAGATTATTCTTTTTTTACCCAATCTGGATATGGAGAAAAGCTATTTCCAACAGCTTTTTAAATGTTTGTACATTATTATATGCTGACTCAACATCCTTCCCTTAAAGGATTCTGCTGCTTTCAATCTTTTCTCACAGATTATGTTTCAAGAACGTGATTATCAGCATCGCTCACTTCTGAACTCTGATTGTGCTGTACCTTCTTGCAGCTCATGCCTGAGAACAGGTGAGCTCGAGCTCTGGCTGATGCTGAATGGAGCTGAAAGGTTACGGCACATATTTTGACTTGTTGACTCTTCAACTACATACCACAATATGTGATATGGTGACACTGTTAAACCAAGATCTGTTTTTACAGACCTCTTACAACAACTGTTTTTCCCCTATCCTTTACCTGTAGAATTGATCATTCCTAACTAAATGACCTAACGAGCACTTGTCAGTTTTATCTTTCTATTCTTTTTCAAGCCTTCTTTTTCTTCAAGTTATTATGATAACTTTGTTCTCTAGTGTTCTTTGATTTCCTCCTCACTTTACCCGCAAGTTTATTGAACATCATAGTCCATATTCTATCATCCAGAAAATGAAAATAAAGAAAAGAGCTGAACTTAAGCTTCCAGAACTTCCCTTGTGGAATCCCAGATGTTGAGAGGCTCTCAAAAGCCAAGGTGGAATTTCATTTGTTTGAAAATATTTGATGTTTCACATCTAGGTAAACTGTTATTGATTTCCTTGTTGCTTTCCAGGTGCTAACAAATAGTTTGACTAATGATGATTTCCAGGAACTGAGGCTAAGCTGAATGATTCCTGCATTCTCCCCCTTGGTGGTTCTGTGATTGTCCTATGTACCATAAAATCATTTGAAAACATATAATTAACCTAAGTATCCTCTAATTTGTTTATTAATATTCTACATTGAGTCTTTATTATTTTGCAGATATTATTTGTGCTAACCACTTGTTCATATCTAACTTTATAGAAAAATGAAGTGGGAAGGGAAGGGAAGGGAAGGGAAGGGAAGGGAAGGGAAGGGAAGGGAAGGGAAGGGAAGGGAAGGGAAGGGAAGGGAAGGGAAGGGAAGGGAAGGGAAGGGAAGGGAAGGGAAGGGAAGGGAAGGGAAGGGAAGGGAAGGGAAGGGAAGGGAAGGGAAGGGAAGGGAAGGGAAGGGAAGGGAAGGGAAGGGAAGAAGAAAAGGGGAGGATCATTAAACAACTTAATATCTCTTGTCTATTACCTCTCATGATCTCGTGCTGTACCTTGGTCATTCTTATTTTTTTCCATTTTACCAATTCCTTAGGTTTGAGAGAAGCTTCTATAGCTCTGTGTATATATACACATACGTATGAACACTACAAAATATGTACTTGTATGCAAGTACATACGTATGTATACATGTATATATACACATAAATACTGAAAAACACGCACTCACACACACTTTGTAAAGTAAACCAGGTATACTTAATAGCATAATAAAAAACATGGGAGTGATCAGATGCCGTGTTAATGAAAAGGAGTCTGAAAATTATGCTAGTTAGCAAAACAGATTTGCCAAAGCATGTCAATACCAAAAGGCATATAAACTTCATCATCCAGGTAACATACTTTTCTACTCAAAATTACCTTTAATTAAATTTATATTCAGAATCAAATGTGCAGTACCAAATGTATCAACTTCAAGATCACGCAGTATCATATGAAGATCTCTGTTGTTTCAAAAACAAACTTCAGTGAATTCTTTGGAAAACTAATCCATTTCGTGTTTTTATTGATCTTTTTATTTTCTTTTTTGCCATTCAATATTAATGTACAAAGTGTAAAATAATGTTGTCAGTTATCCAAAGGAGATTTGTGGCCCTTTAGGATTTAAGTTGCTTGATAATCCGTAAATATGATAACCTTTTGACTATACCTCAAAATTATTTCGCTGCAATCTTTTTCATGAAAAGAGGATGTTGTATAAATCAAACCAGGAGTGAAAGTCTTCTCTTACTCTGCTTTTCAGCACAGTTTGTTGCAAGATTGGGTCTTTTACAGCCAATAACTGAGCAGCTCCACTGCTCAGTTTTCACAGATATATTATGATTTAAATTATCTATCATCCACATCTCCACATCAATGCCCAAGAAAAACTAAAATTAAGAAGATAGATAACCAGTGTAGAAATGAAGGCAGATTATGGGGCAAATTTTCAGTTGACATAAATGGGTGCTACTCTACAGAAGTCAATTAAAATGACTCAGTAAATGTAGCTGAAAACCATGGTACAATCAATCTTGCAAAAATAAACAGCTAGATACTTTTTATACTGCACTATATATGGCCTAGTTGAGCAGATGATTGTTCCAGAAAATAAAATATTTTCTTAAGGTGGATCTATTCATGTTTTCAGGATTAAGTTTCTCTTTAAATGTTTGATATGGGGGGGGGGGGGGTGAAGGGGGAAGAAAGCAGGTTGCAAAGATCTGAAGAACAGTTGAAGAGGAAGTAAAGTTAAAAAGTTGGGCAAGGAATGTAAAATAAACAGAATGGGATGGTAAGGTACTGAGTCAGGGTAGGGCATGTAAGCTACTGTTGTTAAGAGGTTGTAGTCCTATAGCCTAATGAATACAAATAATACTGATTCTGAATCTAGACACAAGAACTTGGGAGGCTGAATACAAGTGAAACTGAATGGAGAACCTGCCTGCTTCATCTCTTAACGCCTTTGATTTAATTTCTTTTCCTAGTATAATCTATTATACTCCCTAGAGATGTAAAGTTATTAAACACACATATCTATGAAGTGCCAAATTGCTGAGTATTATGCATTGTTTTACCACATAATTTTCTGACCCTTTTACTCATTTTATATATCATTGGGAATTTGGCCACCAGAGAGTAAAAGATGAGTTTGCAGCCAGGAGTCCTATGAGATTCATCTCAACTCTACATTTCCTTAACATCTTATCAATTCACTTTAGAGGAAAATATTTTTCAAGGGTTGTTAAGGATTACAGAGAGGAACCTAATGGGATTTTCAAAGTGCCTAGACACCTAAATCCAATTAACCTTTATCTCAAGTGCCTTTAGGCCTTTCTGAAAATTCTAACCTAAGAAAATACTCAAACTGGAAATATCACAGCAACACATGCAAATTTTGACAGAGAAAAATAAAAGTAAAGTTGAAATCCTTTTTTTAATCATGCAAAATATAATAGGCTTGAAGTTAACATTTTTGCTTTTGATTTTTATGTAGAAAAATATCTGTCAGTTTTACATCTACTGCTATCCTTGCCTTTCATCCTTCTTCCTCTATGCTGCAGTTATTGATTGACCAGATTCTTTGCCAATGTTGAAATACTAACATAGTCTTTACATATTGATAATATGAACTTAAACCTCTCTGTGCCTTTTGAGATGGACTTCCTATTGCTGTGAATCATAGAGCAGCCACCAATGATTTCAGCCTGTAATCTAACGTTGCCACAAATCCTTTATAAACAGGATTCTCACTGACGTGACTCCTGCCTGGGTTTGAAAAAAATGCAGGAGACTAAAATTACGCTTGGCTTGAATTCATAAGCCTTTTCGCCAGGCAGAACAGTCCCAGCTCTCTCAGCCTTTCCTCATAGGAGGAATGCTCCATCCCCTTAACCATCTTCATGTGCCTTCACTGGACTCTCTCCAGTATATCCTTGTCTCTCTTGTACTGGAGAACCTAGAATTGAACACAGTACTCCAGTGTGGCTCACCAGCACCGAAGAGAGGGTCAGGATCACCTCCCTTGACCTGCTGGCAACTTTGTTCAGTCAGTGATGATTTTTCACAAAATGAAATGCATGAAAGAGTTGGGTATTTTGATCAGAGACATGTGAGCTTACCAGTCATTGGAGGAGGGTTTTTTCATGTTTGCTTTTTCAAGTGATATACACTTTTGTACTGAACTGCTTATGTTGACCACATTGTTTCTCTGTACCAGTTACATGTATGCAGTTCTGTGACAACTAGAGAAATGACATTTGCTTCATTTCTAGGAGACTCCCATTTTTCACATGGTCCAGTCCAAGTTAAGATTTATGAGCCGACAATTACATATATTACTAGAGTAAGACAAACCTTTAATTCAACTTTTGGAAGTGGATTTTTAGTAGAAAGCAAAGTCCAAATATCATCAGTTTGCCTACTAAGATTTCTGATGAGTCATGAAGACGAAGATCTAGAAGGTCTTTTTCAGAGTGGCAGATCAGGTCCTCAGCAGTTCTTTATTTTAAAAGGAAGATCCAGAATGAAACATTTGTTTTTCAGTAGGTTTCCATATAGCAGCTTTTGCTAGAGTAATTTAGTATAGAAATTTTTTGTTGTTATGATGTTTTGATGCAATTACGCATTTTTATTTGATTTGCTTCCTAAAATGATGTGTGTGGCCAGTTTAGACCATACCATACAAAAGAACCCTTCCATGTGCTGTCCATAAGCAATGAAGAACTCAAGTTCTGAGGGTGGGAATGTAGCTGAATCAGTGATGAATCAGAGTAAAACTCAATAAAACTAAGGACATTATTGAAAGGACCATGAAGTAGTCTACCAAGTTCTCCCTATATAAAGTCAGAGTAGCTTTAATGCTGTTTGATACTTTCAAATTAATCACAAGTGGACACATAAATCTAATATAAACCTCACTTATCTATGTATGAGTGTCTGTCTACGTACACACACATATGCCTATGTACACTTCTTTTTTCCTTCCTAAAACAGTCATAGATAGTGATGCTAAAATGAATGTTTGAATGAATTCCGTTTACCAAAAGATTCAGATTTCCAAAGTACTTATACAAACATAATAGCATTGTATTCATCTTTTTTTATCGTTATATGAGTCTTTACCATCTGCATATCAGCAGCAATTTTCATATTAGCTTCCATGTCACTAATGACAATATTGGGTAGAATCAAGACTAAAACAGTCCTCTTGAAAATATCTCTTTTGAGATTGATGTGACTGTGTCATTCACAGTTATATTGGAGATCATATAATCTATTCTTAAATACAGCATATAGTGCCAATTCTGTATCATAATGACATGTTTTACTAAGTCAGTGTTTTTCAAATGTCTGACTATTTTCATTTTCTTTTTCAGACAAACTAATAATTGCCAACCATGTTGTCAGATTTATTTGTCAAGGTTTCTTTTCCATAAAATCTCTTTCATCCTTTATTTATTTGTTAATTTCCTGTTCTATCCAGGACTGATACTACAGTGCAAGTCTTTGTGTAATCTGAGTGTGTTGTCCTCATGGGCTGAATACTGACAGTAGTACTGTACAGTGCCAATCTCTTTGTATCTCTGGTGTTGAAAATTGACATCAGCAGAAAAGAAATTATTCCAGTCAACTCTTTTACTATACTAAAAATGTTTATCCTCTCCTGCTTACAGATTGCCTCCTACATACTTATGTGGCATTCATGTGGTGGTTTCCACATGGTTCTGTTTCTGGAAGTAATGTAGAATATGAATGAGATGCCTCTAACTATAATATTTCCATTGTCCCAAGCTGAAGAAGTGATGATCACAACATCAGCTTTCAAATGCTAAAATCAAATTATACATTCAGAATCAAAAAGTCATACGATGTATCTATGCAATACTATTCTGCTGAAGTCTGTAAAACATGTATGGAAATTACTAATTTGATAGTGTTCTGAACTCAAAATATTTCAAGCAGCTTATACAGAAGGGATGACTTTTGCAGGAGCTTACAGATATTCACAAGAATTCATTCTGTAGAGTAAGAAATTTCCTACAGGATTGTTGGCATTATGAAGTATTCAACATAATAGATAATTTACAGAGCAGGCACATTTAACCTTTATGAGGAGGTGACTTTTTTGACCTCTTTCTTCATACCCTCTCAGCTAATGAAGAGAAGTTCTGCTATGTCTGGTAACCTTATGAATAACTTGAGTGGCTGGAGACCCATGCCCTTTTATTCAATTCAGTCTCTCTCAGAAACAAAGATGCAGCAGGTAACACCTGGAATTTTTGTCCTTTCGTGCTGACATAATGCAGCTCCCCAGTCTTTCAACATCTTCATTCTTCTGACTGAAGAATGATCTAGCCACACTTGAGAAAAGATTGTTAACTACCAATGTATTAATATACTACCATTTTAAATAAATGTAAGTATTAAATAAAAAACTAAAGCTAATGGAGAACATACACAGGTGGCTTTATATAATGTGTAAACCCATCTCATATTTTTCAGGTGTTGCTACAGAAAATATGCCTCTCTAATAGCAGTAAAAATGGATAGGAGGCTAATACTTTGTCAGTTACAAGTCACTTTTTCATTTATAGAAAAACAACCTGGTGTTGTTCAAAGCATGTTTATTTTTGGTCTGTGTCTTTCAGTATCATTAGATAAGAATTTGAGTATTAGAATTTCTCTTATTCATGATCTGTATTTGAATGTCTGATAGAATAAGAGATACTTTAATGTCAGGTAGTGCTTTGTATGTGCATAGCATTATTTATGGATATGTTTTTAATGGTCTTTATTAATTTTTGTCTGTTAGTGACTGATTTTATCACATTTTTTCAGTGTAGGCCATGAAGTTAGTTGAATAACTAAACAGAATAGTCTTTGAGCCACTGGACTTGAAGGGCAGGGAAGAGTATATAAATTAATAGTTTATAATAGATTTTAATTTAGGGAGATAGTACAAAAATGTTTATATTCTAAAGAGCTCTTCAAAGAAAATGGGGCTTGTTACCTCATTGATAAATAAGGTTCTTCTGTGGTGAAGATTCCTAGGGCTTCATATTAAATCATCTCTTTGTAAGGGTCATGTTAGTTGCTGGAGCAATTTTGGTGGTCTCAGCAGTACCTGCAATCAGATGCAGCTGACAGTGTCTCAGGACAAATCACCTCCTGATCACCATAATACAGACAGGGGACACTGACACTAGCATAATGCTCCTGAGTTTTGTGTAGCTTTGGTCTTTTTTTTGGTCTGTTGCATCCTGTCTGTTGATTTTTATCTCCTTGCAATTCATGCAGCATCACTGGATGCCCTGCCTGTGGCCTTGCCTGGCCATTAGTGACAAAAGAGCAGAGGAGCATCTTCATTTCAAGTTTCCTCTGACTTCCTTTCTCTGATCAGAAGATGAGGAGTAAAGCATAAAGAGACCCAGGACCCCTCTACATCCTCACTGAGGGCATATTATAGTTGAATAAGGCTTCCCATAGAGGAATGGTTATGGGACCATGCAATCACAAACTACCTTGTTCTGGTCTCGTGTTAGCAGTCATTTCAGGTGCTGATGTTCAGTTAACAGAAACCTAGTGAAATACAGGGTGTACCAGACTAGTTATGTCTAGCAAATAATCATTTCTGCTATCATGCAAAGCACAGTGTGAAAGCAACTGGGCATAGAGATACTTGTGTCAATATTAGTTTGAAATAAATAGCCCTGTAACTACAATGCTTTTTCAAACATAAGTGTAATATATTTAGTATTGTTTCAAATTAATACATCTGAAATTGGGTCTGGGTAAATACAGAACATTTTACTGTGTAGAAATGAAATCTAGTATCAGCTATTTCATCTTCCTCAGAAATGCCTCTAATCAGGGCAACATAAGTAATGTTCTCATACTGAGAACAACGAGGCTTTCAATACAGTGCTGAGAAACAGAAGCCAATCCAAACCTGAGGAATTTGGATCTGAAATGTTCAGAAAGGGTCCTAAAAATACATCAATTTACCTGACAGATCAGATGGCAATTCCAAACTGAAGGAAAAGCCTACTGTAATGACAAAACAGATCCAAGCTGATGGGAAGAAACAAATGTTTTGGATAGGAGTTCTCTGATGATAGGGTAATGATGGCTGAATTTACATAGAAGATTCTCATAACTGCAAAAGGATTTTGACCTCCTACCTTAGCGAGCAGAGAATAGGTAGGGAAAGACTCCCAGGAGGAAGTCATATATATATGTATTTATATATAGAGGTGTGTGTATAAATATATAGGTATATATGACAAGATATAATTGCACAGACAAACAGCTGAATTAATGTGTCAACTAGCTGAAGTACCAATTGAATTTGACCTGCTGGAACAGAAGAATGAAGCTAAATCTAGACATCTCCTTGATGGAAATGAGCAGAGCCTTAACATTTTGCAGGTATATGGCATTGAGTGTGGCTGCATCAGGTAGTGTTGATGAGAGGCAGATCTCATCTCATATTTCTCTTGTTCCTCTGATGTTTGGTCTGGGTAGACTATTGCAAATGAGTATTTGCTGAATAAATGTTGAAACAAGAAGCCTGTTGAAAAATAAATGGATTAAAATATTAGTTTTATATTATATAATGAAGTCTAATACTTCTGGTCATGGTCTTCACTGTTAATTACTCTTCATTCTCTGTCAATCAGATAATACAACTGAAAAAAGTGACCCCCGCTAGATGAAGTAAAGGTCTTTAACTTTGTTGGCACCACTGGCTTTGAAATTTAAGTTGCAAGGTGCATGGCTGATGACAGTTGACACTAGTTTTACTTTGGCTTCAGTGCAGGTGTTCCTCATTTATGCAGGCAGATGTGAAATCAGAAGCTGGCACTCAGGAGCTATTTCCTCATTAAATAACTTCCTTGTTGCAAAACCTGCAAAGTTGTCCATCAGACGGGGTGGGGGGGGGGTGGGGAAATGTGTGAAGATAAAGTCTGGTAGGAAAAAGCTATTTGAAAAGCAAAGTTATCAAAACATATATATCTATTTATATATATGGAAAAATATATATATACATAATCTTTCAATATACTTCTGGAGAAGATGCCTTTATCCTTGCAGGCAATGATGGGGCCAAAGTAAAATAGCCTTGAAATCTTCAGCCAATACTGCAATCACTAAAATTTGTTTAAACTAGGTTTCTTGTCTCTATTTCAGCTACAGACAGACAATGAGTGAAAGAAATGGCTAGCCAATACAGATTGTTTGCTGTGAAACTGGAAATCTAGGCAGATTCAAAAATCCTTATTTAAACTTTTTTTCACTTCTGCTGGCTTGTCAGAAGTACAAAATAATGAAGGTGGCTAGAAAAATCAATTCAGCTGTAGACTGCTCATAGAAGTGTTGATAGAATAGACAGACGTGTACCTGTTAGATACCTATTATGTGACTGGTAGCTACCTATGGTGTAAAAGTGGCATTCCTGCTGCTAGCTTGATTTCTTTGTCACAGCATGACCCTTCACAAATTATAGCTTTATGTCTTCCTAAAAATAACTGTAAAGTGCTTAAATGTTACAATTACACAGTCATTAGGGACACGTTTTTTCTGTTTGGTGCCATGAAAACATCAGACATGTCTCAGATACTACAACTGGTTGTCTCTCTTCCTCATTTCACATACTGTAACTTACATAAGGTAGATACCACTGACATCACATTTTTGTTACTTTCTCCCTGAATTTACTGATGATGTTGTGGCTCTATTTTACCCCAAAATATTTTGATTGCTTATTTTGGGTATGATGTATCCTGCCACTCCCAAGCACAGGGCGGGTATGTTTTCCAGAAATGGCAACAGTTCCATAGCAAATTTTTAAGATAAAATTTTAGTTTTTCCCTGAACTTTGATTCCTGCCTTTGTGATTTGCTCTTTTCTACTTTCATCTTCTTGTCCTTCAACCTACTTAGCCACACATTGCCTCTTTCTCAGCCCAAACTTAACCAATGCCCCCCAGTCCAGACCTCACTGAAGCTCTGTGGCTGCTTGTCTCTGTCCCCTTTCCCTTTCCTTGATGTACCCTGTCCTGCACAGAGAACTCAGCTCTGCAGGGAAGCACACTGTCAGAGAAGCACACTTGAGAGAAATGCAGGAGCTCCTGTCTCCCAGCATCTCACCCTGCAGCTGATAACACCACCCCACTTGTCTCTCCTGTACTACCACTTTGACATTTGTTTTTCACCTTGCCACTCTTTGTCTCTAATCAACTTCATTCTTTCTTGTATGTCAATGTGCCATGCTAACAACGACTTTCTCTCCTACTCCTACAACTGTCTTCCATCCAGCTTCCTGGCTTATGACATGCCATCTCAAACATTTTATGCTCGCCCTTGGGACTTACGTTGATGTTGCCCTTGCCTACATCTCTACTTTCATTCTCTATGCACATGCTCTGTGCTCTGATTGTTATCATTTTAGTGTTACTTTCATCATTTTCTGTTTATTTCTACAACAGATGTCTTATACACTTGGTGATCTCCTCAAACAAGTCCTTTAATCCAGCCTGGACAAATAACATCTCCATGGGTGCTTGCCAGGCTACCTCCTGTCTAATTGCATTTCTCCCAGTCCTTTAGTCTCACAGCCCACTTGACTCTGCTTTCTTGTTTCTTTGATATCATCTAACAACACTGAAAAATAAACCCCTCTTGGTGGGATTCTTCTTTACAGAGAACATACAAGCCATATGCATACTATTATATACAAGCAACAATCAATACAAGTGAATCTAGTGTTTCAGTATAATGAGAGACTGAATGAAAATGCTACACTTCTCTGTATGTGTATGGGATTTAGGGGATGATGGGTCCTAATTAAGATAGCTTAAAAGATTTTTAATATTCTCCAAAAGACCTTTTGATATCCCCAGAGTTTTAAGGAGATGTAAGTGTTTATTTTCATTTTTCTTAGCTAACCTATCATCTTTACAGTCAATATTGAAAAATGCCAGCAAATGAGATTTGGTTTTCATTTATACAGAATATACATGAGTGTCAGGGGGCACCTGTAGAGGAAGACTGTGCTTGCACCAAAGGAAGAGTGACAATGTGTATGAAGAGATTTTTGGTAAAGTCTGAATCTACTCATGGTGATGCTGGAGTGTATTTTCCTAGAGCAATGAAATGGGACGGGAATTTATTACGAGGATTATATAAACCTGCAGGATTCCTTTATTTTTGTTGTAAATGGGGTGGATGATTGCTAGAGACAAGATAGTTACATGACAACATCAAAGAGCTTGGAGAATTATTGTAGTGGGGTTGAAATATTCATCAGGTAAGAGCACTATAAGCTTATTAATTATATTGTTACTAGCCTCTTTGTTTAATAAACTAAGAATATCTTTATCAAAATCAAATTCAATTTAAGTCTTTCAATCTAAAAAATAACAAGGCAAAATAAGATTTTATCAAGCATCAATATGGCTAATCAATGTCACTTTTCTTCTATTAATCTGCTGATATCCTCTGCTAATCTATTATACTGGAAGTGAATCTTGAAATAGTTATATTTCATTTTTTATAACTAAAAAATATACCTAATTTTGGAAGAGAAAATTTACAGTATGTTAGCAAAGCATATGGATCTAAAGAAGGAAATCGATTAGATAATTGCAGAGAAATCTCTATTTACATGGCAAATTCTTTCTGAAGTAATACGTTACCTTCAACACAAACTGCATTAAGAATCAAGAAAAATAAAATTTTTACTTAATGGCTGTGAAGTGAAGTAAATATGGAATGTAAGCTTTTCCTTCAAGCTCATAAATGCTGGTTCATTTAAGTATGTCTGTACTATTAAATTATAAGCAGCCAGAGAACTTTGTTTCTGGAATTTCTGCATCTAAACTGACAGATTGTTAAATGGTGCCTGGTACAGTCTGGCCCAGGACAGGTAGCAGTCTCTTGGGCTTTCCCTGAGAATGGTACAGGAACTAGCAGAGGCTGAGCAATGATGTAAGGACAACAAAAGTGCCCTGCTCACTCAGGATGACCCATGTCACCCAATATTCTGTTTCAAAAAAAGTCAAAATGAGATGAAACCAGCAGACAAATGTGGACACCGTCTTTAGACAATTTATTTCATAATTTCTCTAGCATCCACAATCATTACATTAGGAGTACTGGAAGGTATATCTTTTAGTATCTGTTTAGAGACCTATTAGTCATTACATTTCTGATCCTTTTTTCAATCTGCAGATACTATCTGCCTTCACAACCTCCTGTGCCAACTAATTCTGGAAGTTCAACACCCAATGAGTGAAAAAATAGCTTTTAAATCTGATTTAACCTAGTATGTTACCATCTTCAATGAGCGCCCCCTAGTTATATTATTTAAGGGTTGTGAACAAGTTATATATTCATAGTCACTCCTCAGGATTTTTAAAATCTCAGTTACACACCCCGCAGACTTCTCTGGTCTCTCCTCATAAGACAGTAACTCCATCCCCTCTACTATTTTAGTTGCCCTTTTGTGTTCCTTTTCTTTTGTCCTTGTCGGTCCTTACCAATCAACAGCTGGGACTTGGTCACACTAATCTGAAAAGTAAGAGAATTTAACAGGCTATTTCATTCAGGAATGGTCCTGAGGACAAAAAATGAATTCCAAATATTGTATGGAAAAAGAAAAAAGAAATATTATAACATCAAGCATAAGGGCCAGGAGGCAGCCACAGCACATGGTGACAGGTCTCCCAGTCTTACTGGGACTGAGGGTGAAGGGCACACCGCATAAAGTACAGGGCTCACAACCTTGACCTGGTCATCAGCTCTCAGAGCACAGTTTGAAAGATATCACTTTGGTTCTGTCATAAGCACAAAATGTTTTCAAAAACTCAGAGCACCAGCTGTATAGACAGAGTGGACATCCCACCAAGAGCCAAAATGCAGGGGGTGAGGATGTGGGCCATCATGAGATAATCATTCCCCTAGAGACCGCAGCTTGAGTGATTTTCACAGTCTCATGAATTAACAGGCAAGTAAGACAGGAAACTGATCCCAGCAATGGTGCTCCTGTGTGCATTTTTCCTGGACACAATTCCTTTTTTGGCTGGATTCCACTTGCATGCATGCACAAAGAATTTCCAGGGAGCTCTTTCCACATATATAGTTAGAATTGCCTTCTGTTCTTTTGTATATATAGCCTTTTTTTCTAACCAGAGGACATTGCTTACTGTGGATTAATAAACAGTGTCTGATTTATCACTGGAGACTCCTACAGAAGACATCTAATTGAATTCCATTTCTTTTTCTCACCAATGTTGGAACAAGACATGTTGTCTTTTCCAGTTTCATAAAATTTCACTTTTCAGCACTCTACTGGGATGTAATATACCTTGAAAGAGTCATTTGTTTTTCAAACATTAACCGCTATTAATAGTAACCTAATATTTATGTGGCTGCTTAAATAGTCCTCTGCATATAGTTGAAAAAAGTATCAATGACAGTGTAACTTTGAGAAATTTTCTAAACCATTAATTTTTTTAGCATTATCCTGCATTAAATTTCTTTCAGAAAATTGCATGTCTCCTGAGATATGGTCTAGTTAATTTTTAGGAAAAATATTGTTGCAAAATATATGATATACACTCACTGTTGCCTGAATTAGCATACCTGCTACTGCCTCCTCTGTCTAGATTTTCCTTTTGCTGTTATCACACCTTCTTTCTCTTCCCAGTCTTTTTTCAGCACAAAACTGTCACTGGTACAATTCAAGCGTGCAGCAAAGAAGGTGTTCCTGAGGGCAATGAGATGTGATTAAAACGCCTTTGCTGGAGCTTTGGAGGGTAGACAACTGAATCCAAGTTAGAACAGCTTTTATAAAAACTGCCCAGTTCTTAACTGGCATAAAGAGCAGGTTATTTGTTAATTTCATTTAAAGTTACATTTTTGTGCTGTTTTTTTTCTTTTTTTTTTTTCTTTTTTTTCCTTGCACTGAGAACTTTAGGCTTAAGCCTTAGATGATGCCCTAGGAACTACCTAAAGAAACCAGAACACTTAGAAGAGTAAAGGGCTCTCATGTCAGTGAAACCTTAGATCATCTTTCTGTGAATTTGTTTTTGACTTTGTTTCTTTTTACTTTTGAGCTTTATATTCTGACTTACTTGAGTGGCCGCCATAGGGCAAAGTCAACAAGGATTCTTTGTGCTCATCTCTGTTAAGTGTTCCTCTTCTGTGTAGCTTTGGCCTTTGCACTTGATCTCATCATTCCGAAAGCTGAACTGCTCGGTGTGGGAGATGATAGTGTATATTAGCCATTTAATGTGTTTTACTACAAGCATCTTTTTATGTTTGATGAAATTGAAAAATAATTTCATTTAATAATCTTGTAATGTTCCAACCATTATTACAATAATTTAATTTCATAATGAAAAGCAATTTCATCATGGGCATTCTTGGTCATATGCAAGAATGTGGTTATAGAAGCTTTGAATGCTGGGAAGGTACTACACTGCCAGCATTGTCAGGACATCCAGCATATAATAGTCACCCTTATTTGCAATACTTCCTTACATGTCTTGGTAATTGAGGTTTTTAACAGACAAATGCACTGATTACGAGCTCTCAGGACACTACTAACCACAGCGAAAAAATGCCTAATTTCTCTCCCGTTGAATTAAATTACAGAAATTTCTGTGGGCATTGAGCCAGACCTTGGTGACAATGTTTCTTTACCAAAATTACTAAGCTGTAAAGGCTGTAAAGAGTTTGACCACTACACCTCATATAGATTATGAGGACAAAGAAACACATCTCATAAGTAGGCCACAAATTTATTAGTATTTTAATAAAAATTAAACAAAGCAGTTATTATTTCAGTTACAAGGATACTAACAGTCATAGCACAAATTGTCCAATTACAAGAAAAAAATTCTCATTAACAATGCAGTTAAGTTTTTAAAATTCATTTCTATGTTTTTTTGATTACTGTTCTGATATCCCTTTGCACCCTAAGGTCAGTGGTGTTCATCTTCTCAAGGAGAACTGAGCACATGGAATTTTTCAACAAAGTCGTCATCTGCCTGTTCTTCATCAGAAGGAGCATGATCTTGATATTGGGGGATCTGGAGTCCTCCTAAGGTTATTTTTCTGTGTTCTTGCATGATCTTTCAGTCAGTTTGTTTCTTACTGGCCTTCTTATTATTTAACTTCTGTTACATAATACCTACCGAGTTTTTGGTACCTATAGCACATAACGTTAAATCACGCCAATGCAGCCTCCTCATTAAGCTATAGCAAATGAAACATTAAGAAGCTTTATTATAGAAAATAGCCCTCCTGACCCCTCCCTGTCCCTTACAGTTTTTGCACTTACTGCTAAAAAAACCTGTTGAGTACTCCAAAAGATTTTGGGTGAGTCCTGAGATCTGAATATTAAGTTACTACAAAGCCAGTGACCTACTTGTAATAGCAAAACTGTATTTATTAGTTGACACCCTTGTTACTTCATAAAAGACCCACTAAAAATTTGCAATGACCACAATGACTTTTTGATTAAATTATTTTCTTTACATGCAGTTCCTCCTCATCTACCTACATTTTCAAAAATATTACCTCAGTATGATAGTAATAATATTGTGCAATGAATGGTATAGCAACTAGGTCAGAATATGTTCCTGACAGAGGATTTTAGACAAATTTTGAAAGCAGTGACCATTCGCCTGTTGATTGCAAGCGTGTGTGGTGTGTGTTTCTTGTAATGTGCTTTTATTTTCCAGTAAAATCAGTGATAAATTATAAGAATGTTACTGATGCATGTGTTCTTCAGCAAATATTTAGAAATTATAGCTAATCTTAGTCTCTGAAGAGAAAATTCAGAAACTATTTAAGAAATGTTTTATAATCAGATTCCATTTTTTAAAAGAATGTCACATATAAATTTGAATGTGAGTATATTCCAGAATTATGGTTTTCTTGAAATAGGTATGTGTTTTTAAACCAAATACCAAAGTCTATTTAATTTCTCTCAACTCTTTAATAAACCTTTTTTTGCAAAGATTTTTTCCAAATTATAAATACTCTTATGCAGCAGATCTACAGTCTGTGTGTGCAAGTTTATATATCTATATCTATGCCAGTATTTATAGATTTCTAATATTTTTCTCGTCAGAAATATTTTTACTGAGACCAGCTTGAGCTTATTGTGTATGGTGTTTGGCAACAGCTATTCTCATTTAGATAGTCATTCTGTTGTAAGTATCACACTGAAAAAGAGAACATTAACAGAATGTGTTGTAAATGAATGCATTACTCTCTTAAAATTATAATTGCATGGGTTTGAAACAGGCTTCAGAGAACCATATTTTCATGTTATACAATATAGCAATTAAGGGAAACATATTAAAGAGGGACAATGAGTTCGTGTTTTCTTGTTGTGTATAACAAAGGACCAAGAGATTATTTTTATAAATTTCTTTTATCTGCTTCCATGCTTAGGCCATGAGTGGGGTCCAGTGCTGCAATTCACTGGCTCAGGGATGCAGGTAAAGCAAGGATAATGGCTCTGCAGTGTTTATCACGATGGACTGCTCTTCCTTCAGCTCTCCGCTCTAAGACTCCTGTACCACTGCAGCAGGATCCAGCAGCTTCTGGGAAGGCACTCGGTTGTTGCCAGCATTTGGAAAAGCTTTGCAAGAGATGGTGCTGAAGAAAGGTGGAGCCCTTGAAGTTTCCGGATCCCCAGACACTGAAGGCTCTGTAGAAATCACAGTGAATTTTTGCACCTACATAGCACTTTAGAAACATTCATTTTTTAATTGTCAGAAACTCTGTGCATGTTACTCTCACAGGATGGGCACACACAATAAAACACATAAATGAAGCCAATATTTCTGCGACTGCCTGTGCCCACCTACACTTGTGAATAATGATCTGCTGCTCAGAGCCGCTCAGCTTGTGCAGCCCTCCCAGTCTCTGTGGCTTGATACCAACATCAGGTGTTCGGGTTTCCCACTGCGACCTGTCAGCCCTGACAAATGAAACCTGTGTCAGCACTGGGATCATTTTCTTGTTCTTGGTTCTTTGTTCAGTGTGCTGGAACTGCTGCCTCTTATGCTGTGAAACTTCATCTCCTTGTGCCTGGAGTACCCCAGGCGTGAGGTGAAGAGGCTGAGCCCACTGCAGGTGCCTGGCTGCTGCACACCAAGCAGGGACACCTCTCAGGGAAAAGGGGTAGCATTGCCCTCTGCAGCTGCCAGCTCCTCAGTGGCTTTCTAAAAGTATCAAAGGAGTCACAGGTAAGATATTTCCCCTGGTTTAGAAGTTCATGATTACGAATAAACTCTAGCCTTAAGGTTTTGATTTTTTTTTCTTTTTTTAACACATTGGTTGAAATAGGAAATTTGGTATGCATCACCTTATATTTTTCAAGGACTATTCCTGCAAGAAAGTTATTAGTTAGACCATTTTTGTTTCATATTTCTGTTTTCTTAAGGGTTCATTGACCTGCAGAAATCTGAAGTTTTTCATTAAAAAGCTCATGTTAAAATAACAATTTTAATATTTCTGAAATCTAGATTTCAAAGCAGGGGGAGCAGATATCAAGCAAAATTCAGAAGGCTTGGTCAAAGAACATTAAGTCATAGAACATACCAAAGAATGACCACTTGTAAACCAACCTTATTTCAGGTAAACTGGTACAAAATTCTGAAAATGATCCTAAGGAGTTATATTAGTACTCCTGAGACTACTAGTAGTGATCTCAAAGAAATTAGCTCATATCAACACTAAGAGACTAAAATTAGGCTTACTGTACTCATGAAAATAATATTCTAACTCTAATTCTTTATGTTTGTGGATCACACAAAACCTAAAGATCATAGCATACCTCAGAGCTGGAGTTAGAGGCACTTACCCCAAGACTATCACCACTTTTAAGAGAGTTTTTTCACTGCTGTGTTCATTCTCAAACATGATCTGATGAACTGCAGACAGCATTTCCCTACACATGACTTTACAACGTGTGATTGTCAAGGTATTGTTACATGAATATGTTTATGTAAACAAAAGTTTGTTTACCAAAAGCTGAGCCTGGTCAGGAAGAAGTATTTAGCCTAGGAGTCAATGATTTTCTTAAACTTAAAAATTGGGAGTGATGTTAGAACTTTCTATTTATTTTCTAGACAGAGACATTAGCACTTCTCAGGCTGGGGAGGGGAAGTCAATAATCCTATAAGCATGATGTTACAAACTGACACTCTGATTAAGTGATGAACTACCAGTGAGTCATGGAACAGCAAGGACAATCGTCTGAGCCTGAATGTAACCTGCAAAAAGAGAATGGGCATATAGAGACAGATGCATCCTGACATCCAGATTCCCCTCAAGAAAAGCAATATCCAACCTGTGGATCTTGCCGTTCAAATAGATTTCAGCCAGTAAATCATATCAGCGTGGTTATAGTTTGTTAGCTAAGTGAAACAGATAGACAACCTACAGTATACTTGTTGCTTTAAACTGCCTCTAAACACTGCAGTGCTTTATCTTGGTTAATTCTTGCATTTCTAAAGATTAATTATCTACTTCTATTTTAATATTGTCTGATGCAGAGGTGATTTTAAAGGAACAGAAAGCCATGCCTAGGGTTGGAGTGATTCATAAACCGCTTTCACACTGTTAAATGCTCCACCGAAAGATATACAAGGTACCAGATGATAGTGGGAATATTCTTCAGCTAATGCTCTTTTTATGGCATGGTAACTTTGCTATTGGTATGGCAGAAATGTTTCTTCCAGTTGGAAATCCTATCCAAAATATACCAGGTATGAAACAAGACTGCAAAAGGGCCTAAATTTCAAGGGTGAGTGCTGGTCAGCTATTATGGTTGTCACTCGTGAAATTGCAGTAGGATCTGAGTTCTAACTGCAGTTAATGGTGAAGTGGATTTCTCTCACAAGGTTTCATCCTCATCCACTGAAGCTAACAGGAGTATGACCAAATCAGTGGAACATCAGTCTGATAAAACACTGACAAAATGACACTGTTCAATGAAATATTGAAACATTTGCTTATCATTAACCCTTGAGAAATTTTCCGTTGAATTGCAAAACTCTCTGACTTTAATGGGCTTCTGAATTAATCTAAAAATATCTAATGGACTTAAGCTTCACCTGATCCTGAGTTGTCTTCATGGCTGAGGAACCTGCTTGGTTAATGGCATTGTCCCCTCAAATGTTTTTTCTGCACTAATTCTAAGGAAAAAAATTGGAGTTTTTCGTTTTCATCCATGACATTAAGAACTGTAAAAAACAGCTATGCTTTATAAAACCATACATTTTTATGGCTGGAGGATTTTTAAGGGATTTTACACTGCCTTTAGTAAAGAATTTAATGGTAGATCAGTTAGTGTAGTTAAAAACTAAATGCTTCTGTAGTTCAAGTTGTTTAGTTACTAAAGACATTTGTTAGTGAAGGTCCCTGATGACTTCTCTACTTTTAAAAAGCAAAACGGGTTTTTTTTTCGTAATTAGCACTTCTAGTATATCTTGCATTGTACTTTTTTTCAGACAAAACCAAGTCCTCACATGGAAAAGCTTCACATCTGTGCATTTGTCCTTTCCAAATACTGAGCACTATGTGCAAGGTGTTGAACATGGAGTTGTTAAAAAATTTTTGACGAATTAAGTATGTTGAAAAATGTTGGTTCATTGAGCTAAACATGCTTAATCTGAAGCACCTTCAATTCCAGAAACTCTTACCAAAATAAGAACAGGTTTTGAGGAAACCTTTTGACAGATTCCTGGGAAGCCTGGCTGGGATGAAATGAGTTGGTACCTGCAGGTCCCAGGACTGCTCACTGGTGGATCTTTCCTAGCAAGGATGAGGGTTCTTCTGCAGTTAGCTCCTTAGTGGAAAGACATGATTCACTTTCATTCCCAGTACTTTAATTTTTCAAAATGCTGCCAGCAACAAACCTGACAAGATCATCAGTTAAACAAAGCAATTGACTAGGTTCCAGTTTAGAAATGTTAGAAAAATGTGGCTTCAGTTTAACCACCCCCTAGCCTTCAGACTTGTGAAGTCCAAATTCTTCAGTGCTGATCTGAACACCCATTAGCCTCTGAACTGATAGACTTTCTTGTCTTCCTCTGCACAAGTTTTCATTTTATTTCCTTTTATAAACATTTTGAATGTATTGATGACCAAAGGGGAAGACTAACTCACTGGTCAAATATAATCCCTAATTTCTCTGTAGTTATTTCAGGGAAAACCTATCTGTTCTAGTTGTCACAAATGTTATGTTTTATAAACACAATATCTGTGATTCAGCTAATTATGGGTCAAATCCTTCAGTAACACTCAGGCAAGAGCTGCAAATGAAACTCAGCTTCACGGTGCTAAAAGGAGCAACCAGGATTTCACTAGGGGAAGAATCACTGCAGGATCTTCTGGTGAAATGCATAAATCAGTCTTGCCAAAGTCAGAGCCCCTCTTGCAGTAAGGATTCAGGTCAGAGGGATCTGGGAAACACCACAGAAGACAGTTAGCATACATGACAAATGTGGTCAGAATAAGTTGTGTTGTCCAAAACAGAGCATCAGTTTACTGCATTTGTAGTAATACAAGCATATCTGAAGCTTCTTCCACTCCTTGCTGCTTTTTGTAAGTCTTTCTAAGTCCTCACAGATTCTTTTTTTTTTTTTTTTTTCCTTTTCTTCTCAATACCTCTTCTTAACACTTGGTTTCCTTATTCTCTCATTTTGGGAATTTCTAAAATCTAAATGTTATCTCTCTGCCTAAAATGGGGTCATTAAACAGTTCCTGGCCTGGGAGATATCTGACATTGTGGCGGGTTAGCCTTGGCTGGCAGCAAGACCCCCACCCAGCTGCTCTCTCACTCCCCTCCTCAACAGGACAAGGGGAGAAATTAACATGAAAAAGCTCATATGCTGAGATAAAGATCAGGAGATCACTTACCAATTACCATCATGGGCAAAACAGACTCAACTTGGAGAAAATTAATTTAATTTATTGCCAATTAAAAAAAAAAAAAATAGAGTAGGATGGTGCTCTGCAGCCCCTGCACTGATAACACCTTGTCACATAAACCCAATACAGACATGTATTGAAATAACAGGATATGGGTGCATACAGCTGATGCCACCCATACTAGGATGTTTAAGTTATATCAAATTTTTAAACCAGACCTTGTGAATTAAGTTCACATCGCTGTCCATTCCTGTTTCATTCTTATATTATTCAACATATTTTTATCTATTGGTGGTTTCTAGTGCACCAGCTGTTGGAAGGCAGTTGTGGAAGTTGCTGCTTTCATCTGTGAAGGCTCATATAAAAATAACATTAGTTATAAAGACAGAATGGAAAACATCCTGAAAAATAATGGCTGTTTGGGATTAAGGGTAAGCAATTTTGTAGATTAGATTACTCAGTGTAAATACCTATTGTTCTTTTAAGCCAAGCTTATGTGTGACCATCCAACACTGACAAATTTCTGCTGACACACATCAATCACTTCTTACAAAACAAATGGAATAAAGATAGTACTCTTTGTCTACTCTCAGAAATTGTACTGTCCTGTCGTTTCCTGCAGGATGAATTATCTCCTGATCTAATGCCTTCTATGAAATCAAAAGTATGCCCTCATGATAACAAGCTTTTAGTTCATCACTGCCATGAGGCTTTTCTGATCTCCATAACTACTTGTGCACAGTAGTTGATGGAGGAGAGTTTACATTTATGCTGTAGAGAAATGCATGTGGATCTGCAGGATAGCTTTCGTGCTGTCTTAAAATGGTAAAAATATCCTGTGTCTGTATAAAAAGCTCTCCATCCAATCTAGTAAATTCAAATGTGGAAACATTGATACCTGCTAGTATGTATATTTTGTTAAGAATACAGGGTAATCAATTTTCAATAGGTGAACAGAACGGAGGTCTAAAAGTTTGCCTTCCATGGAAAACTCTGCCAGCCAGAGTACCTCCACTGAGTTAAATCAGATTTTTAAATGAGGCAATATTTGATACCAATTCTTTAAAACAGGCTGAATGAAAACTGCTCACTTTTGAAGGGATGGCTTTTATGAAAATTCCTGATCCCCAAGCTATGTTCACTATACAATTGGAGGAAGGTTGAGCTGAAGCGACTAGAACACTAAGCACTGCAGAGACTGTTAAATCGAGGAGGGTCAAAGTCTTTTTTCTTACCTTTGGTTTCAAATTACTAAAGAGGTTTATGGGTTTATCTTTTTTCACAGCGACTCTTCCCGCTGAGGTAAACAGTACTGCTTAAACCATATGAAATATAACACTTGCATAAATCTTTGTAGTACTGGAGACAACATCTATAAGTAGTTTTTAGTAGTTTATAACAGGATTATTTTGGTGTGGTATGTTCAAGTGTAGTAAGTGAAATATTCAGTAAAGGAGCTGTAGTTTGTGTAGCATATAAGTTAGAGAGATATAAAATTAAATAAGAGGATAAAGATTAAGGTAAACTGAACAGTAAGAAGAGTTTATCATGTGAGTTGAGTGCATGAAGACATTACTTTTAGCAGAGATACTACTGGATGGAGAATGGGACGGCCATTTGGATGAGGACAAAGACCTGGGATGACAACTGAGATAAGATTAGCATTAACAGATAGGCAGGATCCAAGTAAGCTAAGAAGAGTCTGAGGCAGGGGGTGGGACAAAAATTAACCTTATCACCAACAGGTAGAAAGATTCATCCTTAGTGACAAAAGAATAGAAGAGATTATCTTTAGGAGCAAGATTCCTGGTTCTGGTTGGTCATAGGTTGGTAAAAAATCACTGCAAAACCCATACTTAATTTGTTTGTGGATGACTGAAAAGGAAAAATAGAGATGGGCACCTCCAGAGGTCAGTTTGGAGCAGCGAAAGGAGGCTGCTGCTTCAAATTGCTCCCTAGAGTAACTGCTGGTCTATTGACTGCAGTAGCCATCTAAAAGATAAGCCTTGTTAAGCTTAAGTTAGCTTTCGTGAATATGACATTTTTGATGAAATTCTGGACTATTTCCAACAATCTTTATTAATAACCTAGATGGTCCTTTAAACAATTGCGTCTAAGCTATGAATTATGTTTATCTGTAAGAGGAAAATGGCCTTCCACCTGCTTCCAAGGGGCAAATTTACTCATTTTGCTTCCAAATGAAACAATGTACCTAAGAGCAAAACTGTTGGGAAGGGCTTTAAATATCCATTGCTCAATTCTTGGCTGGCCTGATGGGCAATGTTGATAAAATCTGCTTTTTTTCTTTAAATGAAATGAATGATACCAACCTGGTGATGTACTTTGATATACACTGACGAGCAATGATACATAATAACACAAGACAGTTATAACAATGTGAGAAAAGACTGTACAATATTCTTGATGATTGTATTTTGACTTTATCATAAAGCTACATGTCCATTCCTCCACTTTTTGGACAGCAACTGAATAGTTTAGGATGCTAAAAGAGAGGAGTTCTGGTTGAAAAAAAAATAAGTCTATACTTTATGTAAAGTATATTGATTGTTATCGTCCCCAATTCAACAGCTATATTCTCCTTAGATTAGTTGTGCATTTAGAAGAAGCTAAGGTGAACTTTTTTGAATATCCCACTGCCCAGTCATGAAAAAAGGTTTGGGTTTTGTCATGTATGTCTTGCTGAAGGGAGAGAAATACTGAATGCACTGAATGAGAAAAACTTAATTATCTGACTCCTCTAATGACCAGACTCTCTATTCAGTCTAAATCCTAGTTGCTGCAGACTAGCTTCCAGAGGGAAGCTTTCACTTTCCTAATATACATAAATTATACAGTAGAGAGCCTGAGGATTAAATAATAAAAGCACAGGATTAACTTTGTAATCAAACTTAAGGCAGAGGATCCACTATTATAACTCTCTTCGATTCCCTGCTAAATTTCTGGGAGTCTTAATGCATTTTGCAAGATTCCTTCAGTTCTACTTGTCCTATGTAATTTAAAATGTAATTAAATCTTTACTCAATTGAAATGAGACTAAAACACAGAATAAATGAGCAAATGAGTAGATACATATACATACCTAGCACATGACATACGTATCTAGCAAATGAGGGAAGGCCAACATCGGAGCAAATATTCCTTCAATCCAAAAGTACCGTAACCTACAAGACCATCTCACTCTTCTGAAGAAAACAAAAACAAAGCTCAGGGGTCTTTTAAGCCTAGAACTGAATCTGATCTGAATTCTCTCAGTGCCAGGAGGCACACAAGGCGCGAACATCGTTCTTCCACTTTGATCGGTCTGTGGTCGCGTGCTCTGGAGTCCAAGGGCCACAGCGCAGTCTTCTGTTGTTTTTTTCCTCGGGACATGACCGATCCAGTTCCATCTCCTCCTCCTCACTTCATTACTGATTTTCTCCATCTCCGCCATTTCGGTTTTTTTGAAAGTTGATGCTCATCATTTCTGCAACTTTTTATTTTTTTTTCCGGTAGGAGGTAGTTGGCCTCCTGCCCAACCCCCATGACTTGGAGGGCCAGTGGTTTTTCTGTCAGGGTGGCCTTCCCTTAGGCTGCGTTGGTTCGCAGTACCTTCTTCAATTTTATCCGGTGCACCCTCCAGAGAGGGATCCCCTATCCACCACCCAGGGGACGCGCCTTCTAGCCGTGCAGCCCCAGCCAAAGGTTAAGCCTAGAACAGTCACCTCTTTTTATCACTCTTATGAAGTGCTGCCAAAAATTGCCACCTGTTGAACAGCATCAACAGATGTGAAAGATATGAAAGTGTAAACGCAGTCTTCTCAGGAGCTGCTGCTGAAGGATTTGAAGGTGCTAGTAAGCTCTTCCCACCAAAGAAAATGAAGCTTTGGAGGAGGCTTAATAGTAGGAACTGAGGGGAAGGTGTTTTTTAGGAGCCTAAGTATCTTAAATTGGTCAAGTGTTTTTATTTTAGCTATTAAAGGTGTATTAGATTTTTGAAAGGAATAGAGATTTTGCTAGTTAATAGCAGACTATAGTGTCTGCTGGCAAATAGAAATACAGTAATAAACTTCATGATGTACCAAGCTATTAAGATTAACTAAAAAGTTGTTATGTTGACAACTTAGCAGCCACCAAGATATATTGGGGTAGAGCCATTGAACTCATAGAATCATAGAATCATTAAGGTTGGAAAAGACCCTTCAGATCACCAAGTCCAACCGTCAACGTAACACTGCCAAGTCCACCACTAAACCATGTCCTCAAGCACCACGTCTACATGTCTTTTAAATACCTCCAGGGATGGAGACTCAACCACTTCCCTGGGCAGCCTGTTCCAATGCCTGACTACCCTCTCGGTGAAGAACTTTTTCCTAATATCCAACCTAAACTTCCCCTGGCACAGCTTGAGGCTGTTTCCTCTTGTCCTGTCGCTTGTTACTTGGGAGAAGAGACTGACCCCCACCTCACTACAACCTCCTTTCAGGTAGTTGTAGAGAGCAATATAAGTTCTCCCCTCAGGCTCCTTTTCTCCAGGCTAAACAACCCCAGTTCCCTCAGCCGCTCCTCATAAGACTTGTGCTCTAGACCCTTCACCAGCTTCGTTGCCCTCCTCTGGACACGCTCCAGCACCTTGATGTCCTTCTTGGAGTGAGGGGCCCAAAACTGAACACAGCACTCGAGGTGCGGCCTCACCATTGATGAGTACAGGGGCACTATCACCTCCCTGGCCCTGCTGGCCACACTATTCCTGATACAAGCCAGGATGCTATTGGCCCTCTTGGCCACCTGAGCACACTGCTGGCTCATGTTCAGGCGGCTGTCAAAAAACACCCCCACGTCCTTTTCCACCACGCAGCTCTCCAGCCACTCCTCCCCAAGCCTGTAGCATTGCATGGGGTTGTTGTGACGGAGGTGCAGGACCTGGCACTGAGCCTTGTTGAATCTCACACAGTTGGCCCTGGCCCAATGATCCAGCCTGTCCAGGTCCCTCTGTAGGGCCTTCCTACCCTCCAGCAGATCGACACTTCCACCCAACTTGGTGTCATCTGCAAACTTACTGAGGGTGCACTCAATCCCCTCATCCAGATCATCAATGAAGATATTGAACAGGACTGGCCCCAACACTGAGCCCTGGGGAACACCACTTGTATCTGGCATACACCTCAAAAGATAAGGAAAGTTTGGGTGATGTTATATAAGTGCAGTCACATTGAATCAGTCACCTATGGTACTTTGCATTAATTGTGGAGTTTTTTATACCAAAATTAGTTAGCTAATGAATGCATGGGAGATAAAAGGGGTATCAAAGGTTTGTATTTTATAATTGTTCCCCCACTGAGACACTATGATGCCTACCACTTATATTTCTGGCAAGCTGAGTTTTTGAGTGAAATTACATGTGTATTTTGTTACTATTACTGACTTTGATTTTCATCTTGTTTAGGCTTTGGCTGTGAAAATGTACAGCTCAACAAGAAGCTTTTTATGTTTGAAGTAATAAATACAACAAATGAATTTGGAATTGAATTCACTTCACCTTTACCTCAGTGGTCTTATGACAATGGCAAAGGCTATTTTAAGGTAGAGCATCAGATCTGAATTTGAATTTAAAACACAAATGGAAAAAAGTAGAGAGGAATAGTTCTGTAACAGAAGGATTTGGAACAGAGTGAGCAAAACTGTTCTGTTTTTCAGCTGAACTTCTAGTTTTTGTACCTGTTATTAATTTTTCCTTTTTATTTATTTATGCATTTATTTTATTTATTTGTTTGGCATGTTGCTCTAGCATCTATTTGCATATAAAATAACTTTTCCTTGTTAATATGTTGTAATCTAAATGATGGAGGCAATGTGTATTAGAAAATTGTCTGATGAGTCAGCTCTACATTAAGCATGCACATGTGTGTGTGCATGTTTGTATGCTTATTCACACATTATTTGTGTTTGTAGCCATACAAACTAATAAATATATTGTATAAATATTTGTATCACAAATGCATTCCTTGACCCAAGTATTTTCTTTATGGTCATAAACATTTTATTGATTTTTAAGTACATCTAGAAAAATAATAGTAACAGGAAAAGTATATTCTGTATTAAAACTTTAAAACACTATATAATACAGCAATTAATGAAAATCAGTGTCTTAGGAACATTTCACATGTTTGGAATACTGTGCTGTCCTTATCTCATTTTTTTCAACAGAAAAAAGTATCACTTGAAATACAACTGCATAGCTTATCTGCTTTTTTATAAAAATTTTATATACAGATACCATTACTGCAACTTTGAAATAACGGAAAAGTTTTCAAGATATTTTATCAATTAAGTTCAATAACTACATTTTTTTCCCACAGTACTGAGTAATAATGAAAGTGCTTAATCATCACTATCTTTTTAGTTTCATGTATTATAGGTATAAAAAGCAGTTAAAAATGGCTTAGGAGAATCTGGAGCAATAAAAATCTGAATTACTAACTTGGTTGGTGATATGCAGTTACATGAATTATGGTATGCCAACATGTCCAAATTTTTCTTAAACTAAATCCTTATGAAAAGCGTATTCTTAAAAGAACAATCACCTCACCATGAAAAGGGTAAGAGAAGAATCCATTTCTGTCAAGAAGTCAAATTTCTTATATCTTTTCCTGATTGGAAGCAGAGAGGAAATGAGGCTTATTCACAGGACCAAATGGTGTTAAATATTTAGTCATATTACCAAAATTTAATCAAGTTTTAATTTGTGCCGATGGCGAAGTTCTGAACAGTATTTATCAGTTGACATAATTGGTGATTTTTTTGACAATTTTTTTTCCTTTGTGAGTAGTAAGTAGTTCAGGAGAAATTTTCTGTTTTTTTAGTGATTCTTATGAAATTGTTATTATGCCTTATGTTGTATTGTTTGAGTTTTCAAGTCTTTGAACTTAATTCTTGCTTTTGTACTTATTCATGCCAGTAAGGCTCAATTACTTGAAAGAATACTGAAAGCGAACATGAAACAACAATGTTACGGTTCTACTAAAATTTACTTTTGAATTCAAATGGATAGTCAAGGGAATTTAAGAAGATGGGGTTTTCCCATTCTAGCCCCCTTTACACTTCCAAGCAGTGTCAAAGGGTTTTAGATCAAGTTAGACTCCAGCTCTGAATTTTTTTAAGCTCACCGACATCAAGCTACACCATTTTTAACACCTTCCTTTACACATAAATGACTGCCTCTGAGTACCTGACTTTCATAAACTTAAAGACAAAACTTCACAGATGCTGGACTATATAATTACACAACTTTTACTGTTATAAAACAGAGAATATTCTCCCACTATTTTTCAAGCATTTTTTCATGACATTGCATGGTCCTAGGGTGCAACTCAATTAATTGCATTCTATCTAAAGAATAAAACATACTGCTTTCAGTTTCCTGTCTGGTCTTTTTTGCTTGCTGCCAAGCTTATTGAAGCTTTTTTTGACGGTCTGGCATAAACCCCCAAAAGCCAATGGGAAAAGTCCAACTAATATAAATTGTCTCTGGATTAGGTTCCTTTCAGAATCCTAATTACAATTCCACTTCAGTTCTGCCCGAACTGATGATTACAGCTGATTGATTGAAAACAGACTGGAAAGCTCAAATTTGAAAGGTTTGAAATTTTATTTGAAACAAACACAAAAACATTTTTTTTCAGAGATTACAATCATTCAGTATCTCTGGGAATCCTACACTGCAGATGGAGCTCGCTCTTTTGTCTGTTCCCTGCTAAGCATGCCTAGAATTTACAATATTTATTACTGAATGGCTACAGGAAGATTTACCAGCTCATTGCAGAACTGAGTTCACTACAGCTTTCATGCTTTTTACACCTGCAGCAAATCAGCAGAAAATTCCAGAATTTTTCTCCAGATACACTTCTCAGAGACCTGCCTTAATGTGTCAAAAGCTCAGAAACCTTGAAAATACTAAATAAATAAACAAACAAGCCTTTTTTTTTTTTTTTTTTAATCTTAAAATGAAGTTCCTTTCCTTCAGTCCAACTAAACTCTACCTAAGTTCACCACATAGGCATCACATGCACCTGGGTGCTATGGCTCATTTTGGTCATCTTTCAGAGCACAGTTTGTAAAACAGCCTCTAAGACATTGGAGAGCTGAAATCAAGTCCTACTTCTGCTTGAGAGAATTTCAACTCAAGCTGATTTTTAAGAGTCTGGCAGAACTATGCCCCTAACATAAATCACTTCCTGATTTTCTGTGGACAACCAGTCCATTTAACACCATTAAATATTTAAATCCTTAAATAATCAAAGAAAAGAACAGAGCTTGATTCTTAGCTGGGTGGTTATGACATATCCTTAGCAGAAGGGATTGTTGGATTTGTCATTATTCCAATAAATTCTTAAGATAAATGGAAAAATATGGTCTGACTTACTCACTGACACAATTCAAGGCTACATATCTTAAGTGGCACCCAATATAAGGTGCTTGCGATGTAGAAATATACAAAGATCAAGATGTCCCTATTTTGTTTTGCTTTGTTTTGATTTCTCTAAGCTTGTTTAACAGTTCAAGTCACCAAATTCTTGCCAGCCTCAATCATAAACTTTCTTCACATGTTGCATAAGGAGTCAGCAGTACTCGGCATCGTTACTTCTGTGAATCAACACCTCAGATGACCACATGCTACAATGGGATAACAGGTATTTCTAAGGTCACATGTCTTGGCATGAAAGTTCACTTTTATCCACTCTCAGGTATATTTGATTATTGCATACTGAAAAGCTAACTCTTGTCTCATACACTTACATAAATAGTTAAAATACCTTGCCGCTTTTCTGCTAGTAAGAGGCAACATTAGGGATGCACATCAGGCAAAATATTATCTCCTCCCATTATCAGATCTTATGTCTACATTATTGCCTCCTGTGCAATAGTCGTATAATGAATGGCTGTTGTTCTTTTACATCAGATAATATGTATCTAAAAAAACCAAACAATTCTGAATAAAGACACAGCTGTATTTTAAAACAAACAAACAAACAAACAAACAATGGAATGAATGGAAATGCAGCTAGTATGATCTCAATCACATTGTTCCAATTAAAAAATACTAAAAGAAGCATTAATTAGATCTGATGCAGAATTTTCAATCAAAATTATTTGTACCCCTTTGCACTTATACAATTTTCTTTGACAAATTCTTTTTTTTTCAATACTTTATTAATCTTGACATACTAAATTTCTCATAATCTTGAATTAGGATATTTCAGTCTTGAAATGCAAATTATTTCACAGTTCACAACTGTGTTAGGCTGCCTTTCCCAGTGGTTAACTGTTGAAGAATCTTGGGGTCGCTGGAAGACTACATTTTTCATCAGATGTTACATAATGACTTTATGACTAAAGCAGAAGATATCATATAATGTTGTCAGAGGCAAAAGGGGTAATGAGTTCTGCCCTGTAGTGTTAAAAACAATTTACTGATTCCACAGACTAAAATGAAGTCTTCTGGATAAATTCAACAAAGTGAAATGAAATTAAATAAAATTAAATTTTTTATTTTATGTGTATCCAGTCAGTGTAATATAACTAAAAATCACCTTAGCATTATCGAAAATATACTGTGCTGAATGTCCGTCCTATGAAAAGTGCTCTATTATGACATGAAGATCAATGTTAAAATGCTGAATTTCCTTTGTACAGTGGAATTTGCAAAGATTGATCTGTTTTAATTTTAACACTGTTTTCATCAACAGAAATATTGTGAAAAGATACATAAGCATGATATCAGCTGAACTGGACTAACTTTCAGAATTGGCATTCAGTATAAATTAGATGTGGGGGAGGAAGGTTTTTTACTTTCTCAGGGTTTTACATAGAATGATACATAAGGATATAAAAGTCCCTTCATAATAACGTATCAGACTGAAGACTTCATGCAGTGGATTGAGGAATAGTTTCAAATTCTGCTGCTCTTGGTCTGCCATCTCTATGAACTTTGGTTGTTATATAGGTAGTTGGGTGATTCAAACACAGTGAAAAATATGCTTAACAAATATATAACCAACTCACAACCTGCCTGTAAATAGTTCAATATGACTATAGTCATCAATCATTGTGCTTGAGGAATGCTTCATATGAGAGAAGATGGTCTTGTGTTCCATACCAAAGCCTTCTCGCAAGACCCTGGGAATGCATCTTATTCTTTTCTAGTTCACAGTGCTAAAATACGTAGAGATAATAGTACCATTTTCCTTCAGTTTGGTCTCTTGAGATTTTAAACTCTGACAGTAAGAAAATAAGAACGGATAACTTGGGAACATGAAGTCAATTTTTACCTTATAGATGTCCCTGTAGGACAAGTGCACATGAAAGAAACTCTTGGAAAGGTGTTTACATTAAGCGTTATTTTTATTGAAGGAAAGAAGTGATCAGAGAATGAATAATGAAGAGTTAGTTGTTTAACTTCAAGTGGTTATGATTTTCTGCTGGAAGACCATATACAATCTAAATAAGCAAAATGTATTAGTTCTCTAATGTGTTTTAAAATAGTAATTTTTGAAGAGCTGAAAACTTTTATGAACAAATCAGAAGGGAGAAAAACTAAATAATAAAAATAATGAATACCTTTGAGAAATGCTTAAAAGACAAGTGCAACCAAATCCTTAATGCTGGCTGAAATCCAGGATGACATCCATACTCCATCATAGAATCACAGAATCATAGAATCATCAAGGTTGGAAAAGACCCTTAAGATCATTGAGTCCAACCGTTAACCTAGCACTGCCAAGTCCATCTACACCATGTCCTCGAAGGATCCAGAGGGATCTGAAGACAGTCATCATCCAAACTTGCCTACCGTTAATACTGTTAGGTGAAAAGGACTGCCCCAGGCATAGGGGCTCTGAGAACCTGCACACTCTCTGGTGCCCATGTGGGCAAGCCACAATGGGGCATGTTATGAATACAGTTCCCCTCATCTCTTTGATGCTTTTTTTGCTAACTGTATGCAAGAGAAACTAACCCAACCATTTATAAAAAAGCTAGTGATGAGAAGTCATTTGGGCTCTAATCTGCCTGTGTTTCTGACTCAAAGTAATCAGGGACATGAAGGACCTGGTTCCCAAAACCTGCATCCTTTTCAAAGGCAGCAAAAGCTGCACTTCTCTCGGGTACACAGAGCATATCTAAGAGTTGAAGACAAAAAAAAAAGAATTTAAATAACAAAGAGCATGGAGACATTATTTTGTTCATATGTTTATCACAGCACAGTTTTCATCAGAGATGCTACATATATGCATTTTAACTACAGAATTCTTACCAGTTACAAGATTGTTCTTTCCTTCTGTTCAGCTTCAAAATTAGAAAAGCTCAAGTAATGGGAGTACCCAGCTCCAAGAGAGTACAACACCAAAAGACTATTTCATTAAAATTACAAACCACAGTACAGCTTAAGAGTTTGCTTAATGGATACTAACTTGGGAATCACAAATAGTCTCAGTTATTATTCAGTTACAATGACAGCATGCAGAAGTCCCCTACTTACAAAGCACCCTGGTTCATCACAGTTTATTATTTTCCTGTCTATAAGTACACTAAATTTCCTATTTATGCGATATAACCATTAGTTTTCTGGATATTCACTATATGTGAATGAGCCATACTGCTCTTTTTTTACTGTATTGAGTACATGTAATTGGTGCTGCCCTAGTGAACTTGCTCGATTCTTTGAGAAAATTAGATGGCTTGTGAGGACAAGATAGGTCAGTGCCACTGATAATATCAGCATGACGAGGCCAGACCCAGAGCTGGAATACCACCGTATCCAGGGTAAGTGATTAGGAGAGACCAAAGACATGAACATAGCAGAAATTCTGAATTAAACAGAAATAGACAGGTGAATTCTTTGGCGGAGGAAGTTTTTTCATGAAGTTGTGGGTAACTTGAGTTTGCAGGCACCTCTGTTTAAAGAGAAAATTGCTTCTGCTATTTTGTGTCCTAAAGTAAATTGCTTACCAAGTTGCCTGGGGCAAACTTCCTCCTCATTTGAATCATTAGGGTATATTTTGAATATGTTTATGGAGCACAAATGTAGGGACTTGGTTGATGCCAGGAAAGAAAATATCAGAACTGGATTGAGTTCCTGAATTACCATTAGAATCTGATTAATGTACATTAGAGTGCAACCTGACCTATGCAGTTTATAACCACAGCATTAATAATTTCAGTAAATGCACTCTCTCATGCAGTTGGTTTGTGTAATTTGTATAACTGTGGGGTAAGAGGAGATTGGCTGTTCCTATTTGTATCCTGTGACTTGAGTACAGGCGTGATCAAAGATCTTAGATCAGCATTCAGACTGAATTCTTCTCCCTTTCCCATCAAGCTCTGCTTATACACACATATATTGCCTATATAATGCTTCAAAATACCCATTTAGTGTCTGTGACAGTCTAGAATCAAAAGTGAAGATTAATGATAAGCCATAATGTATGGGAAAAAATACACTAGGAAAAAGGGGAGATCAGGGGATTTTGGTGCTCTCTCCATCATTGAGGTTGGCCAATAGAAGAACGTGCTCCAATGTTATATGAGTCATTTTGTGACCGTGCAGCTCCCCCATTTAATCCTGGTTGTATCTATTTCTTTTTTATTACACAAACTGTACAGGTAAATATACTCCCTGAAATTCAGTTTTCCTTGTTGAAAGGTAGCTGTATAAATAAGGCCTGATTGCTTCCACTCTATTTCCCCTGCAAATCTTCAACCTTTAATGGACACCTTTCTGGTATTGGTCATGTCAGGTGGAAAATGAGAGTGGAAAAGATAGGGTCAATTGCTCCCTATATACTCCACGGCTTAACTGCTTGTGAATTTTTCAGGAAGAATCTGATTGCAGATTCTTTCAGACTATGATGAATCTGGGCATCTCTATCAAGCCTCTTTGCTCGCAAAAACTCTGTTCAGTAATTAGCCAAAGTGACAAATCAAAAACCATATTGCTGAGATTCTTTCCAACTTTCATCTCTTCTCCTTCTCCAACAAAAAAACCACTTTCTTAATCATTTTATAATTTTTTAAAACTTCAAGTGTTGGCTACAGTTTAGAGGAACTAATGGATGATCTGGTTTTAGCTCCTGAATTTCAGTCTTTTGTTTTTACTTCTGTATTATGCTTTCAGCTACAAGGTTTTCTGAACCGTTTTTCATACATACAAGTTTATGTCTGATTGTATTCCCAATAAAGTAATGCCCATGGCTTCTCAGCTGTTTCACTGAAGAAAAATTCATCAGATTTCCAAGATCTGCATGGAAACAGCATGGTATGGTGCTTTACTGCTGTTAGCGGTACTGATCTTCAGCTGAGTGGTGTGCGCTTAACACTTCTCACAACTAGGTTCTCGGGGGAAAACTCCTTCAGGAAACATAAAGGGCCAGAGATGGCTTAAGTTCAGCACTGTGAAAGAAGATAAATATGCTGCTTTAGCCATCAAAAAGCCTAGCTGATTTGAACTCAGACTCCCTCTTGCTCCAGTTCCCATTGAACCATAAACGCCTGCCCAGGGCAAAGAAATAAGGGAATACGAGGAGGCTGTATTTCAAAGTCTTTCTACCTTTACAAAGAAAGAATAGCCACTGATTCAGACACTGATTATACGTGGCAGTTTTGTACTCTAAAAAAAAATAAGAAAATCCCTATAGATTAGATATAGCTACATGTATTTTTCATTTCCAACAGCCAGGAAACTAGGTTGTCCTAGATCATCTGTCTTCCACTTTCTTCCATTTGTACCCAGAGCCTGGAAAAAGAAGCAAACAAACAAACAAATAGGCATGGGAATGTCAGCCTTGTCATAATTAATGAAATATCACTTTAAATGTCAGCTAGCCAAACGTATCATGAACATTTCTAATCTATCTAAATACTGCCTTATAAATTGTAGCCCTAGGTATGATATTGCCTTGCATTTAGGCCAGCTAATATGCCATTGTCTATTGCAGCAGGCCCATCAGCACAAGAGAGGCATTCTGGAGTCTGTTTTATTTTAGTGTGTGCTAGAAATAACCCTAAAGGCAAGTGTCCATTTCAAGGATTTCTTTTTAGAAAGGTAATAGTTCTGTAAACTTCTCTTTCCAGCTTATAACAATGAACACATCGGTTATAGTCACTTATTCTCTGCACTGTTTCATTGAGTGAATAACAGCTTTTCACCTACAAATAACAGATATATTGGAAACAAAATGGTGTCATAAAGCTGTAAGTAGTTCTTCATGTTGGTACCTAGAAAAGTTTTAAGTCCAGTCCTCCCAACATTATGCACATACTTATCTTTAGTTGTATGTGAGGTTCAATTGAAACCTCTACTTTCTGCACCACTCAGTATGTAATCGGAACTGCTCAGGCAGGATGCAATATTTTTTCCAGGTGATTTCGTGCCTGAAAAAACAAGGAGTTGTAAGAAGTAGCCATATTCCTGATCTGCCTACCTTCTATGTCAGTTTTCCAAGTTGTCTCATGGAAAGCAGAAGGCAGAGAAGTAAAATAGCATAGGACATGAATTTGGCCAGGAAATTAGATTTTGTTTTCTTTTCCTTCCTGCACTAGCTTTGCTAAATTGTGTCACATTTTCTAAATACCAACAGGGACCAGTAGGTAAACCAGAGTTTTAATTTTCATGTCTAGTAACAGTACATATTTTGCATTTGATATTAAAAAAAAGGTTAAATTCTGCTTCCATTGAAATATGAAATGAACATTATTTGATTATCCATTATCCATGAAAATTTTTCATTTATCCAGTTCCTGAATGTCTGTTTAAAGAGGATGAAAATTGGTAGGACATCAGATAGTCCTCTGCACCTACTAACTAATTAAATCCTGCTTGGAATAGAATAATCATTCAGTGATGACCTTCTGTTTCTATAACAGTCTATACATCAAGCTTATATAAAATTAGGGGATGGGGATCTCAATGTCATATTATTGAACTGAGGTCTGATTGAAGTATCATTGCTGATAGGGGGAATCTTTCCCCTGACTGAGTCAGGCAAGGTTAACGGCACAAGGCAAGCCACTGCAGTAGACGTAAGCATAAAATTTTTAGTAGATTTTGTGTTTTTTTCTTGAGGGAATTTCCTTTTTGGAAAAAAGAGCAAAATTAAATGAATGTCTTATGCTAAAAATAATGTTTAGTTTCTTTTGGCTATTCTTCCCCGAACAGAAAGTATTCCACTGTATTAAAAAATTGCTGCTGTTCTTCTTTTGTTACACTATATTCAAAGAATCTGTACTTAAAATATCTAAGAAACTATAAGTTAAGATCATTTAAAAAAGGAAGACTATTAATGGAAAAGAGCAATCACCTGTTGCATTACTTCTCCTCAGAGGAAACACAGCATTCAACCTACTTATATCCCTTAGGCAGGAAATGTAATAATGTTAGAAGTTACATAAAGACTGTCAAACAATACAAATTTTAGAAAATTGAAATCATATACAGAATAGGTCAAATTCATCCCAGATGGAACTCTATTGACTTGAATGGGCTTACAGCATCTATTATAATTGTGTGCTATACAATAATTCAGATGGAATTGTTTGCACATCAATTGTTTCTAAGAGCATCTGTACTTGAAACCTCAAGAATGCTGAGGATCACAACTTCATTATTCCCAGCTCCATTGCTTTCTTTTGTGTTTGATGAGAAAGTAACTTGAGTTACATTTCAATGCTGTTATGCATTAATTTCATCATTAAAGTGTATCTCCACCAGAGACAGCAACAAAACCTATGATGAGAGAGTCCAGCTGCTTTTTCTTAAAAACACAAAAGTATTTTTTATAGTGGTTAGTGAAGAGGCAGACTGCAATATGTACATTAAATCACTGAAAGAGATATGTGGGTTTTTTTCCCAAGGAAATGGTCAGTGTTCTCATGTACAGTAAGTTAGAACTAGACTTTAGCCTAAAGCCCAGATATCTAAAGCTATTTAGGTTTAATTGTTCTCATGGCAGTTAGAAACTTAGACAGCTTTAAAAATTTTCACATAAGAACCAAGGAATCAGTGTGAAGCTGAGAGATATCAGTTCCCTTTGAAGTCAGTAGAAATCAAGCAGTCCTTAGACAACAGTCTGTACATTGCAGGTTTGAACTGTAAGACAGCATCTCTATTTTTAAAGTTGTCTACTTTAAATAAACTGAATAATAGGAATTACTGCAAAAAATAAATTATCAATTTAGGCATGAGTCTATGCAAAGGGTTCTTTAATCTTCCATCATGCCAGAATAAGGAAACACAATGCATTTAGAGCAAGATATTTTATTTCTTTCTAGCTACTGTTGCCCACATCATCCTCATTTTCGTAGTGTCTCAGTTGCTTTTTGTAACAGGAGGGAAACTAAGTGAAGTCATAAATTAAGAGAATTTCTACAAAGGTACCAGTGTCACACTGCTAAATGTTTCAGTAGCAAACATTTTGGCACTCTTCTCACCAAATGAAATCTTCTGCCTTAAATTTGGTGGTCAGGTTCCTAAAAAGAACAGGGAAAAAGTAACCACAAAACCTCTATATCAAAGAAAAAAATTCACAGAATCTAATAGACTGAAAAATTATGTACCTAAACTAGTCAATAGAAAAAGTTGAGGAGATGCATCTATGCTAGACCAGAACACAGTTCAGCCATGGTTTTTTTTCCCTATTTTTGGAGACTTAAGGCAGGCCAGTGCTGTCTTTCAGAAAGCCCATTATCCACAATACACACAGATTGAGTGAGTGTACCAGTAGTATGTTCACCAGGCTGAGGAAAAAGTGAGCATCATTACAGGTTGTTGGCTGGAGTGTTCATTTGGGAAACCTGATATCCTGTCTCAGGACATATATTGTATATATCTGCATTTTCCAGACCCCCCTCATTTCTCTGTTCCAGACAGATATTTTTTCCCATTTTACCCAGTCCTATTGTAGTCTTCAGTCTGGAAGCCCAGAGAGAACATGTGTTCTTCCCATCCCAAACACTTCCTGCTCACTGAAGTCAGTATTACTGGATTAAGGAATGGATGTCCCCTCCTGCTACCTAGGGGCAAAACCACCACTTTAAAAAACACTGCCAAAGGTATTAGAGGAACTGAAATCTTGATTTTTAAAGTGTCTGGGGCTTCAGGCTGTATAATGCATGAATGTCAAGGCTTGGGTAGCTGTGTTTTTGTTCAGTAACAGAAAAGTGAGTGCTCACACCTACTGAAGGTAATATAAATACACCTAAGTGGAACTTACTTAGATTATTTGGGTGCCTAATGCCTTTGTAGCCTTTAAGATATCAGATATGGGCGGTTTAAGAACAGGCAGTTTCAGGGATCTCAGTGATGCCTAAATCTTGGTTTAAGAATCTGCACTGGAACATATGCATTTCAATTACTTTGTGAATTTGGCCCAGAATCATGAAGGAAGTCGAAAGTTAATAGGAGGCTGAACACAGCTCAGTGATCTCAGTATAAGAGCCCTCAGTTTAGAAACAATTATTCATTATTTTTGGGGGTAACCCCAGTTGCATATATTAATTCTTTTCCAGTACTAGTTAAATCAGTTGAACAATCTATATCTGTAAGCAATCTATATCTCACTTACTCTCCCTCTATATATCCTCCATTTCAGTTTATTATAAGATTGCCAGTTAACCTAACAACTAAGCCATTTTATAAAATGGAAAAAAGTTTCCGCATCTTCTGGCCAGAAATACTGAACAAGTTCCCACACAAACATTGCATAAACCTTAGCTGACACTAAGGTTGAAAAGTCGACACACAGTATGTGCAGAATGGATCATATAGCAGCTTTACATGATTTAACTGATTCATGTGTTGACTTAAATAGGGCTACTGCTTCATCCTGAAAACATTAGGTTTGAATAGGAGGAAGCTGCATCTGTTATCATCAGATCACTCTTGAGTACAGAAATCAAAATTATTCTAAGCAACTCAGTAGACACCCCAGCCCTGCAAGGAGCACTGATGTTCAGAACTGAACATGCATGCAAAGAAAGAACAAGAAAAACATGATTAGTTTTACTTAAGTAATTAACAGCAATAAACATGAATACATATTTGAAAATCATTGGCCTGCTTAATGATCTTTAAAATGAATTAGAAACAGTCTTAAGGGGAAATGCAAATGGAGGCTGTATATTATCAGTATATTGCAAATAATGTTAAAAGATTCTGTTGCTGGAAATTTTCTGAGTGAAGGTGGGATGAATACTACCATGTTAGCTCCTCTGTCTCATCTCATGAAACCAGCTATAATTAATTTCCTCATTGAACCTTAATTACAGCAATTAAGGGGTATGGGAATATTTTGCACCTCAAGATATTTCTGGGTGACTCTTTTGTGATTACTCTTTGCTTCTGTTAACAATAAAATTCCTTGGCTTTACTCTAATAATACGTGCAAGACAGTTGAATTGGATTGAACTCCCAGTTAGAGACACACATTAAAAGTCCTGTCTATAATTTTTGAAGACAGTGCAACAGAATATAAACACTTCATTACTTCTTCCCACCTCCCCAGTATGCTGTCAGTCAAACTCATAGCATTTAGTAACAAAGGGTGGCTTTTATTAATTAGCAATTCAGGCTTATAGTCGAAGAGTGACAATACACCGAAACAGAATAAGATTATACTTCATCCCCTTTAAGCTGATTCTATAAAGGATTTATTGAACAGTATCACATATTTGCAGTCCAGCAAGATGTCATTTTGTTTTGCACTCAGGACTGAAGGGGTCATGCCTGGGATACAGCATCATTAGCACACTTCTCTGTCCTTCAAGGCCATGAACTTCCTGGTTAAAGTTAAGATTTTGCTATGGATATTTAACCACTGTCTGGATTCAAGAAAGGAAGACTTATTCTTGTTGCCTTTAAATAGCTAAAATCATAACTACTCACAAGCAAGGTGATAGGGAAAAAGAAGCCAACAGTCGTGTATTCTGTTCCTATGTTTGCCAGAAGACCAAAATTTATCCTTGACTCTGAAGTTTATTGAAATCAACACCCCCATTTCCAAGCTCAACTTTCCAGCTCTTTCAGTCAACTTTTCTGCTGACATTACTTATTCCTGATTGCTCATACTTTTTCTTCTTTCAAGTCAACTTATTGAGTTTATAAACTACATACTTGGAATATATAATTATATATGCATAAACCTTGGACTACTGGAGGGTAGGGAGCACTCTGCTCCTTTTTGTTAGGAAATGGGAGGAAGAATGGCCATGGACAGTTTTTGTCTGTTTGGTATATTCAGAAGTCTAAGCAGCCCCAGAAAGAAAAAAGGAGTTTGGTTCCTGTCACAGATGAGTGATTAAGCTGCTTAAAAAATCACCATCAAAGATATTTGCAAATAGCGATTGAATCTATAAAAGTGTGATTTAACAGAATTCAATGGGAAGGTTCACTCTATTACTTATTAAATGAATGGAATATATATATAAAGAGAAAGAAAGAGGAAATTGAGCCCGAAGAAAATACACGGAGGAAAAGGGGATCCCTCCCCTTGAGTCACGAGGTTCAGAATGGACCCCTTTGCTTTCTAAACTCCTTCTCAGAGAGGAGCCTAGGTGTGGCTGGAACCAATCCTAGTCTCAGACTTGGTCAACAGTTTATGTCTAAGGATTATATGTTTAGCAGCTGTTTAAGGTTTGTTTGCAGCAAGGAAAGAATCATAAAATTTAGCAATAACTAATCATTAATTAATCTAGCATCTACAAAGTGATTAAATGAGGTTTACTACAATATTTATATCACACACACACAATAGGCCTAAGTACTCATTATATGTGCAGTTAAAGGTACCTATAAAATTCCCCTGGGTTTAGTGAAATACTCACTTTAAATGACTGTCTCAACAGGCGAGGGTTGAACCTCGAGGAGCAAGGAGCACCAGAGATCAGCTGGAGTTCACTGCTCTGAGAGGCGTCCCACTCAGAGGGAGATTCTGTGCAGCCTGCTGCAGTCCAGGAGAGCTCAAAGGGTCTCAACTTGGCACTGCTGTTTATAGGGTCATGAGAAAATTCACTTTAGGCATCAGTAAATTTCCCCTCTACTTTCACAGCTTATGTTGAAGATTACTAATGTTCTCAAAAGTTCCAGTGATGCTGGTACAGATTCTCCTGAGTTACAACCCAGATAAGATAGGCCCCAAGGCTGTCAGGAGGCGACTAGTACAGATGAAAGATGTAGTTCCAAGGTTGTCAGGGCTGCCTCCCTAGTACAGACAGTTCTGTTCCCACCTCAGCCATGTAAGAGTTTTGATACAGTCAAGGGATGCTTAACCGCCAAACTCATTACACGAAGGCCAAGTTTTGAGGGGAATTACTGAGATTGTAAAGCAGCTTCGCTTCCCATTCTCTGCCAGGTGCAGAAGAAGAAAAGGGCAGGGCGAATGCACCACTACAGTCCCATCTGTTATCAAACAGAGGAAAGCAGAGATACAGTGAAAGCTGATGTATTAATTTTATTCAAGGACATTTCTGAAGTTACTGGAACATGAGAACAGTGTGTGCAGAATAGAACTGAAAGAGAAAGGGAGAGAAGCTTCCACGTGATGGTGAGGATGCTTTTCTGCATGTTAGTCACTAGGCTGCCCTGCTACCAGAAGGACTTTGTCATGAAAGGTGTTGCAAAACAGCTTTTTCATATTATTCAATATAGATCTTTGGTGGAGCTGCAGAGAACACATACAAAGCCAAGGGACTGACTACTTGTTTGCTTAAATGTCTTTTGGGATTCTGGGATTGTCCTGTTCACAAGCCCTGACTGTGAGTGGAGCTTATTGGATTGGTAAGGGAGAAGATATGGATAATGCATATTTCACATCAGAACATGAAAATTTTGGTAATGAAATATTATTACCAGAAATGAGTTAATGTAAATTGTCACTCGTGTATTTAGATACATTGGTCCTTTTTTTTTCCCATCTCAGTGCTATTATTTTTCACTTTACCTTATTAGTATTCCTTATGATATACTCTGTATGGGTTTATGAGTAGTGAATTACTGCTCTTTAATAGTCCCAGGAAAGGAATTTTAGATGAGGACTGGAACTAATGATAATTGACTAGGTGGTTATGACTGCATAAGGATCCATGTCTTTAGCTTAACTTTTGAATAGATGGCTACACAGAGAAATCACATAATGATCAGCACTAGCTAATAAAGAAAGGAACCCTCTACTGTCCTTCTCACACCGTCTTTTCCCATTTATTCCCATTGCCTGTTGGATTCTATCAAAGCTACTGCAAGATAATCATGTTAATAATCTCCTTCATATTTAAACTTTCAGAATCCATGTCATCTTCAAAATAATAACAACAAACACTTTCTAAAAGGTCATCAGATGAAAAGCTTGTGACACGCAGGCAGAAAATAGAAATATGCTGCAGTATAATCTCAGCCAGCGTATTGAATCCTTTCTCGTATACATACTCTTTTTCTCTTGCAGTCTCCTCTCCACAGTTCATAGGTAAGATAGAGCCCTTTCTCCAGATTGACCCTGTAGCTTCACTAAGTACAGTGAGTGGAAGCAGAAAGAAAATTATTCTGAATAAATGTATACATTTGTAACAGATCTTTGCATCTAATCTAATTATCTGCTTCCCTCTTACAGTAAATAGAAAGGAACAGACATTTCCAGGGGCAGTTCCACTTATCCCAAAACAGAAGTCTAACACGCATCAAATTAATCATTCTTAGTAGGATTCTATTCCTCTTTTGCTTGTAATGGGACTCAATTTTGACACCATTTCTCACAGCATTCTCCTGCAGAAACTGGCTGCTCATTGCTTGGACGAGTGCACTCTTCACTGGGTAAAAAACTGGCTGGATGGTTGGGCCCAAGGAGTTGTGGTGAATGGAGTTAAATCCAGTTGGCAGCCAGTCACAAGTGGTGTTCTCCAGGGCTCAGTATTGGGGCCGGTCCTGTTCAATATCTATCAATGATCTGGATGAGGGGATTGAGTGCACCCTCAGTAAGTTTGCAGATGACACCAAGTTGGGTGGAAGTGTCGATCTGCTGGAGGGTAGGAAGGCCCTACAGAGGGACCTGGACAGGCTGGATCGTTGGGCCGGAGCCAACTGTATGAGATTCAACAAGGCTCAGTGCTGGGGCCTGCACTTGGGTCACAACAACCCCATGCAATGCTACAGGTTTGAGGAAGAGTGGCTGGAGAGCTGCCAGGCAGAAAAGTACCTAGGGGTGTTGGTTGACAGCTGGCTGAATATGAGCCAGCAGTGTGCCCAGGTGGCCAAGAGGGCCAATGGCATCCTGGCTTGTATCAGAAATTGCTTGGCCAGCAGGACAAGGGAAGTGATTGTCCCCCTGTACTTGGCACTGGTGAGACCACACCTCGAGTACTGTGTTCAGTTTTGGGCCCCTTGTTACAAGAAGGACATCAAGGTGCTGGAGCGTGTCCAAAGAAGGGCAACAAAGTTGGTGAAGGGTCTAGAGCACAAGTCTTCTGAGGAGCAGCTGAGGGAACTGGGGTTGTTTAGCCTGGAGAAAAGGAGGCTGAGGGGTGACCTTATGGCTCTCTACAACTACCTGAAAGGAGGTTGTAGTGAGGTGGGGGTCAGTCTCTTCTCCCAAGCAACAAGCGACAGGACAAGAGCAAATGGACTCAAGTTGTGCCAGGAGAGTTTTAGATTGGCTGTTAGGAAAAAGTTCTTCACCAAGAGGGTAGTCAGGCATTGGAACAGGCTGCCCAGGGAAGTGGTTGAGTCCCCATCCCTGGAGGTTTTTAAAAGTGTAAATGTGGTGCTGAAGGACATGGTTTAGTGGTGGACTTGGCAGTGTTACGTTTACAGTTGGACTTGATGATCTTAAAGGTCTTTTCCAACCTAAATGATTCTATGATTCTGTGATTCTTTGGTAAAAGGACTCACTATAGATATTTATATAGTAAATGTTGGAGATTGGGTAGGTGAATTCTTTTCCGAATATTTATAATTGCTTCTGTTGAAGTCAATTGTAAAACACACACTGATGTCAGAAAAGCAGAAGGTCATCTTGATGAGGCTTTTCAAATACTCTGTCTTCAAAGAAAACCTGATCCTTCACTTTAATGGCACTTTTACCATTGACTTCAGTGGTAGCATGATCAATTTTATGGTTAAGGAAAATTGAGAACTACCAGTTGCATGCATATATCTCTCAAGATGTTCCCAAAAGAAACACAAACAAGAAAAATCACTCTAAAGCAAAAGTTCCATTGCTTACTGGAAGCCTAGAAATCTACTAAGGTCCAAAGCTAGCTCAGATTTGTCACGTGGTATCTACAAGCTCAGGCGTCAGATTAACCATCTGAAAAAAGAACCAAGTTTTCTTTGGTACTGAGGAGCCACTCTTGCCACGAAGGTCATCTGAAGCCACTCTCAGCCAAGATGAATGTCATTGTATGAAGAATCTTCATGGCATATTCTGAATGCTGTTACTTGATGTTGCCTAGTATAGAAAAGACCCATGCGTGGCTGAATTTTTCATTTTCTTCCAAGTTTTAATTTCCCTGAGAGAAGAGCTCTCTCATTCCAATGTGCTCTATGCGTTTTATTTCAGTCTAGATGTAATGTGGTCTCCTGGGAAGAATGTCCCCACCATGCATATAAGTTGAGACTACTTTGTGTGCAGCAGTTGGTGTGTGAACCGAACCAACAAACAGGAAATGAAGGCTTCTGTGCTTTTCATTCAAAAATAGACTAATGCTCAGAACGAAAATGCTAGAGTAAATGCAGAGTATTGAGGACCCCTCCCTTTTATGAAAGAACACTCCTTATGTCAGGGAATGGTGTTATTTTTGCAATAAGCAATGCTATTCAACTACATTCAGAGAAAAATATTTATTTGTGTTCATATTTCAATAATTGTGTTAAAGGGATACAGCTGCAAAGTAAAAAGTGAAAAGTGTAAAGAAAAAGTGAAAAGGAAAAGTGGGTTTTGTTATTTTGAATCTTCTCATTTTAATAATGCTTTTTTGTCTGATTTCTGTGCTACTAAATGAGCTAGGACCATTCCTTAATGGCCCTATAAAGCATTGACAGTTAATGTTAATATAATATTACCTGTTGCTTTTACAGGAAGTATATTTGAAGATGTGAAAACAGGACAATCTGAATAATATTGGAAAGAGAGAACATGGATTTTGTTCCAGGATTAAGTGACAGGCACACAGTTATATGATAGACACCTCCACTTCAGTTAGTGATCTAGGTTCCTTTATAGCAAGCATAGGAAAGTACGCATTTTTATGGTGTAATTCCTTTTTTTATAATCTAGATGTGAAAAAAAAACCATCCCAAAACAAACAAAAAAAAAAAACCCAGGTGACTCACACCCTAGCAGTCCTGCAAGTTCTTCTCTGATCACTACTTCATTTGTAGATGTCTTCAAGATAGAGAACTAACATTTATGCTTTTTGTGCTCTATGCCTTTGTCAGTCTGCATATAAAGTTGATATGACACGCATTTTTAGAATTAAAGAGGTTCTTTTACTCAGACATCTTTATTCTGTCAGTGTGTTTTCTGGCGTAGTATTTTCTGCATCATCTCTATGTAAATCAGTACTGGAAGGCAGAACTGAACATTTAACAGTGGTGACATATTTAGCTATTAAAAATTAATCTCTCTGATGTTGGGGGGGGTGGGAAGGGGGAGTGAGTTTCTTGATTAAGGTCTTCTGGCCAGCTCAGAAATTTCAATTATTTTTTAAATAATCTTTCTCCTCCTCTCCCAGAAGTGGAGGAATATGAATACAAAATCATAGTAAAAAAAATTCTACTTAGAGTTATTTGTACATTAAGAAAAATAAAACCTGACATTTTAATCCCAAAGATAAGGATAATCATATTCATAAACCATTTTTTACACTGCTCAAACAAATTTGTTCATTTACTTCCTTAGTTTTCCTCCTGGTAGTACTCTGCTTCAGCACTTAGCACAACTAAAAATTGTGGGGAAAGCCATTCATTACCTATTACTCTTCAGTTTAGAAATGGAGGCAGTTTTGAAGCTTGCTATACTTATTTAAAGAAACAAAAAAGTACTGATGAATGTTTAGACAAAAAAGGAGAGGAGGTCTAAGTAGGTGTTTGCTTCTCCATTCAGCAGCCAGGAATTCTTGAGTAACCTGAAAGGAAGCTGGACCCTGACCTCCTAGATGCCACTTCATATATTCAAGAAGGGAAGTCCTGATCTGAGACCTCATGACAAAACCAAAAACCGGGAAATGATAATAAGCATCAGATGTAAATGAATTCTTGTTTCTGAGGCAAATTTAGAAGAACAGAAAGAGCCAGACATTGATACTCAAGTCCACTAATACATTAGTACCAGGCTGCACAGTCTAAAGTGATCATCCGTACAGCACAAACTCGGCCCTCATGATGTCCCCTTGCATGTCCATGATGGTCCAGCCTCACACAAAGCTCCGTATCTCCTTCAAGCAGCCAAGAGGAGGCAACAGAGCCTGGACCGTTAGCTGACTTGAAGGCACACCTCTACCCCTATATTCAACATTAGAGAATGACTATTAGCATGCAATCATCTGTCCTGTTAAATTGTTAGACATGCCTCGCTTAGTTTACACAGCAGCAAACAGTTCCCCACTGCCATTTAGGAGCTAGACCCAGGAACCTTCCAAACAGGCAGTTTGGACATGGTCATTTCACCTTGGAAGCTAAGAGCAGATGCAGACCATTCCGTCCCACACTTAAGTCCAGAGGACAGACCTTGGTACATTTAATCTCCTGGTAAAGGTGCAGCAAATAAATCCAAGCCCTGAGAATCCAATTAGATATGTGCTTATTTGATGGAAAAATCCACAGGTTCTTCTGTTTAATATCTTCGGCATTTAAAGTAGTCAATGTAGGATTAGTGGATCAGAGAGCAAAAATGCGTGCTACGCAGGGAAAGGACCAACATAAGGATTCTCATTTATATATTTTGTTGAACTATCTTTTTTTTTTTAAAATTAATTACTTCAGTGGCCACTTCTGCTTATAGAAAAATAACCCATTGTGGCATAGACTTGAAGGATGGTAAAGATGAGTAATCTGCATTTTTGTTTCCTTTATTTCTGTGGACACATAATGACACTCTAAGGATACTTTGCTTAACTTTAAGAACAAAAGAACATGACCTGTGTTTAGCTTCCTTGCCTTCTCCTGAGTAGTTCTGTCTCAGGGTATAATCCAAAGAGCACTTTGTGTGCCACCAGTCTTAATGGACTTCTGACTATATCTACAGGGTCCATGCTCTTGAACTCCAGAAAGTGTCCTAAGTGTTTTCCATCCACAAAAAAAAGTCTCTAGTTCACTTAGACCTTAGATTAATGCTTGAACTCTGGACCTCTGGGAATATTTGTTCAGCATATAACACTGCATGGATGTTAAAATTATCTACAGTTTTGGACCTGAGCAAGAATATTTTCAGCTTATGTTGTGCTCATGTGAGTAATTTTATAGACAGTGCGTTAAAATGCTTGCTAATAGCAATCTACTGTATATCTTTCACCTTTTCTGCCCTTTCGTACTTCTTAGCTCCCCTGGTGCTAAGTGCTTGCAAATAATTTCTGTCCCCCTTCTCATACCCAAAGCCTGGAGCTCTGCAGGCAAAGAGAGAAAGAACTAACAAATAGCAGTGTCACCAGAGGAACTTACATGTTTCCTGGGTAAAACTCACTAAATTACTTATTTCCCAACACACATTTCTGTTCCTGCAGAACTCACTCTGGCTTTGGGAAAGAGCTGTGGAGATGACTTCTTGCCCCCTGAAATTATCCTCCCACCTGTGCAGACACACACACACACACAATGAGTTAATCATTGCAGATCTCCAGTTCAGTGCCCTGCAGTGATCACCGTTGTGTCTGTATGTGTGTGTGGATAATTTCAAGGTGACTCCAGACACCCTGCTCAGACCCATCAAAGCATGGCAGGCGTGACCTCAGTAGGCAATACTTTAGCAGTTCATCTGTCCTTCCCTTGAATCAGTGAGCTGCTCTGGCTTGTGACTCTGACCATCCCAGCAGGCAGTTTCTTGAGATGAATCTGAACATTGCTTGTTAGCTCCTGCCCCCCTTCCCCTCAGGCCCTTGCCGGAGACTCCATGGTCCGTGTGTGGAGTAGACAAGTAGGGCAGGGAGTGAGTGACAGAAGAGCATTTCATGAGAAATCATGAAAAGCCACAGACTGTACATCTGGGCTCCATGCTTGAGCTAGGAGGTCTGGTGTGCAGCATGCATAGGGCTACAAGCGTGGAGCGGGGGATGATCCCCGGGCCAACCTTGACAGTGGGCAAGCACAGCAATGAAGACAGGTTGGTGAGTGACACACATCGTTTTACTGCCATGGGAAAGATCCAGGCAATAAAATGTCACAGAGGTTCCTGACTGCTGCTGTGAAGGACAGGATGTAGAACTTGCCACAGGTTGTTGGCTCTCTTACCTGACTCAGTGTCACGTCCCGCCTGGGGAGGAGGGGGGAGGAGTGACAAAGATTCGCAAATCCTCTCGGTGTGAATTAAGGTGGGCCAACACTCAAGGTCCGTACACAAACACCAGCTTTAATAGAAAGCTTCTATAGAGACAAATATTGAGTACAAATATTCGATACGTGCCAACCCTCTGAGAGTTATGTTCACCCCAGCTATGCGGTTTTACGGAAAGTCAAGGTAGGCCATGCAGTACTTACTTGACTTCAATTTAACAACTTTAACAACTTAATCACCTTAGGAAAAGTGAAAGAGAGAGAGAGAGAAGGAAAAGAGAGTCACCAGTCCTGGATCCAGCGTTGGTCTGGCCAACAAGGGTATTCGGTGAGGAAAGAAGGAGAAGAGTGAGGAGAAGTGAAGGTTCTTATAGAGATGATTCTGCGCAGGGTGCTCGGGGATAATAATTCCACAAATCATGCATGCACGAACATGAGCACGAACATAAACACAAGTACTGGCACACACACGAGCACACCCCACCCCCTACAAACTACAGCACATTTATCAGGCTACATGATTAGTATAAACCAACTTAAATTTACACTTATTGGTTAGTGATTAACATTTCATACACTATTGGTTTCCTGTATTTAAATTAGCCTCGCTTGCTATGTAAATTAGCACGCATGCTCCTTTCAGGTGTGGGGGGGCCAAGTCTTTTTGGTCCTGAATTGAGTCGTTGGTCGTGATCTCCCCTCGCCACATTTACCTTTCACCTACTTTCTGCAGTTTTATCTTCTCTGGCCACCGTCCAGTCTTTGGTGCCGAGATGTTCACTTTTATTGGCTTGTTAGCTCTTCTTCAGGGTGAGAGCTGTTAGTTTTCCACAGTTTGTTATCTTTTAGCTCCCTCCCAAATTCCTTTTCCAAGGCACAAGTGGTTAGTAGTTTTGCTAATTGGAAAATTACATCAGCGACCAGTCAAACCAAGAGAAGTGATACCAGGACTGTCCCCCAGGCAGTAGGTGAGGGGGGGAATAAGACGCTTCACAGACCACGGGGAATGGGGCCGAGGCAAGGCCGCCCTATCTCCACAGGACTCCCTCCCTCACCCTCACTCCGGGTACTGTCCAGTCCTGGGTCGTAGCGACCGTCGCTCTGCATTGTGGTTTTAGCACCAGGCTGTTTGAGACACCTTGTTCTTTTACACTAGCAGTTCTCTACACCCAGTGGTGGTCTACCAGTGCTGGGAAGAGCCATGTGCCTTCCCAGCTCCAGTGTGCAGGCATCTCTGCTCACTCAGACCTTACGTTTAATTTATCAACAACACAAAATGATCGCCGCCAACAAAAACCTGACATCAAAAGTGCTTTGTCCTCAGTAAGTCAGGCTCTCTTTGCTGTGAGTTTAACATCCCAAATATTTAATTTTAATTTTAATGAAGTTGCTTTGTTTGATAAAGGTCAGTGCTGTCAACACAGAAAAATACTGAAGTTCAAAGTAGATTGTTTGCTCAAAAGACTGAACTTTTGAATTGATGATATATATTAATAGCACTTAGTGTTCACAGTAAATAAACACTAAGATGAAATTCACTAATCTCCCCTACTTATTAGGGTTCTGAAACAAATCATGGAGGCTTTCAGAAATATGTCTGTGTGGGTTAGTGCATTGGGATTATGTATTGTCGATGGTTTATTTCATCATAAATATTGCAGCTTAAATTTCCGTATTATTCTAAATTCTAGCAGCTAGGAATTCATTTTATATTTTATATTTTTTTAACTTTCTAAGTAAGAATTTTTAGAAAGTAGTTGCTATGGAAGAGTATACCTAGAAGTCATAAAGCAACTTTTCCTGGCTTAGGTTTTATAGAAACAAAGGCAGCAGACCCCTCATCTGCATGCTGTGACTTCTGGATCCTTCATCCACATGGTCAGATGGCTGGCTGTAGCTCTGCCTTCATCTCACAGAATTTCTGCTCTCACTGTCTTAACAAGGATGTTCCTCATGAAAGAAAGATGGGTCTCTTCAAAATCTCTGTGTACCTACATCCATGCTAGTAGGAGTTCTCAATGAGGACTGCAATGCAGGGCACAGAGTAAAATTTACATGGTTAAAACAACACAAAAATCTCACAGGAGATTTTAGCAAACTGCTTCCTCTGTAACTAACTTACACACCAAGCAAAATTCGCTTGAGCCACAGAAAGAAACTATAGTGAGGGGCTGAGTGCAAGGTAAGTTGGATTAACTTTCTGTATAGAAAATGGTTGGCTATTACTCTAGTTACTTACAGAGGTCATGATAGAAAGTGATCATTAGATGTTACATGTGCATCAGAAACTATTAAATTTCATCTGTTTCCCACTTAATGAAGACAGTAACTCTTTGATCAAACCATTACTTGTTTTGTGGTAAATAAATGAACATATGTGTAGCCCAGATTCAAGGTGTTGAGAACAAAATTAGTTGAGAGGCACCAAAGGGCACAAAATTACAAAAAAAAAAAACATTTAAATGCTTATTCACTAGATACTATGATCCTGGATAAAAGATAAGATGTATTGGAATTTCTCACTTACGAGCAGGGATATAACTTATTGGGTAGTTGGAGACATGATCTGCCTGACTTGATGTTAAAAATGAATAGGTATGAACTCTTTAAAAAGGACTGATTGGGAGATTCATTCTGTGTCAAACATGGCATTATCTGTTTCCAGATCACTGATAGCTCAGAAGGAATCACCTTGAATATTTGTGTATTCTAACATATGAAGTATAAGATAGTAGATATTAGATGGTGTCTGTTACAAACCACCAAATCATACTAGAGAACAGAATGTCAGTTTCTCAACCCTTTATCTAGGATGTATAGGGGGAAAAGAACTGCTTGTATTTTGGGACTTCAACCTGAATGGCATAAGCTTCAATTCACATGCTGCAGGTACTCTAACAGCTTTACAGTATCTAAATAACACAGCAGTCAGTTTTCGAGTGCAGAAAAAGTTACAGCCAACAGGCAAAGAGTTTGTATCAAACCCTCTCTTACAGACAAGGAAAATTTGATCAGAACACTAAAATTAGTGATAGCTTAGGAACAGCAAAGGATCTCTTTATCTTTGCTTTGATAGTAGGAAGGAAAACAGTGCATGTTTTTGGTTTGCTAAATGCAACACTTTCCCATAGTTGGAATCAATCATGGGTAAAATCACTGAAAAGGTTTGAATTGAAAATTGTAAATGAGCATTGTTAAATCCTTTAAGAGCATTTTGGCAGCTGTTGTAAAAATCTGAGAATGAGAGAGGTTACAGTAGAAAAAGAACCCAATCTATACAACTTAAAATGGAATAAAAACTTGTTTTAAAATAACTTCGAAACATTAACTATATTTAAAACAGAATAGGAGATATTTGATTCTCAAGACAATCTTCACAGCTATTTTTTCCTTCAATCACTCTCATGAACATTCCCTCCAAGTAACAATCCTAACATGCAGTCATTCAGAATAGAGCTTATTCTGAGTCATTTAGAGTATTTTGAACATAAACATACTCGTAATACTCAAATAATCATTCCTCTGATAAGTAGCAGGAGAGGGAGAAAAACCTCCAGCCAAAAACAAACTTGTCAGCATAGGAGCTTTTAAGACAGTTCCTCAGTATGATGCCTTTCCATCCTATACCTCTCCCAGTCTCATTCAGAATCGTGATCCTTTGGTGAAAGGCTGTGTTGCCTAAACTTTCCTCCATATAGAAGACTTTTCACATAATCTTTTACCACCCTTGTTAATATCTTGTCTGGAGGACTTTCATCTTAAGATAATTACTAGAGGCTGATAAAATTACATACATTGTCTCTTATGCCAGTCAAAGGGGAGAATTGTAGCCACCTGAGGTCCTCTTTTTTTCCAGACTACAAAACCACTTTTAAGCATTTTCTCTTTTCCTCTAGGACTTTTATGGCTTGGTACTTAATCTGTACATCTCTGCCCTTATGAAAAGCATGTCCTTGGTTTATTGATGGAGACAAATGAGTAGGAATTTTTCTAAATAAGCATCTTTCACATTGTTTGGCTGATATGATTTATCTACTAAAATTAGGCATCTAGTGCTGTGTCAGAAATCTAAACGTTTGCCAGCAAATTATCTCAATAGTAGCTCCATCACTCTATCCTGCCCACATATATATAAATCCAAACAGCTGTAATAAAACAGCAGTAATTTGGGAATCGTCTGTGAGGGGGAGTACCCGTTAGAACAATTTACCAAAGTTACACTACATCATTAGAAACATGAATAAGATGGATTTTTTAAAATTAAATTACTTTTTTGTAAGTAAAACTATGATCCATTCCAAAGAGGGATTAATGCAAGGCACTCCATACTATCATAGAATCATAGAATCATAGAATCGTCAAAGTTGGAAAAGACCCTTAAGATCATCAAGTCCAACCGTCAACCTATCACTGCCAAGTCCATCTATACCATGTCTTCAAGCACCGTATCTATCCGTTCTTTAAATACCTCCAGGGATGGAGACTCAACCACTTCCCTGGGCAGCTGTTCCAATGTCTGACTACCCTCTCGGTGAAGAATATTTTCCTAATATCTAACCTAAACCTCCCCTGGCGCAGCTTGAGGCCATTTCCTCTTGTCCTATCACTTGTTACTTGGGAGAAGAGACTGACCCCCACCTCACTACAACCTCCTTTCAGGTAGTTGTAGAGAGCAATATAAGTTCTCCCCTCAGGCTCCTTTTCTCCAGGCTAAACAACCCCAGCTCCCTCAGCCACTCCTCATAAGACTTGTTCTCTAGACCCTTCACCAGCTTCGTTGCCCTCCTCTGGACACGCTCCAGCACCTTGATGTCCTTCTTGGAGTGAGGGGCCCAAAACTGAACACAGCACTCGAGGTGCGGCCTCACCATTGATGAGTACAGGGGCACTATCACCTCCCTGGCCCTGCTGGCCACACTATTCCTGATACAAGCCAGGATGCCATTGGCCCTCTTGGCCACCTGAGCACACTGCTGGCTCATGGTCAGGCGGCTGTCAAACAACACCCCCACGTCCTTTTCCACCACACAGCTCTCCAGCCACTCCTCCCCAAGCCTGTAGCATTGCATGGGGTTGTTGTGACCCAAGTGCAGGCCCCAGCACTGAGCCTTGTTGAATCTCATACAGTTGGCTCCGGCCCAACGATCCAGCCTGTCCAGGTCCCTCTGTAGGGCCTTCCTACCCTCCAGCAGATCGACACTTCCACCCAACTTGGTGTCATCTGCAAACTTACTGAGGGTGCACTCAATCCCCTCATCCAGATCATCAATGAAGATATTGAACAGGACCGGTCCCAACACTGGGTCCCCCAGCCCTGGGGAACACCACTCGTGACCGGCCGCCAACTGGATTTGACTCCATTCACCACCACTCTCTGGGCTCGGCCGTCCAGCCAGTTTTTTACCCAGCGAACAGTACACCCATCCAAGCTGTGAGCAGCCAGCTTCTCCAGGAGAATGCTGTGGGAGACCGTGTCAAAGGCCTTACTAAAGGCCAAGTAGACAACATCCACAGCCTTCCCCTCATCCACTAAGCGGGTCACCTTGTCATAGAAGGAGATCAGGTTAGTGAAACAGGATCTCCCTTTCATAAACCCATGCTGGCTGGGCCTGATCCCTCGGTTGTCCCGCACTTGCTGCATAATGGCACTCAAGATGATCTGCTCCATGACCTTCCCCGGCACCGAGGTCAGGCTGACAGGCCTGTAGTTCCCGGGATCCTCCTACCGATCATTCTTGTAGAGGGGAGTCACGTTTGCTAGTTTCCAGTCATCTGGAACCTCCCTGGTTGACCAGGACTGCTGATAAATAATGGAGAGTGGCTTGGCCAGCTCCTCTGCCAGCTCCCTCATTATCCTCAGGTGGATCCCATCTGGCCCCATGGACTTGTGCACATCCAGGTGGAGGAGCAGGTCAGTGATTGTCACCTCTTCAACAACTGGGACTTCACTCTGCGTCCTATCCCTGTCTCCCAGCTCAGGGGCCTGAAAAACCCGAGGATGACTAGCTTGACTATTAAAGACTGAGGCAAAGAAGTCCTCATCATGCCTTCTCCTCATCCTTTGTGGCAAGGTTACCTTCTGCATCCAACAAAGGAGGGAGATTCTCCTTGGCCCTCCTTTTGTCACTAACATATTTATAAAAACTTTTTTTGTTGTCTTTAATGGCGGTGGCCAGTTTAAGTTCCAGCTGTGCCTTCACCTTTCTGATCTTCTCCCTGTATAACCTCACAACATCCTTGTAGTCCCCCTGAGTCGCCTGCCCCTTCTTCCAAAGGCAGTAGGCTCTCCTTTTTTCCTGAGTTCCAGCAGAAGCTCTCTGTCCAGCCAGGCCGGTCTTGTCCCCCGCCTGCTCAAGTTGCAGCACATGGGGACAGCCTGCTCCTGCGCCTTTAAGATTTCCTCCTTGAATAACGTCCGGCCTTCCTGGACTCCTTTGCCCTTCTGGACTGTTTCCCTATGCACAAGGTCAAGCTATCTGACCCTATGGGCATCTTCTAACTTCCCAAACCATTAACTTCAAGTATCCTCCAAAAATCCTGAAATTTTGAGTTGAAGACATCAGACTGTAAAGAATCCTCCATTCCCCTTGGTACTTTTTCCAATTGTTCACTACCACTAAATCGAACACCTTATTTTTTATTTTAATTTGTCTGTCTTCCATATTCCTATTACAGCTTTTATTTATAAATTATTGCCCTTATAGTATTTGATATTTCTGTTTTATGAAATAACTTCCACTCTTTAATCAAGTCACTTTTTAATCCTGATAATCTGAATGAATTGAACCCTTTTGATCTCCCTTTTGAGCTCTCTTTCCGTTGACTGTTTTTTGGTTTTGGAGGGTTTTTTTGTGAGGTTTGGGGTTTTTTTAGAAATATAAACTTCAGGAATGGTTATAGTGATCCAGCACCAGGATTGGTCAGCCCTTACACCATTTGTTTTAAGACTTAATGGCAAAGGTCCATAAAAATCTGTTGTTTATTATCCTCAGCCTATTCTATTTCCATTATTGTTTTTTTCATGATTTATGTTTGTGTGGAGAAAAAAAAAAAAGTAAGGTGGTGTCTGGTGTTCATTGACAGAGGAAAAAATCTGGTAATATGAACAGGAACATCAAATGCACTAGCAAAGCAAAGTGAGTTTTCTAGTTTACAGCCTAAATATGGGTTTTTTTTTGCATGGAACATACAGGAATTCCTTCAAGAACTGTACCTGATATGTAACAGCCGTGAGAAATATTTTTTACCCCCCTGAGACTTACAGGTAGGAGACGAGATATTATTCCCTTAACTGTAACATGCCTCATTATAATGCTACTCCAGGCTATACTGTAATCTTTTAAGAAAAAAAGGAGGAAATGCTGAGTCAAGCTCTTTTTTCTTATCATAAGTAGCTCTTCTACTCTTCCACAACGGAGAAGGGATGACAAATTTGTCTGTGTGAACAAGAAAAAATAAAAAAGTAAATAAAAGTAATCTAGTGCTTTTATTGTAAATCTCCTTTGATGTTACCTGCACAGTGCTGCACCATCGATCCTGTTTAAAGTTTCATCAAAGAATTTCATCTCTGCATTGAGGACATTTGCGGAGTTTCTTCTTACATGTGTCGTGTTTTAACCTCAGCTGGCAACTGAGCACCACACAGCTGCTCGCTCACCCTCCCACTCCCGGTGGGTTGGGGGAGACAATTGGAAGAGCAAAAGAAAACTTGTGGGTTAAGAACAGTTTCATTATTGAAATAAAATAAAATAATAATAATAATAATAATAATAATAATAATAATAATAATAATAATAGTGAAAAGGAAAACAACAACAAAAAGAGGAGAAAAACCCAGGAAAAACAAGTGATGCAACCGCTCACCACCTGCCGACCAGTGCCCAGCCATTACATTCTCTAATATAATTTGAAAATTTCAAGTAACAAATTTTATAACAACAGCATGATATAAGCCAGCCTTATAATTTTGTGATGGGAAGAAGAAGCAGCAAGATTGACTTGGCCGCTCTAGAAAAGTAAAGCTCTCTGTTGAAAGGTTTGTGAAACATAATCATCAACATAAAAAACAAATAACCCCCCCCCATGGATTCAAATCCTCAATATTTGTAAAACGGTTAACACGTGTATTTTTTCCATTAATCAGTGACTTCAGTGGTAGCTTCACCATTATTCTTCCTGATGTCTCAGCCTTCAGACACAAGGGAACAATAAAGCTGTCCTCAAAGGGCTGATAACAATTTTCCTGGCCAGAAAGCTTCATATTACCTACTTTTGTCTTTTTACATTGAGATTGGCAGCAGGGGATATTTATGACAACCTCTGGCTCCTTTAATTCATTTTCAGTGTCACTACTCAAAAATCTTATGATTTCTACACCCAATCTAGGGAACTATTTAGCCACTGATTACCCTCAGACTTATACCTATAGAAAATTTTCCACTCGTGAGAAAATATAATTTCACTGGGACCATGTTTTTCCACAGCAGTGTGAAATCTGGACTGTGAGGACTGATAAAATACAGTGCCATGGGAGAGAAAGACAACCTAACTTCTAATCAACAATATTTCCTCTGTCTTTCATTCAAAATGTCTCTATTTCTTTACTCTTTTCATACTGAAGAAAGGCACAGCAAGAAATCCCCAGGAATGCATATAAACCATTAGGATACACTGCAATTCTACTTGTTCATATAGCAGGTAAATGGTTAATGGAGCATTTTAATTTTTTTTTAAATATCCTGCTGTCACTAGCTGTTTCCTTTGAAATTTAGGGAGCCTTAGCGGTAATAAAGACTGTCATTCCCTGTTAATATACTCTGGTTTACCTTAATACTAACTGTATTAAGGTATTAAAACTACAGAAAATAAAGTCTTGAGGCAATTTTTACTTCAAGTCATTTCCATGTAGGTCAGGTGCTAAAAGACCATTTCTAGGACTAGAGTGTTTATGAGTTAGGGTAAGACATATGATCTGGTGTTGTCACTATAGTATCTCCAAGTAAGTGTAAGATTTGTACCACCCCATAAAACTGGAAATATGCAAGTATAAAGCGTAAGTTTGTTTTGTAACTAATTTAAACACATATCATTGCAGTGAATTTAATAACCTCTGTTCCACACACAACTTAATAGTATTTAATCAATAATTCAGTGGAGCTTTGATCTCTGCTCCCAATATACATGTAAGTAGTTTTGATAAAATAGGTTATTTGCAATTGACAGCTGACCGTTTAAGCTCAGAATTAAAATAATACAGGTATTATAATACAGGTATTATTTTCACTGTTTTCATTTGGAGCTTTGTGTGTCATAAGATGCTTCACTGAATCCTTTACAGATGGAACAGATAAGTCTTTTTTTTTTTTTGTTGGTTTCAGTAAATCTACCAGAATTAATGCATTTGAACATAGCTAAAGGAAAAAAAGGATTTCCAATCTTAGTATGAATCTTCAGGTCTTTCGAAATGCTGAAATAAATTTAATTCTTAGAGAATATGGCAGGTGCATGGTTTCATATTTTATGTTGCTTTATGAAGAAAGTTCATTCAAAAATCACTAAATATAAAAAAATGAGGAAATGTGTTGATTTGTTCTTCTATTTTTCTAAATCATATTTCAGAAGAAAATCCTAAAGCTGCATATCCAGTTTTACTACAGAAGATACGAGAAAGAACAACTTTGTAGACAAAGCACATTTTAGCTACAACTATTTTCTTATCTTGAAGACATAATTTAGCATAATTTTATTTGTTTTAATACATGTAATTAATTTACTTCTGTCGAGACTTTTCAATTAAAGAACAGCATTTATGGATCCCTCAAATTCTCAAGCTGTTTCTTGTAGAACATAAATGGAGAAATTTGGGGCTTGATTAGCACAGGACAAAATGTTGTAACCAAATATTTATTAGTACAGTTGACTCTGCAAGACTTCAGCATCTTCATCAAGCACTGCTCAACTTTTTTAGTCTCTCCAGGCCATGAATTCCCACTGAGCTGCCACAGCAGTTTAATATAGCTAAATGAGCGTGTCTCAGATAATTTCTTCTGAGGGAGGTAAGACTTTGATGGTAAGCTCAAAATAATGACTCCTAGCATCCTCATGGGTGTTACTCGCTTTATATTTCCTTTCCTAAAGCTGAGGTGACCCAACCTTTTTTGCCTTACTTGCAAGAGGTTCAAACTAAATAGTACCTTGGCAGAGTACATGGTATCTTGATTTACTGAGTATCTAGAGTTTCTGCTGTGTTGTCATGTTTTAAAGGTAAGTGGACAAGGTGAGCATTCCTCACCTCCCCTTCAAGTCCAAAGCTGGAACATTAGACAAAAGATAGGCAAAGCAATTATTCCCTTTTTCTTTCTTTTTAAGTTCAGACATACAGAACACTGTGACTGTGCAACAGGAACAAATGAGTTTTAAGCTTTAACACTTCTTATTGTTAAAATCACACAAGCATTCTAGCACCACAGAACTTCTGACTTCTTACTCCTACTGCTAATTCCTTTGGTTTGTCAGGGAAATAATGAATAACATATATGTGATTTAGGGACAACGGCCATTTTTTAAAATTTATTTTTCTAGAAGCAGAAAGTTTCATACTGTTTTGTGACTTATCTATACAGTTACATAGCATGCCTAGTATGGTGGAATACCTTCGCTGGTTAGGCATTACATTTATATTGTTTCAGCATTAACAGATACATAGCAGTAACCAAATACATAGTTTTCAGAGCCTAATCTGGCAAGGGTCTTAAAAAGTTTTGTGTTAACTTCATAAACATCATCTTCATGATGAGATTCATCTCATGTAACATTCAGTTATTGATTGCATCTCAATCCATAGTCTAGTTTTCTTCTGTTGTTAGCAGGAAGATGTCATTTCCAGAGGCTTACATCACATTCTCTGTGTGTTATGAATGTCAGTATTACTTCCAGCAGCTGTCTCTGCTGATACTGAAGGAGCCTATGCTGCATCTATTTCTATTACACAAACAGAACCCCTAATTAATTATGTCTTTCAAGAGCTTGTTTACTTCCTGCTTTAATGAAATCTGTAATATAGGTAAAGCCATCTAAAATAAAGTGTTTTCCCCTGTTAGATTCTACTAATTCTCCTGCAATGCACAGAGCGAAACACATAGTCATCAGCCCTTTCCTGTTCGTTTCCAGTGATCCAAGATGTCCATTTTATCTATTCCTTATTCAGGTTTTTATTCAGGTTTGGACTGTACAAGTTAATTTAGAAAAGCAACAATTTTAATTGGCTCATTGCAGGTCCTTTTAACAGTACTGCTTCCCACATATCAGATTTCTTCACTGCTCCTGTCTTCCTCTCCCAACCTCTTCTGACTGTTACTCCTAACCAGACCCAGCTTATCTCGCATATTTACAAGGACTTTCCCAACTTGTTTCTGCCTTTCATTTCTTTTTCCTTCAAGATAAACCTAAGATCATTCTTTCCCAAGCCCGTTAGATCCTCGTCTTTTTCTCAGGCTTCCACAGAGGAAGATCTCTACAGTTGCTTTCCTAGCAACTCTTTGTCACTGGGAAGCAGAAAATCTAATCCAGACCTATTTGCCTGCTAACAGTCTGTTTATCCTGGGTTCCTAGATGCAGTTTTCAAAATACTTTGAGACAAATCTGTGACAAACTGTCTGACCTGGAGCAGTCTTCCACTGCAGAAGACTATTAATTTCTAGGTATCTTAAAAGAAAGATTTCTTGGTAGAAATGTTATCTTTTTGTTGTTTGTGGCAATTTTGATATTACCTAAGAAGAAGGAAAGCTACTGTTGTCTTTCAGCGAAAATGAGGTACAGCTGTTTCAGCAAAACCTGCAGAAGAAAAAAGCATAAAGAGAAAACTGACTTGAGAAGTTGCAAGGACTGTGATATGTAGAACTGCAGTAAGTCAAGTAACTTGGATTTGTGGGTAAGGTTTGATGTGAAATTATTGATTTGAAAATGTTGACTTATCCTCTATTTCCAGCCATTCTTATATTATTATTACATTATTTTTTCCATCCCTCTGTTCATATTCCTGATCTTCCTGTTCTTTTATTTTTCTGCTTTTACTGTCCTCCCACTTCAACATTATCTGGTTGCTTATCTAGAGAGAATCATTAGCTCAGCTAAGAGCTGCCAAATTGTGCAGTAAATTATTGGTTATATTCTGTAGTCTGAGTTGGACAAGAGGTTTGCCACCAGAAAAATGCAAGAGCAAGTTTCTAAATTTGTGTTAACGAGCATAGAGACATAGCCTGCAATGAAGTTGTGCTATGTGTCTGTGCATGAGAATCTGGCCCTGTGAATCCACAAAAGATGTTTTTTCACCATATCATTTACTCTGTTTTATAATAGCAAGTAGAGATAGTAAGTGAAATCACATCTAATATAACACTTCCCAGACACCAACTACTACCTCTCAGTCTGGCACAGATTTTTTAATATTGCTTTATTTATCAATGCAGTAACAGTGTCTCTATCCTTCTGAACGAATTTAAGCTCAATTTTGTGAGATACAGCAGCAAATGCTGGATAAAAATCTAGATAAATAATACAAATGCTATATTCTTCACATCTACCATGTTTTTGTTATATACACATAGACTCATAACTGATTTTTTCTTTTTAGTAACTGATGGCAATCTGGGTTATTTCACTTGCTGCAGTTAATTTTTTATCATAGTCAATGTCCAAATAATATGCTTAGGTGCAAGACTTATGGAATGAATGTGCTGAGTTTTCATTACACTGTTTACAATTAATTTTTTCAGGTATACCTTGTAGGTATGCAGTCAATCGTAGAGTGAATTTTATCTTCACAAAAATTCCTAGTGAAATACCAGAAAACAGAGATATAAAAAATAATCTTCCTGTGTCCTGTAGCCAATCCACAACTGTAGAAATGTGGAAAACAGACAGAGAGGGAAAAGGGCAGAGATTAATGAGATAACACATCATAACTTTAACGAGGTCCCCTGTGCCATACAATTTTGATTTCATATTTCAGTTTTATGGATGCCTATTTTGTGATAGTATAACTCCAATGATGTGCTCATTCAAATTAGTGTAAATACCATTGAAAGCACATTTCTTGTCAAAATTATGTTCTTGTATTAACCTATGGTTCTGTTTAGTACTTTGTCATTATCAGTCTTTTATGCTGGATTGAATATGCCCATTGTTTTGGTTTTTTTTATATGTCTGAGTTTTATCAGATCACAATGTATCTATGCTCATTACCACTTTTCATGGGTAGTAAACACTTGTGTGGCAGGATATGTTCTTTAACAGATGCCTAAGAACTAGCTGAATGCTGTCTTTGGAGTCCATGCATATGCCATAAAAATAATCTGTTATTAATGACCAAAAAAGATATAGCAAAATATTCATTGAGGTACTGGAAATTATTTCTAAGAAAAGAATCTCACAGAATGTGTTAAAAATAATTTATTACTTTAATTATCCTAGTACATCTGCAGAGACAGCTATTTATCTGAAGGTGGTCCATAATGAATGACATCATCGATGTTTTCAAATGTAGCTTCTCATTCCATATCACAAGCAAGTTTATGCTTTCTGTACCCTGAGTCTTTTCTGTATGAATTACACAGTTAAAAGGAAAAGCACTAAACAGGAGGAAATAGCTGGTGTACATCATTTTAATATTTATTTTCATAGAAAGAAGTTAGAAACTAAACAGAAGGAAAAACATAAGCCAAGGTATAGAAACATGTGACTCTGCCTATAAGCCCATACCAATAGTTTAAAACACCTCTTTGTAGTGCAAAATCTAGTTTAACGTTCTGTTTTGTGTGGAAATATCTTCAATTCTGTCGGACGGATATGATCACCTTCTCAAATGTTAAAAAAACCCCAAACACCTCCCCACCTCCAATTTTTTTCAGCCAAAGAATGTTAGGCTGGTTTGCTGGTTCTTTTGCCCCAAACAGGAGGGTGACAACAGGGGAGATGACATGAGGAAAATAAAAGGAATTATTCAAGCTTTCCAGGAAGATCCATCGCAAATAGTAATATCTCTTTTGAACAAATTAAATAGAGAAAAAAATAGTCACCAGCACTAATTCATGCCTTAATTCTTAGATATATAAGCAGATATGGCCCCTTATTTTCAAAATGTGAAAAAATGGTCTGACAAATTCCAGTAGATGTAAGGGTTACAAGCATTTGTCACTACTTTACCACATTTCAAATCCAGAGAGCTTTTTCAGCTATTGCCAGTCATTCTTGTTAATCTGATGACCACAGGTCACTACATGACATTGCTTTGTCTTTGTGGATTCAAGTGATAGCAGGAATACAAGCTGAATCTCAGAAAGTGTGTCCTAGAAACCCCTTTTTTAACAGAAGTCTAAATAGATTTCATATTTTGAGTGTACACTTCTGTTGATATTCAAATATTCCTGACTCAAAGTTTTTCACATAGTAATGAGTTGTAAGAATTCTTTTAAATTTGCATAGCAGGATTAGGATTTGAAGTAAAAGCTGTTTCATCCAGCTGAATCTCAGAATCAGTTATCAGCTCTGTACGTAAATGTACTTAATTCACAGCAAGAGATTTTTTGCTGGTATATATTGTAAAGTAATGATTTTTCTTGTTATACCTTTTATTCTTGAGGTAATGAAGCACTTATGAAGGTATTCGATTTACTGATAGGGAAGGTAGTCCATTATACAGTTGATTTTAATGAAAAACACATTCCTTTCTGATTGATAGTGTTCTCAGAGAGAAGGCCCTGTTTCAAACCATTGATTTGACTGATGTGAATTACCCAGTTGTGTTGCCTGTGTCTCTTCACTGACTACAGAGGGGGACTATGTAACGATGTTCCTCTAACTGAGGTATCTCAGAGAGGTAGCTTAATTAGAGGAGTAAATCCATGTGAAAATGTTCTCCACAGCAGCTCGCTGAAGATGATTAATGCTTGTTTTGAGTAGCACTTCCAGGTTGACACAAAGATTCGATCTTCATTTTGTTAAATGAACACAACCACAGGATTACTGTATTTCAAGTCTTACTAGTGAGGAACACAAAGAGGTTAAGAAACATAAATTGGAGGTTAATCCACATAAAGAGAGTCAATGGAATTTAAGTAAAGTATCCAAAGTTGCAGTCCTACTGCTTCCATTCAGCTGTCATTATCGCTGGAGACTCCTATAAGCTCTAAGTGCCCCCACTTTTTCAAAATAAATGGACAAGTTACCATTTTTCTCCTAGACATACACAGAAACACGTCAGGCTTGTCATGGTTAAGCAATGCAGTGCTTTTCTTTGCCTATCTCATTTGAGGACTTCAGCCCGGTAACTGAACAAAGGTCTGCTGTGAAACTCAGCTTACAAGGCAACAGCAATCATTACATGATTCCTTTTACAATTAAGTACTGTAAAAACCTAAAGTGGTGGATGGCCACAGCTGTAAACTACATACTCTCTACACAAAGCAGATGCAACATGGAAGAGGCAAGTAAAGTGAAGTTTGTTATAGAGTAAATACATGAATTAAATGCTTTTATCATAGTACTCACTGTAAAATAGCTGAAGGAGGCAGGATAACGTCCAGTCAGCTTATAAAATATGTTTGTTTGCATTTTTTTCTTTCTGAATAACAAACTAACAAGCAAAAAAACCCCTTCTGTTTTACTTGTCTCTTCTTTGTATTGTGTCTAATGCAATATTCATTATGGAAAATGCACTCTTGGGAAGAGTTTTGTTATGTTTATTTTAACATTTGGGTGATGCAGCTCGCATACTGCAATACTCCCTTTGGGAATTCTCATGTAGTTTTACAGAAAACTACTAGCACATCCTGTGTCTATTTTAATAACAGATGACAAAAAGAAGAGAAGAAGAATAGGCAGCTACTCCTTTAATTTTTATATATCTGGACAAAGATTATACTAAGCTGGCTGATGTGAATCCCATTTCCTGATCATTTTGCAGCCTTACAACAAGATGGCCATCAGAACTCCTGAAGCAATGGCTGACTCTTTCCTGTTGTGCTGGACTTTAAAAACAGTACATGGAGATTCACTACTAGACAATGAGTTGCAGTCAGGTTATAAAAGAACTAAGTGAGATTTTGTAGTTAAAAGAAAAAAGTGTAAGTATTGGCTGAGGTTTATCACATAGTACCATAGAACAGTTTGTGTTGGAAGGGACCTTCAAAGATCACCTAGTTCAACCCCCCCTGCCATGGGCAGGGACATCTTTCACTAGATAAGGTTGCTCAAAGACCCATCCAACCTGACCTTAAACGCTTCCAGGGATGGGGCATCCACAGCTTCTCTGGGCAACCTGTTTCAGTGTCTCACCACCCTCATCATAAAGAATTGCTTCCTTATATCCAATCTAAATGCACCCTCTTCCAATTTAAAGCCTGTACCTCCTGTCCTATCACTACAGGCCTTGGTAAAAAGTCCTTCTCCATCTTTCTGCTAAGCCCCTTTTTGTATATTGAAAGGCCACAATAAGGTCTCCCTGGAGCCTTCTCTTCTCAAGGCTGAACCACCCCAATTCCCTCAGCCTTTCTACACAGGAGAGGTGTTCCAGCCTGGCCATCCTCTGGACCCAATCCATGGGGTCCATGTCCACAGGTCCATGTCTTTCTTGTACTGAGGATCCCAGAGCTGGATGCAGTACTCCAGGTGGGGTCTCATGAGAGTGGAATAGAGGGGAAGCAGAGTAGAAGGGGAATGGAGCAGAATCACCTCCCACAACCTGCTGGCCACGCTTCTTTTTCTGCAGCCCAGGATACGATTGGCTTTCTGGGCTGCAAGTGCACATTGCTGGCTCATATCCAATTTTTCACCCACCGGTATCCTGAAGTGCTTTGCAGGACTGCTCTCAATCTATTCATCACCCTATGATGAATTACTAGGGCGGGGGCAGTGTGGAAAAGGTTTGGTTCAAAATCTATCAGAATAAACACAAATCTTTTTTATTAATTTAAACTTAGCTTTGGAATAGACCCTGTCTCTGGACTGTCTATGCCTTAGTCTCTTGACTGGTAAATTCACTGTCATAATAAGGGTTTAATAATTTTTATATCAATGCTGGTTAGAAGTGATCAAATTAAACCTCTATACAGAAACTTCCTATAAAGTCTCTACAGCTGAAAATCATATTTAAAGACCTGAAACCTAAATTAGAATAAAGGATTATTTTGGTGAGATATCTTGATTAAAAATACTTAGTAAACAAAACATTTTGATTTGACAGATTGACATAAAACTACAACAAATCCCAATTCAGAGAACGTACAGAATAATCGAAGGTTACAAAAACATCTGAAATTAAAAAGGAGTTGGAGGGTTGTTTTTCTCTTTCCTTCACATGCTCTCAATGAGCATGGATGTCAATTACAGAGGTAATGCTGTGATGTTTAAGGTTGAAAGGGTTTTTCTAATACATACCGCTCAAAGCATTATTCTTTAGAAAACAAATTCCTATGTACCCACTGTGTATAACTCAATCAAGCACTTCCTGACAAGGTGCAAAGAGACAGCGTTTTGATGTTTCCTTCCCTGAAATATATTTTTTAAAGATTTTTTTCTCTATTTCTTGTCTCTGGCTTTCTTAGGTTTGATGCTTTATCCTTTGTGAAATGTTCCTGCCTTTTCGATTTCCTTTAAATCCTACAGTTATTCCATAGGTTTGAGATATTTTCTTTTAATCCTTCTTTTATTGTCAGTCACACCATGTGGCTTTGATGTAGAAAATACTCATAAGTTACTTAAAACATGGTCCAATTAGTATCTTCATTGACCATGTTTTTGTTTATGTATGAGCCATTTTTGGTTCCATCGGATGTGTTCAGCCTTTCTTTCCAAATTCTTACCTTTCCTAACAATGTAACAAATTCCCCTAACGATGCTGGGTTTTTTCATTGCTGTGAAGTCTTTGTGACTGAAACGTAATTTGTGAAATACATTTGGCTGCCAAAATAACAGCAGACACCTGAATGTATCCATGGAAATATAATAGGATACATGGAACTTTCAACTTTACAACACTGCTTCAGCCACCGTAGGTCAGCACTGAACAATTTTTAGCCATTTTTTCATGTCCTAAATTGATGGTCTCAGTCATTTCTTAGACCACGTGAGACAGCATTGTGGTATGCTTAGTGGTAGGTTCAGCTGAAAAGAATTTTGTCACCAATGATAGAAATAAGAACATGTTGTTCACCAGTGTTGTACAAAGCCACAACAGTTTCACATCTAGAGTACCATGTCTGGTTTTGGACTTTGCACCTCAATACAAGTATCTACTTCTCATGTAAAAGTTCATTGTGGTAAAAAGCTCTCTTGCAACTGAGTGAAAATGTTATGTGTACAAACAAACTCTAAAAAAGTAGCCACTAAAGGTTATAAAGAAATCATGAGTATGAGTTTAAATACATACATTACACTACACTTAACAAATAGTTAATACAGATAATTTTTGTTTTGTGGAAGTAAGAGGAGGATTTTTCCTAGGAGAATTCATGGTTCATTTGAGTCCCAGTGTAAAGTACCCTAGAATGTTAGCAAAGCCAAAGCCATAACAATTTAAATCTGAAAGCACATATAGTATCATTTTAATAAGATAACAAATAAGAAAATTATTACCTTGTGCACTGAAGACATATACTATGCCTGCAGGGCTAAAATGAAAATTCTATTGTCCTAACAAGCTACCATGAGAATTCCTGGTACTTCAGTTATTACTCTCTTTTTCTTCCAAAAAGTGAAGTTTTACTTATCTGACTGTACACTATTTTGCTATATGACAGCCTTTTCCTACTGAATGTATAATTGATAGAAATAACCTCAGCTATCCTTAGGTATTCCAAAGTGCAACATCTGAATCTCAGCGAGGCACCCTTGGATCCCTTTGTGCTCTGAAGCACAATTCATGCTGCGTGATCCAGACACATGTCAGGATGAGATGGCTCACCCTATGAAGATGCCCATTTTTCTCTACTGACTATAAAGTCTTCATTGTCTAACTTTTAGATGTATAAATTAGAAAAGATTAATCCACTCTAACTCACTAGTGTATGTTGTTTGTTGCCATGTTGATAGCTCATTAGTAGACTTTGCATTATGTTGCTTATTCTGCAGCCAAATAAATCAAAACAAATGGTGATATAACTGCACTGAATTTTGTAAGGTGTCTGGTACGTGCCACTTTCTATATCTCTGCAAGTTGCATCATCTTCTGTTCTCAGGTTACTTTGTGTTCAGAGGGAAGAAAACCAAACATTATTTGATGGCAGTATTTAGGTATGGCAACCATGTAGCAGGCCATGAAAACAATACTGTTAAGAAAGGAATATAATGTAGAGCAACTATCAGGCATTCCTCCTTTTCCTTTCCCCCACTCTCCCCTCAGGTTTTTTATTCAAAGTGTTCCTTCATAAATATTTCTCAAATATTTCCTTATTCAAAGGAAAAATAATGCATTTTTAAGTCTCTAAAAACAACATACAATTGTTCTTTTACTCACTGTTCCTTCTGTCCTATATTTGTTACCACTAAAATGCTCTCTGAAATGATTGTCTATAGAATAAACATTAGGGTTGAAGTGAAAAGTTGTTTCTTCAACTATGTTTCAGTCCAAGATGTAACGAGATAAAGTTGCATCATTGTCATCTTTATCTTACAATATTTAAAATGAGCTTTGAGAGACTGGGATTTACATTGTGAGAAACACAGAATGCATGATGCTTTTGAAATAAGTAGCTATATTTGTCCTTTTATATGATGTTATGATTTTACACTTCTACCTTTTATTTCTTGCAAGGAAAGCAATTGAGTGCCTGAATTAGTGCATGCAGGGCAGACCCAGTAAAGTTCCTACTGCAGTCCATGTCTTTGCTTGCAGAGACTGTGTACCCTACTCTCAAAATTTAAATGCTTCAGCATGTCTTTTGCATAGAAGAATCTTCAGTTAACTCAAAATTTGAGTTGTGGACCCTGAGCTCTGACACTCCAAAAATATTGAAGCTGCGAGGTCTCATGCTCTGAGTAGGAATTCCTACAAATCCTGCTGTGATAGACCATCCTGGAAGCTAAACGTATGCAAACAGTCCCTTCCTCCAAACTCTGAAACATTAAAGGAGGTGGCCAATCTCTCAACTTTGCTTCCAGAGCTCTGCAGATTTTCTTTAAATTTCTCTCTCTACTTACTTAACATCTACGTTCTTCTCTGCCCATTCTACAGCTATGGGTAAAAACTTCCCCAAACCTCAAACAAGCCACTGAGATTTTAAAACAAGCAGAAGGTTGCTGTTTAGTTCATTATCACCAGCATAAATCCTGCAAAGAGAAAACAGATAAACAGGAATTATATCTTCCTGAATTTCCTAGCAAGCTTGAAGGAAAAAGCAGAATGTTTTCCCATACCAGCTCATTTCCAGTGTTTGTTAAATTTTGCACACAAAAATATCTACATAACACTTATTGCTTAGTAAGATATATCTTACAACACAGTCATAAAATATTTTAAGAATGCAGACCACTATCCAACTGAACCTTTAACATTATCCTTCTCATAAAATAGCCTCACAGAAATGCTATTTTTGGAGCATATGTCTTCCAGTTGGGGAAACTATAATCAACCTATTAAACAAGTATTAAAGCCGTACTTTTCTTACTGACTTGAATAGGATGCTAAGTCTATACTGCAATTGTTTACTTTGTTGTTTATGCCTTAGCATGTATTGTCCTTAGGTAGTAAGCAAACAGTGTAAGGTTATACAGATGTTATTGTACAAAGTGTTGAAACGCTACCATTTCTAAAATGCATCTTTTGTGAAACTGCAAATGATGCATTTTCATTAGTTATAAAAAATATTTATGTATAAACCTCTACTGAGATTTATACGATTACCTAACAACTTCACATATTTCCTCTCTACCCCTCTCTAATTTATACTTTCCTGACATTTCCTATGTGTATTGGGTGACAGGTTATTTGTAAACATCATATTTATATTACCACCCTCTTTCAGCACTGATAATTTTCACCCAGAAATATTCTCTGTCATACAACTCCCAATGTAGATATGTTTACATGTCAACTAATTCTAAAAACTTGAGGAAGCTCTCTATTACTGTATTATGAAGACACATATTTTATCCTTTTCAAGGATGTTGAAAATAATAATGATACAATAAACAAAACAAAAAATCCTGTATGAATCCAAGTTGTCACTATTTATATATTGTAGTACCCAGTGGCTTAAGAACCAATTATGATAAATGAGGTAAACATATGTATAAAAAAATCCCCCAAACCCTAAAGATCTTAAAATCTGAACAGCTGCATCTAGTGGTTACTTCAGAAATAACTGTTATTTTACTTGCTCAGAAACATAATCTAGGCATCAGCTTTAAAATATTTTGATAACTGACTCTTTTATTTTAGGCATGTGCTGCAACCTGGGTATAACTGGACCATTTCAGAAGAATTTTAGCTCTTTAAAATAATTCCAAATATAAATTCTTTTGTGAAGCAAAAATTGCTTTAAATAGTTTTGGATAATCTAATTCTTGGTATTATCCTTGTCCATTAAGCACCTCCACAGTATCTTGGAAAAGATGCACTCTTTTTAGAGGCAATGGTTAGAAGATCTTAGTAATATGATGATAACATCTACTACTCTGATCTTTCTCATTCACAAAACAGCAACAACAAGCAAATAAACAAACAAACAAACATAATTTTTTAAGACTTCACAGACACCCAAAGACTTTGCATATTTCAAAATAATGAACCTTTCTTTCAGGAAATTAGTGACAATTCCCACAAAATTTGTTTCATAGCTTGAGTCTGCATACTGGACAGTGTAAATCCTTGAGTGCTCTTTTGAAACTACAAGTTGTATTATTCAAGTTTTCTGAATTTCTTTTGATTTAAATGGGGCTGGTAGTAATCATAGCTCACCTGACTTTCATGTAGCTATACACAGTGTTTCTTTGCTGAAAGATAAAAACATATCTGTGGGAACTTCTACATTTACTTTCTATGTAAATTATAATAATTTTATACAACGAAGTGCAAGCATACAGATACTTCCAATCTTGGTTGCCTATTCCCAATGTGGAAAGTTAAGAAAGGGGATAGTCAGCCTTGGGATAATATTGTTTGCATCAGTGATTCTTTTTATGGCTTTCTGAAGAAAAGGAATTCAGTGTTACCCGTACGGGGTTGCTCATAATATTATTGAAAATAATTGCATAGTAAATAAACAATAAATGTGTTCTATTTCTTCATATTCCATTTTGTTTTTTCTTGCTATTCTACGTCATGTGTTATGCAGAAGATGCAAATCAGCACTGGGAAAACAATAACAGCAATTTTACTTGTTATTATACATAGTATATTTACAGTAATATGTTTTGAATGTGACTATAATAGAATTTCAGATACAGTTAATTTCATACCAAAAGAATAGCACGTGTTAAGGGTTCTTTTTTTCTTGCTCAAGTTAAAATCCTAATTACATTTACACTGTGAAATTTGGGAGCTGTCTTACAGTGCTATAAAAGGAAAACAATGAATCTGTACTCTATTGTGAGTTACACTTCATGCATCCTTGATAATGAAATCAATGGAATATGGACAGGGTTATTTTCCAGCAACAAATGAGTATTCTAGAAACAGAGAAATAAGACTAATAAATGGAAGCTATAAAATTCAGTTAGATTTTGAATTTGCATTTCCCTGAAAATGTCTACCTATTTCATATACATGCAAAAACTTATTTTATTTACTTTTGAAGGACTAACAGTCTGCCTCTGTCAGACATTGTGATAAATCATCAAGATTTTAGCTTCTATACAATATTTCTTAAAATATTTAAAAGTGGACTCAGAGACTTAAACTCAACTCAACGTATTCTACAGTGAAGTCTTTTTAGATGGGAATACTAAGAAACATTTATCACATATTCTGCCATAGCTTCCTTATGTGGAGAAATAGCTGGCAGCTTTCTTAACTGTTCAGTTCTTTATACAGTAATTCAGACACTGATTTGCTACTTCACTCTGTACTTTCTTATTTTAAGTAAGCCAGTTTAACATGCTTCAGCTGACACTGAAAATGCCTATACATCACATTAAAAAATATTAAATATTATTTTCTATACATAACTGTCTCTTTTCCTTCTGTCAAGGGTAGACAATCTGCAAGTAATCTGTGTTGCACAGTCTGGCTATGAAGGTACATATGCAGAATGAATAAAGCATTAATAAACTCCTATCAGCAAAGAGGCAAGAAGGCTGTGCTGGCCAAAGAGCAAATACTTCAACAAGAAAGTATCTCATGTTGCAGGAGCATAAAATATTTAAAACAATGCATTAAGCTTGTCCATCTCTCTCACCATTACTGCCTAACTGCTGTGCAAAATTTTTCTGGTGCTGTATTGCCTAGAGACAAGACAGTTTTTACATTGCATCAGTGTAATACTATTTACTTTATGTCTACATGCAGCAATATACAGACGTTGCCTTTCAGGGTGATTAGTCTAATTCTCCTCCACAGCAATAGCACCAGCAAAAAACCCATGCACCTAATTGTAGTCTTTACATGAGCAGCATGTGTTACAGAAGCAACTCAACTATTGGCTCTGACTCTTCCGGCCTTTAAGCTGGTGCAAAGCAAAAGGGTGAGAGATGCATGGGCTCCTCTCGTGTTTTAACCCCAGTCAGCAACTAAGTACCATGCAGCCGCTCGCTCACTCCCCTCCCCCAGCAGGACAGGGGGAAGAGAACTGGAAGGGTAAAAGTGAGAAAACTCATGGGTTGAGATAAAAATAGTTTAATAATAGAAATATAGTAATAGCAATAGTAATAAATTGTAATGAAAAGGAAAATAACAAAGAGAGAAATAAAACCCAAGAAAGACAAGCAATGCAAATGAAAACAATTGCTCGCCACCAACTGACAGATGCCCAGCCAGTCCCCAAGCAGCGGCCCCCCCAGTCAACTTTCCCCCTAGTTTGCTGAACATGATGTCATATGGTATGGAATATCCCTTTGGTCAGTTGGGGTCAGCTGTCCTGGCTGTATCTTCTCCCAACTTCTTGTGCACCCCCAGCCTACTCGCTGGCGGGGTGGTATGAGGAGCAGAACAGTCCTTGACTCACTGAGAAGCGCTGCTCAGCAGTAACGAAAACATGCCTCTATTATCAACACTGTTTTCAGCACAAATACAAAACATAGCCCCATACTAGCTACTATGAAGAAAATTAACTCTACCCCAGCCAAAACCAGCACAGCTCCCTTACACCTCCCTCAGTAGTTTACAAAAAGGCCAGGCACAGGAAATTAGCACTATGGCCAGCTAATGAAAGGAGTGTGACTTCTGAACCTCTCCCTTCTCTGCTCTTTCTTTTGGAATAGAGGGAATCTTCAACACGTGCAATTCACCACTATCATCTGCCATTCCACCTGCCTTTCAGGACACGAGATTGGCTAATGAAGTTCTTTTGTAGGAATAATTCTTCCTGTGCTTTTTACTGGGCAGGTGCTTTGGGCACTGAATTAGGGCCAATGGAGTTTTTTGTGCAATCTCTGAGCAATTCAGTGTTCACAATTCCACACTGCTTGTTTTTCTAAGACATCTTGGAGATTTTAAGACTGCCTCCAGTTTGGCTTTTTTAAAGTTCTTGAATTTTACTGATGAAAAGTATCATACCAATTACAATAAATGTAGTTTTTCCAACAGAACAACCTGGCAAAAGCCAAATTTGCTCTAGTAAAACCAAAGAGAAAGGTACATATTTATCTTATGAAGGACATTCTCAGCTGGTGATAGCAGCTGAAATGCTCAGCTCCTCTCTGTCAGGAGCAGAGTTTGAAATCTCTCAAGGGCTTTCAGTTTCTTCAACAGCCCATCATGGAGGAGTTCACCAGCTTCTGGAAACATACTACATTCTCCACGTCATTGTGGGGCTGAGGAACTAAGTCCTCAAGAGAAAGGGAATTTATCTAATAGTCAATTAAAATAGCCATTTGGGGTAATAATTTTTTATAAGTTGCAATTTTCTCATTAGCAAATGTAGCTATTTTTAAATGTCATTTTGATAGTGGTATGCAAGCAATTGAAAGCTTGAAACTTCTTTGACTGAGTAAACACCTTGTGCAGATACACCCAGGATGTAACTGTTATGCTGGAAGGTACAATTCTTTCAGAAAGTATGTTAATCGATGTATCCAAATTTCATATACAGAAGTGTTTTCCCTTTGCTTTTATACTAAATTAAGAAGCAATTAAATGAATTTTTATTTAATCATAGCTGGAACAATAGGATCCTCTTCCCAAGGTACAGACCACTGCGGCAAAGTCTGAATGGAAGCTCAGCCATGTAGTCTGAAAGGTTTCCTCTGAGACTTTTTACAATTGTGATGGCTTTGGCATTGTTTTGATTACAGTTGACTATCTGAGTATATGTGGGATGAACCAGAAAGCAAGCTGACAGCCAGATAAGCAGTGTGAGTTTGGTCTTGGGAGAAATAAAGTTCCTTTAAGCACAAGACTGTTTGGAAAGACAGTTTTAATTTCTAAACAAGGAAACTTTTGGGTTTTCTTTTTCTTTGAAAACTATGTGTTATAAGCTCTCTAAGAGCTTCCCTATTCTTTTACACTAGAAAGTTATGCTAGAAAGCTTTTCTGCTTCTACTTCCTAGCAGAAGACACTACTTTCTCCTCAGCCTCTCTGTCAGTGGCTCTCTACACACCTCATTTCATTAACTGGAGGGGCATAGAGTTTCCCATTGGATACACTGAAAATAATCCTTGTGGATCCTAGCCACTGAAAAACTGCTCCAAAATCCTACTTATAAAAAGATTATCACTTGTATGAAATGAAAGGGCCATTGGATATGTTTACCCACAAGTACTTTGTGATCACCTTTTTAGAATTCAGATTAAAATGAAAACAAGTGAAAGCATTTATTCACAAAATATGTAATGTAACAGGGCTTTCAGGGACACAGGTGACAAGGAAGACAGTAACCAGGCTTAATTTACTTTACCAAAGGTCAGTTCCAAAATGCCTTCCCTCACTCCCATTTTCTGACAACTGGTAACAATATCCCAAGCATTCAACAGCTCAGTTCCTAGTTCATATTCTACATGCACACTGCAGAGAACCTTCAGTTAAGCAAGGATGTTACTTTTTGGTGGTCGCTCCTCTCTTTTCTTGAGGTTCATTAAAATTCAACTTTTCTTTTTCCCTGTTAGGCCTTAACTTACACAGGAGGCTGTTTAGATCCTCTCTTTGTGGACTTCAGAACTTCTAATGACACATTGGGAGGCAGGTTAGAATATTTTGCATGCTTATTTGAACTATTGGCAAATCACTGGTCATAAAGAGAAAAGTCATGGAAGACTAGAATGCCTTTTCCTAGTCAGTAAGATAATGTGTAAATAATAGTGTAAAATCTTCAACATAAAATTATAAATTGAGAACCATGCTTTCTGCAAGCATAAAATGGGATGACTTGCTGTGATCTTTACCCTCACTTTGGAGTGAGAATAGACTTCCATCGACTAATAGAATCTCCAGTCGTGCTTTAAGATCTGTCATAACTATCAGAAAAATAAAAATCTTCAAATAAATTATATTTAAATAACTGTGGTTGCACCAAATAAATACCTGACTCATGCTATTAGATTCTCTTGCTATCAAAAGTGATGAGGCAAGACCTTGAGCATTGTCCAGGTCCTCAGAGTTAAGGAATAGAGTGCCCTGGGTCTGCATTTGTGGAGTGATCCTCTGTACTTAAAGAATAAAGAAGAAATAGCATTAGTAAAGCAGTTTAAAAGGATGTTAGTAAAGCTGGTTGGGAAAACACTTTAGAGAACAGATGAAGTGTGAGCTGGATAAGCTGGTGATTGAAACATTCCCTATGCCCTTTTTCTTTCATTTAGGCATTATCTCCATGCCATTCCACCCTACAACTTGGCTTTTCAGCCAATTTACACATCCAAGTCAAAGCCAAATAATGTTTTTATTTAAATAGCAGATTACTTAGAGAAGAATTTTCTCCTGAAGTTAAGCAAGTGCTTTCAGAGTTATAAGACACTTGGCTTTTACTTCAGAATTCTGTAGTGGTTGATCTACTTGCATAAGTGACATGATCTTTTAATTAGATTTTCAGTAAAAGACAACAAAAGGCTCAGACATATTTCTGCTGCCTCATAAGCAAACACTTGATTGCTTTCGGACAGGGATCTTGTTGCAACCAGCTTCACCCAGATGGAAGACGTGAAAAAAAGAACTGTGAATTACTCTGAGTATGGAGTGCTCAGCATAAGAAATTTCTCTTGCTGCATGCTGATTTCTTATGCTTTATGCTGCACAAACACAAGACCAGAAACATCTGCTACTGTTCAGACCTTTTGCTCATGTACATACCAGCGATGTGGTTCGTATTCATAACATTTGCACAACTGACAGAAGGAGGCACTACTCAGGTTCAGAAATTTAAACAGGGAAGATAGAATTTCAGGTTAGCCGCAATACTTGATAAGAGGCATCAGTTTTGTGAAATTAAAACTGGTTAGAATAAATTAACTAACAATTTCTGTGTTTAGACTTATTCATTGATTCATTCACTTTTATCTGTTTGGTCTGTTTGTCTGTTTTCATTTTGAGGGCTTGAGAAAAACATATTCATTGTTTTCCAGATAGGACTCATCTTCACTAATTTTAGCTTTATAAAATTTAAATAGTTAGTAGAAGATAATTGTTTAGTCCTCTGTTGTAAGTAGAGAAGACAGATAACTCTAGAGGGTGATTTAGTCCTCTCCAAGTGCAAATTTCTCTTGGGATGGGGTGAACTACCCTCAGAATATGTCTCTCTCTCCCCTTTGATTAGAAAAGTAGTATAGTTCATCAACTTGGTTGCCTAACATGGATAAGACAAATATCATCCTCTATATCTCTATGATCAATCACTATGGAACACTCTTCCTGCTTATGTCCTGGTAGATCAGTTCTGATTAGTAATTAGGGTGCAGGTGCAAGATCACGCTTCCCATTTTTTTTCCTAGTTGTTTCTTCTGACACTTTTTTCTTTCATCCAACATGTGATCAGAGCAGATGAAGGTTTCTTCCAGGAATGGAACTTGACATGTCTAGTTAAGAAGGTAAGGCTTGTGTTTTGCTTCAGAATCTGCTATCAGCTCACAAATTGCTTCTCCTTCCTCACTGAATTTCATGTGTGTAGTTATAGGTTTATTTTAAATGTCTTGTGAAACATGCATTAGAAACCATTACTATACAAATACGTAAATAAAAACCCACATAAGGAATTTAAAAGACTTTAGATAAAATAATATTTGCACAATTTTGCAGGTTAATCTGCTTATTTCTATTGCCCTAACCATTACATATCTTTGAGATATTTGATCTGAGGAGAATAAGATATGAGCTATGCTCAATTTCTAGTAAATCAGTATTTGAAAGCAATCTCTATTCAAAAGAGTAGTTGAGTTATAAGTTCATCAAAATACCATTTTGATTTGCCATTTTTCAGTGTTGATTTGCCATTTATGGGTATTCTCTCATGGAAAATGAAAATGTATGTTTTTATCTAAGAATTAGGTCTATAGTAAGATAATAAATATGTTTAAATATCTATGAACTCAAATGTCTGTGCAGGAAAAATATTTTCATTTTGTTTTTAAAGACTATTATTTCTGTATGAATGAGCCAGGCACAAGTGGAATACTCCTTCTCCAATGTGTATGAAACCAAGTTTTCTGGAAACTCATGAGGAAGGCAACTAAAAACACAGAATCAGTTGTGGGAAAACATTTACATTTTGTTGCTTACTAGTGTGTGCAAATTTTTAGCATAAATGTACTGTTCTCTTGACTTATATTACGTGATCCAATATAGCAGCACAGCAGCTTCATATGGAATGACCAGAACCAGAAACGTAGCACTCTCGTACGCAGTGTGGTGTGTAGTATTTTGGCTCACTTTTCTTGTTATGTCCTGGTTTTGGTGCATCTGTGTTGCTGTCCAGTCATTGCCATAAATTAGTCCTTCTTTTGTCTGGCAGCATTACTGGTGCTTTTCTGCAACCAAAGAATCCCAAGGGACTCTTCCTTGCTTGCACAATCGTAGATAGGGCTTTAAAAAAGTTAAAAAAAAAAAAAAAAGAGACCTCACAGGGTGAAAGTAGAAGAGATCCCACCGAAATAAATAAAATTATAAAAATAGCTCTTTTGTTTTAAGAATATTTACCTAGAACAAACATTAAACACACAGCTGAAGACAAAGTATGGGTAGCCTTTCTACTCTGCCCTTAGAAGACTGTTGCAGTGTAGTCACAAATATTAAATTGAACACAGAATGTTAATGAAAGCTGAGTATTCTTGAGGTCTGAAGTAGACCATTTCACAATTCATTTCTAATTTCTTGGAATTTCAAACAGTAAAAGAAATCTTATGAAGACATAGCATTTGATTTAAATGTAGTTTTCTAAATCTATCCATTTTATGCTCTCTCTTATAGCTGGTAAAGAAAAATATAGCATGCATCATTGAATGGATTCACAGATAATATGGAGAAGGGGCTGATTCTATTTCCTGAGGATACTAAGCTTTTCAGGGTAGTAAAGTTGAGGGTTGACTGGGAAGAACTGTGAAAAGAACCTTTGAATACTGAGTAACTGATAGAATAATTTAGTGCAGATTAAATGTGAAACGATGTGAACAGGGAAAAAAGAGTCAACTTCATCCACACTGTGACGGTCCTGAGATCTCAGGAACGAAACCTCGGCATTACAATTGGTAATTCTATTAAAATGCCAGTTCAGTGCTCAGTAGTGGCCAGAAAAGCATACTAAGTGCTAGGGATTATTAGGAGAGGAATAGTGAAAAAGAAAAACCCAAACCAAAAAAAACAAAACAATATTTTCACTCAGCATGCATTGAAATAACAGAGATCAATTCTGTTCAGTGTAACGACTGTTTTTAGCTTATAACTGGAGGAACCAACAGAATTAACACTATTCCTCTGGAAAGGAAAAACTCTCTTTTGCAATAAACCTGAAATTGGCATCCAGTCTTAAGTTGCCCTGAAATAACAGACTCCATAGCCATGACATTTGGGTCATTGCCCAGCAATGAATGCAAGAGTTTCGCCTGGCAAGGTGGTTTCTGAAAATATTTTGAAATATTTAATCAAAAGTTTGGAAATATAAAAATTGACCAGCTCCGCTGAGTAACTCTGGCCCTCCTAATAGAAGTCTTTTTCTTCCCATTCCCATCTCCATGACTACTTGAACACAGGCTTTGCATTTTTCTCTGACAGATCATCTGAGTGAAAGGAAAGAGTGTCTACAGAAATAGCAGCTGCTCTAAAAACAAAAGGGGAAAGGGCATCTCCACTAACAAAGTTTCAAGCTAGAATGTAGAGGTAAGCAGAGATTTTCCCTTAACCCACAACCCTAACAAAATCTGATGGGCTTCAGGAGAGGAGAGAATGAGGAATGGAAAGGTTATCCAAAATAGATCATAGCAAAGCCTAAAGGGCATTGCTCCAGGTACCTCAGAGGTAACCATATCAGTACAAATATGCTGGCTGGTCTTGCCACTACTTCTGCAGCCCATGTAGACAGGCCCAGGAAAGCTGGAAGAAATGCACCTGAAAAGTACCTCTCATATAGATATGACTCCTGTGCTGTGTAAGAATGAGATTCCTGTTGGGACTGGGTGACATGACTTCATGTCTAAGGTATGTAGAAGAACACAGACCAAGAACTAACCTTAAGTTCTTCATGGGGGATACAAAGATAGGTTCATCAGAAGAACCAAATGACAATAAACACTGGAAGAGCCAACACTGCAGCAATATCTGTGTGTGTATATATATATGAGAGAAAATTAAAACATATCATACATATTGCTGTCATTCAAATGTTTTATATAAGTTGCTCATTATCACAACTTTTGCCACATTTCCAGTTACTTTCAAAAATGCATATTCATTTTCTCTTTCTTGTTCCACAGGATAGAATATACCTATATTATTCCATTATGTGATCTTTATCAATACTGTTTATATGGAATGGTCCTCTCCGCTCAGAATGTTCTGTTCCTTTGATATGTGAACTCTCTGTGCTTGAACGCTCAGTGTTGAGGGTTATCTGTGGCCTTAACTAAGATTTGCAAATTTATAATGTAAATAAAATCACAGTGTGGAGTTATACAGTAGGTGCTTGAATTACAGATTAAAAACTATTTATCTTGGACATTTTATGTGCCCATATGTTGCCTACAAAATGTATTTTTCCCTTATTACATGAGATGCTATAGTGTCTGTTCTGTGACTAAACGCGTTATGCATAAAATAGAAAAGTTCTTATGATACTAAAGCAACATCCACAAATTTCAAATGTCGGAATATAAAGCAAACACAGACAGATTCTGGTAAAAAGTATAGTCACCCAGAAGAACGTAATTCAGATGAAGCTTCTGCACAGAAATAAAAATAACTGTAAATCATGTGTTATTTTTTTGCACTAATCCTTTCAGCTCTAATCACCCACAGCAATGTTATGTGGCAGATGAAGATGTAGTGGAGTAGAACTAAGTGGATATAGCGCTCTCATTGATCCCGCTCGATATAGTATGTCTATCCAGGATTTCTCAATGCCAAACAGCCCATTTACAGTAGTACTAGTTTTCAATGTGCTGCATGGCTCCCAGAAATCGTAGGCAAATATCCATTACATGTACAAGCTGATCTGCTGATCTGCAGTACATTTGATCTGTTCTTTTTCCACGTAGTGTGAATTCTCTGCAAATGTATAGTAGACAACCTGTGCACACTGTCTACCTGTGCAGTACTTGTCAGTGAACAGGACATACAACCATGTTTCTCTTCAGGTTTACCCAGACATACAGACATCTTAAAACATGTTCTTCCATGCCATGTACTTCAATCTATAGCCAAGGATCAAGGTACTCCTGTTCTGGGTGGCTGGCACACATACGAAATCATAATTTGTTTTGTTCAGCCTTAAGAAGTTAGCCAGTTTATTGTTGCCTACAGCTACGTAATGGAAGGGCACAGAAAATGGAGCTGGACTTTTCTCAAAGGCATATGGTAACAGGAGAAAAGGTAAAAACCACAACTTGGAGCAAGGAAAAATCCTGTTAGATATAAGGAGAGACTTCACCATACAAATGGTCAAATATTCAAATGGTCAAATATTGGAACAGGCTGCCAAGAGGTGTTGTGGAATTTCCATCACTGGAGATGCTCAAAACTCAGCTGGACAATGCCCTGAGCAACCTGACCCATTGAGCCTGCTTCAAGCAAGAGGCTGAGTGACCTCCAGAGGTCCTTTTCAACCTACATGATTCTGTGATTCTATTATCTGTTTGAAAGAGACTGAAATTGGCTTCTATTGGTCTGAAAGTCACACTCTTATCACCTTGTCATCTAGATAGTGCCTTTGCTATTGCTTAGCATAAAGTAAATGTAATATAAAGCAAGCTTTTGTTTACCCCTTTCCCTTCCAACAAGACAATAATTTATTTCAGAGACTCTCTTCATCCCGATAATCATCCGAGTGCTATAATTCTCTTCTTTCCTTGGTTATTTCCAAGCTCAGAAACCTGTGTCAGATTCGAGGTTGCTTATTCAAATAAAATCTATTGCATTAGAATTACTGTGATCTGCAGTCTTTATAATTTTACAGTTGATTTGGATTTAATTGATTATGTTTGTATAAGTTATCATTGAAAGAACGATTTGAACTAGAAGATTTAGAAAAGCAATCCTTTTTTATTGAGCTGGAATTTTTTCCCTGCTGGAATTTTTTCCGAATATCCTGATTCATTCAAGTGATTATTAAAAATGTATTTATTTATTTTTAATAGTAAAAATTCACATATATTGGGTGTTCTAATAAATGTACAGGTAAGTACTAGCAGAACTTAACTCATTGGTTTGCCTTCAATGATATAGCTCTTGCACCCTCTGTAAACATTATAGAATAATCTTGGCCCCTCAAAGCATTATTGAGCAGTAGGATATAGATTATAAGGGCATTTTTAGGCACACAGCTCCAAGTGAATTTCAATAGAAAATTATAGCTCTGTGTTTCTGGTTAAATGAACACCAACATTTAGAATCAGGATTTGAATGAAAATACAGGGATCAGTTCACTTAGAACGTATTCTCTCCAATTATTCTCCAGTAGCCTTTTTCTTTTCCTTAACACAAATGCCAAATGATTTATTCAGTACAGTCTTAGTGATAACTGAACATAGAAAATACATATCTTCATACTCATGGTTCTGTTTTTCCATCTGTGTGACACTTTTGTGAACAATGGTTGTTGATACTAGCTTACACTCCTTTCCCAAGAATATATTCAGAGGTTTTGTTTCAGCTCATGACATTTGGGAAATTAGTCTTAGGTCAACATTGCTAGATTAACAAATATGCATGACAGTACTACTTTTTTAATTATCTTTCTTCTCAGAAAATACACCATAGCAAAGAACAGACAAATGCCAAGAGATTTCTCTCTGTTCTCAGGCAATATTCTGCTACTTTAGGGTAGAAACAAACATTTGTAGAAGTCCACACCCACCCAGATAACAGCAGAGGACATTACTTACTCTGTGCCTGTGGTACTCCTGGGGTAAATTGCTACATAACAATCACGTCCCATCTCATCACTGCTTTTTTTTCAGAATCTTTGTCACATGCTCCTCACTGACCTATTTAACAAGATAACTTTAAAATTACAAGTGGCCAATAAGGGAGTCAGCAGTCAGTCTAACAAATACAATTGTTTCTATGTGTATCTGTAATAAGATCTGATTTGGATCCTGATAGGGGTTCTTTTTACAAATCTCTGGGTCTGGATAAATTTTGTTTAACCCTTGAGTTACCAAGAAAGCTCAACTTAGCCAGAATATTAAGGCAGCAGGCTAGCATTTACAAGGGATGTATACAACTTTTGTCAATGTTGTACTACGATCTCACAGTTACAGTTGTGGTAGCCAAAAGTACGTACAAGCGATGACTCCAAGTGCCACAGGAAACCTAATTGAAAGAACTCAGTAGCTGTGCTTTTGCTTTTGTTTCAGTCTAGAGCTGGTGTTAAAATCTGTTTGGTTTTTTGTACTGTATGCATACTTAACAGCTGCACCCTGTCAGGACAAAGAGCTCCTCAGGAGTTGTCCACACATTTTGTAGGTTTGGATCTGAAGTACCAGAAACTGTTCCAACTGTAAATAATTGAGCTGGCATTCTGTCTGGCAGAGATAGGCCATAAACCCATTCTGTTGGGTGTAGAATACCTTCTACTGTTGCCTCATGCTGGGACTAGAACCTGTTCTCAGCCCTGTGTGAAGTTTAACAGCTGCTGGGCCTATGCTAATATGCCTGGGCACGTTGAGACATTTGGCCATAGGCTGTCACCCTGCCCACATGGCAGGAAGAGCACATTATGGTTTTGTGTATTGTCTGGAAAATTGACCCAAATGGGCAGTTGAGACTTGGCACTGAAAAGCTCAGGCCATCTTGCTTCAACCATGGTCATGTAATTTAGCAGCACTTTTCTGCAAGGGTTTTATTTCTAGTTGAGGAGACTGCCTACTGGAATCAGAGAAGCAGTGCGGAAGCACAAATGCTCACTCAAATAGCCATTAAAATGCTGTTTGGATAGCTAATCTTTTTAGCTTATTATTAATAATCAGCATGATGTGATTTATTCTGAATTTGTACAGATAGAATCCCTATGAACCAGAGCAATGGAGTTCATATACATAAATCAGGCAAAAAAAACACAACGAAAAAACCCCACATGGGTTCTGCTCCAGCAACTTGCAATCTGAGGGCAAGGACAGTTGCAATCTAAGGACAAAACAGAGTACAGAGAAACTGGAAAAGAAGATAATAGAGAGAAAATGAAAAGTTTATAGGAGGTGATAAGAGGGGGGAAAAAAAGCACTGTCCGTTTCTTAGATCCACTCAGGAACATATACAACAAAATGCATATCATGATCTATGTAAGCAACATACCCTGCCTCTTAGCAAAGCTTATTAGATTAAGCAGCTTGCTGTACTTACTGGCTAAACATCCTTAAGGCTGCCTGATACACAGTCAGCTTTGAATCAGGACAGAACTTGAACCTCTTTACACTGTCCATAAACATTATCTATATTTACATGAGCGGCTATAATCTCAGCAGTATAGTTATCAAAAAGCAGATCAGAGGAGGATTTAAGCAAGATAATGAAGTAACTTTGCAGATATCTAGCAGGATTTACAGAGGCCAAAGAAGCTTGTTTGAAAGTGTAACAAGAGTTTGGGAGAGGCTAGCATCAAATATTGACCAAGGGTAGGAAATGACCACTTATGGTAATGACTGGAAGGTTAGTTTGCCCAGGAATAAATCATAAAGGACCAGGGAAGCAAAGACAAATAGTTAATCTCTGGAAGACTAGGGAACTGGTGGAGGCATGAATGGAGAGGGGATGGAGAGGTTTTACAAAAGGACAGAAGACCAGTGAAAAAGTTGTTACAGTAACTGAGACGGAAGATCCTAGGAGCTTGCCTGAAAGATTTATAGATGGGTATCTCAATAGGATGGATAATTTTTATTAGGCTGGCAGTAAACTCTTAGCTAGCGTCAACCATGTAAATTCCAGAGTCTTACTGAGCTGTTGTCAAGACTGAACATTTAGTCACCACAGGGGTTTGCAAAGTTGGACATAGCAGCTATCACAGTATTTTCAGATTGTACTGTAAAACATATAGCTAGTTTGACGGTTTGACTGCCAGTGCTTGAGCCTCCATGTGCTATCTACTGGCTGCACATGCAAGGATTCTCTCTGGGATCTGTTAGCATGGCCTCTGCCCCGAGGGCAGAGTCATTTTGGGATGAACTTGTTCAGCAAAACAATGGCTGAAGCAGAGATTCACATACACACAACCAGGACAGTAGCACCAATAGCCTCGCTGCATGAGGCTATCGGCAGCATGCAAGGCAGAGCACAGAATGATTCTGTAGGGTTCCTAGTAGCATCACCATCACTCTCTCCTAAGAGAAAAAGGAAAACATCGAGGAAAGAACAGGAATGAAAGAAAAAAAGAAAAAAGAAAAACAAAAATCCGTCAAACAAAAGAGCCCCTGCAAAACCCCAAAACATTTGCGAGAGTCCTTGAATGGTAAATGGAGAAAAGGTGGATTTCCTGACACTCTTTGCTTTTCCAGGGCTGTCTCCATATGAATGAGTGACTAACTCTGTAACAAGCATAACTTAATGAAAGCTTTCCTTAAACAGACTTAAATGTAATGATGGGGGAAACTCATTGTTTGGAAGTTACTTTAAATGGCTTTTTGCTCATCTATAACTTCCTTGAAGTTCACCTGTAAGCATTTCCTTTCTTGGTTAAATGAGGCAGTAGAGATGGGAGTTTACACTCTCTACTGCTGTTTTCTAGTCCCAAATAAAACACACTCATAGGTTAATCCAGATAATTTAAATATGTGGTATTTTTTTAAAAAAGTATTACTTGTTTCCAGAGTGTACAGCGTAACAGGGTTTGGTGCAAAATCCACAAGTCCTACTACTGTAATGTAAGTAAATAATAATAATAATAATAGCAAGCTGAAACAATAATAATAATAGTAATAATAATAATAATAATATGATAGGCAACACTGGCATTAAACTACTGGAAGTGGTGAGAGAATTGAGTCCACATTATAATATCTATAAAATATATTGATAACATGACATATATCCTAAAAAAATCACCAAGCAGTTCTGTAGCTCAGAGGCTCAAGTGTTCAGCAAAAATTTCTACTCCATTCCCTTGGTACCTTTTCCTATCTGATAGCCCCTTGTATGCAGCAGGTTCATGCAGTTTAATTCCCTTAGTAAATTCACTCTGTATTTCAACTTAACTGCTTAACTGTTAAGTAAAGACAATACATAAACTTTTCTTCCTCCATCTTTTTTTTTCCCATAACATCCTTTCAGGGAGAAGATTACTGTGATTATTAACCAACAGAGAGGTGATAAAAGAGAGAGAAAGAAAAAAAAAAAAAGAATAAAATATCTGTAGAATTTTAATGATTTTGAATAAAACATCTCTTTTTTGTGGTCATTTAATTTGAAGAATCCTGCAGATATTTACAAAATGCCCAACATTTTTCAGAGAATCATTTGGATGACGAGTGCAATTCTCCTTCTACATCAGAACAGTAAAAAGGACTATGCACCATTTAGCTCCCACTCCAACTAAGAAAACAGAGCATTAACATGACTTTAGTGATGCATAGCCTTGTGCAAGTCCTCTGCAGAGGGTGAGTTTCACCCTAAGGGAAGGTTAGGTAGTACATTGTGTATTTAAATAAATGGCTTAGTTTGAAAATTCTCAGAATAACAACACTACAGGACATTCTGTGAAGGAACATGTGAAAATTTATTCATGAATTGGCTCTCTGATAATGAAATACCTACCAGATTTGCATCTCCTTATAATCACCAAGCCAATTCTGCATAGTGAATGGACACACAGACCTCCAGCCTTCTTTCTAAATCTGTTTCAAAGGATGCATTTTATACACCTGTAGGATTTATACATAATGGTGAGGTAGGATTACTTAGGTTTTGCAGTAGGGGTCCCCAGCCTGTTGCCTTTGATTTCTTTGAGTTGTATGTATAACTCCTTGTTTGGATTGATACCTCTGTCTTGACCATTGGATATACTCATGTAGGTCACTGAGTATACCATGGGCAAAATAACAGAAAAATGGTAGTCTTAGCCTTTCTGATGCCAATCTAGGATCTGTTTGCCCACTTATAATGCAGTTATTGTTTCAGCTGTTTCATTAATCATATCAGTCTGGCAACACAAAAGAAGAATACAGAATAATTCAGATATAGAGAAATGCCAGTAGAAATACTCTGATGCATTCAACTGCTGTTACTGTTCTTTTTATTATTCTGCATTGTCTTCTGTGTGATTTTATTACTAGCACATGAAAATGAGAGTGTATCTAGTTTTAGTTGCTGCCTGTCCTCATCTGCATTTCATTGTCTTGATTCTGTGCAAATCCAAGTTAAAGCAAGTTTCAGCATCAATTTGCAACTCTTTCAGATTCTGTTTCTGAGAAGTAAGTTCATAATGGGAGTTTCATTCTCTCAGTGTCAATAATAATCTGTTTTCCTGTAAAAGAAAAAAATGTGAAAATTAAAATGTTATATTTTACTCTGTTTCCTTTTTCTTTCTCCAGACCAGGAAATAAAGTGAAACATAACACTTTAACTTTCCCATTTTAATTTTCATAGGGAAATATGAATGCTTTTTGATATCAATCTCTGGCTTCCAGAAACTAGAATGGCACCAACAAACTCATTTTCATGTGATGCCCTCAAATAGGAATCTATATCTTCCTAAACTAATGATAGATATCTCTGATTAAGAACAGGTGGCTGTGAGTACTAAAAAACTATTGCAATTATCAACATTTTAACTGTAAATGAAGCATGGAGAGTGGTGAATTTTACTCCCTGATATTGGGGACTGGATTCCTTATGACTGTTGCACCCCTAGGAGTATAGCTTGGTCTTTCCTATTACTTCCCCCTTCGAGACATGGAAGACAGTAATTAAATCCCCTTTTACCTTAGTCTTCTCAAGCTTAAATAAACCTAGTTCCCTCAGTTGCTTTTCATATGTAATATGCTCCAGCTTCCTAATCATCTTAGTGGCCCTTTGCTAGCGTTGATCCATGTTGCCAGTGTTGATCCATGACCAAAACTGGACACAGAATCCCAAATGCAGTTTAACAGGTGTTGAATAGAGGGGAATAAGCCCTTGCCTTAACCTGCTGGTTATACTTATGGTAATGAAGTTTGGCCTTCATCACTGCAAGGGCACATCGCTGACTCACATCCAACTCCCTGTCCACCAGAACCCCCAGGTCCTTTTCCCAGTCAGTAAGTTCCCAGTCTGCAGTCATGTAGAGGGTTATTCCATTCCAAGTGCAAGACTTCCTACTTGAACTTCGCAAGTTTCCTCTTGGCACATTCCTTCAGTTGTTTAGGCCATCTGAGCAGTAGTCCTGGTCTCCAGTGTACCAAACGTTCCCCCCAGTCTGGTGCTATCCACAGGCTTGCAACTTGCAAATGCCTGACGCTCTTGGACAACATGCTACTGAAATGTTTCTGAGCATGTTCAGGCACATAGAAGTGTTTAGGGATTTTCAGGATGAGCAGGCACCTGATTCCATATAAATCATTCTCTTCTGCACAGGCACTTAGCCCTGCCTCATTCATAACCTGGCAGCTTGTGTCCTGTACTTAATCTCCCTGTGCCTTATTTCCTTACTGGTAAAAAAAGACATGATAGAAATATGGAATGTTTTAAAGATAATTAGCTCTGTTCTACCAAATGATATTTCCAAAACATCAAATTTACCATCAAATGAGAAATAACAGTATCTGCCTCTGACAAGCTACCATCTGAATGACCGATTGAACTAAACTGGGCACCTGATTTGTTGTAAAAGCATCACAAGAAAAGGAAGAGACCTTCAGTGCAGTAAAAAGTAATGGACTAATTTGGGAAGGCCTTTATTGTATGAAAGGTAGCATGAAAGACAATGCAGGGAATCTGACAAGACTCTCTGCAACAGACTTGACTTTGCCTGAGAAAGTATTTACAGTTATATTACCTATTTGCTTTGTCCAGCAACATGCATGAATGAACAGTGGTCCAGCAGAAGAAAAGAAGTATTGACACCTCTTATTACTGGAGTCCTATAGATGCCGCTTCAGTATCTCTGTGCCATGTTTGTTGTTATTCCTCCTTCGTCTCTTACATCAATTTATACAAAATACCATCCACCACTACCGAAAAAAAAAAAAACAACAACCCAACTTTGGCTCCCTCATTTCTTTCTAAAAGGTAATATACCATGTGAAAATGTAGTTTTTGCTGACAGGTTGTGAATGTACACAAAATACAGGGTAGCTCATATGCTAATATGAGCATAGAGCACAGCTGTTTTCTCTTTTCTATGTTGGCTGAAAATTCTGTCTCTTCTGATATTGTAACTTCAATTTTCCTGCAAAATTTCACTACAATAAATCTTCTAAAAATGAAAATCTGCTTCACTGATATGAATTAACACAGACGCTAATAACCTGTTGATAATATTACAATATTTACAATACCATATAATCTGTAGGCCCAGGTGAATAATTCATTAAAAAAAACCAATTCAATTGACTTCCCCGGTTTTGCTGTACTTGTATTGTCTGTCCATATATTAAAGTCTTCTCTACATTTTACTTAATCTAAGTTACTTTTTAGAATACATTTAGTAATTAATTCTATTTATATTTATATTTATATTTATATTTATATTATTTATATTTATAGAGTGTGAAGAAGTGTCCCTGAATAGACATGAGCAGGTTGAAAGTTTATGGGTAAGAATTAGAGACCGAGGCAGAAAAGGGAACCTTGTGGTTGGGGTCTACTACAGGCTGCCTGATCAAGGGAAGCCTATTGACGAGGCCTTTTTTCTTCAGCTACAGGAAGCTTCGCGCTCACAGGCTCTTGTCCTGATGGGGGATTTCAACCACCCTGACATCTGCTGGGAAAGTAACACGCAGGCAGTAGGCAATCTAGGAGACTCCTGGAGTGCATGGAGGACAATTTCCTAAGCCAGGTAATAGATAGCCCTACCGGAGGGGATGCAGTACTGGATCTGGTGGTCACCCATGTAAGTGAGCTCATTGGTGATATCAGGATTGGAGGCAGCCTCGGCTGTAGCGATCATGCACTAGTAGAGTTCACTGTCCGGAGAGGTAAGGGTTGGGTGAAGAGTATAGTCAGGACCCTGAATTTTAGGAAAGCAAATTTCCAGCTCTTCAAGGAGTTAATCAACAGGACTCCCTGGGAAATGGCCCTCAGGGACAAGGGAGCAGAATAGAGCTGGCAGGTCTTCAAGGATGCTTTCCATAGGGCACAAGAGCTCTCGATCCCCAGGTGCAGGAAATCGGGCAAGGAAGGGAAGAGGTCGGCATGGCTGAGCCAAGACCTGTGGGTCAAACTAAAGGCCAAGAAGAGATTACACAGGCAGTGGAAGAAGGGACTGGTATTTTGGGAAGAGTACAGGGACGCTGCCCGGTTGTGTAAGGATGGGATCAGGAAGGCCAAGGCTCGGCTGGAGCTGAACCTGGCGAGGGACGCGAAGAATAATAAGAAGGGCTTCTACAGGTACATTAACCAGAAAAGGAAAGTTAAGGAAAGTGTACCCCCTCTGATGAGCAGTAGTGGCAAGCTGATAACAGACGAGGAGAAGGCTGAGGTACTCAACAACTTTTTTGCCTCAGTCTTCACTGGCAATCTCTCTCCTCACACCTCCTGAGCCAATGGGCCATTTGATGGGGATTGGAGGCCAGAGGTCCTCCCACTGTAAGAGAAGATCAGGTTCATGACCACCTGAGGAACCTAAACATACACAAATCTATGGGTCCTGATGAGATGCATCCTAGAGTCCTGAGGGAATTGGCTGATGTAGTTGCTAAGCCACTCACCATGATACTTGAAAAGTCATGGCGGTCAGGCGAAGTCCCTGGGGACTGGAAAAAGGGAAATATTGCAGCCATTTTTAAAAAGAGTAAAAAGGAGGACTCTGGGAACTACCGACCTGTCAGCCTCACCTCTGTGCCTGGGAATATCATGGAACAGATCCTCCTAGAAGCTATGCTAAGGCACATGGAGGACAGGGAGGTGATTCGGGACACTCAGCATGGCTTCACCAAGAGCAAGTCCTGCCTGACCAACCTAGTGGCCTTCTATGATGGAATAACTACATCAGTGGATGAGGGAAGAGCTACGGATGTCATCTATCTGGACTTCTGTAACGCCTTTGACAAGGTCCCCCACGATACCCTCTTCTCTAAATTGGAAGCATATGGATTTGATGGGTGGACTGTTCGGTGGATAAGGAATTGGCTGGATGGTCACATCCAGAGGGTAATGGTCAATGGCTCGGTGTCCAGATGGAGATCAGTGACAAGTAGTGTCCCTCAGGGGTCCATACTGGGACCAGTGCTGTTCAATATCTTCATCAATGACATAGACAGTGGGATCAAGTGCACCCTCAGCAAGTTTGCAGATGACACTTAGCTGAGCGGAGCAGTTGACACGCCTGAGAGAAGGGATGCCATCCAGAGGATCTGGACAGGCTGGAGAGGTGGGCTTGTGTGAACATCATGAGGTTCAACAAGGCCAAGTGCAGGGCCCTGCACTTGGGTCAGGGTAATCCCCAGTATCAGTACAGGCTGAGGGATGAAGGGATTGTGTGCAGCCCTGAGGAGAAGGACTTGCGGGTACTGATAGACGAAAAGCTGGACATGAGCCAGCAATGTGCTCTCGCAGCCCAGAAGGCCAGCCATATCCTGGACTTCATCAAAAGAAGTGTGGCCAGCAGGTTGAGGGAGGTGATTCTGCCCCTCTGCTCTGGTGAGACCCCACCTGGAGTACTGTGTCCAGCTCTGGGGTCCTCAGTACAAGAAGGACATGGACCTGTTGGAGAGGGTCCAGAGAAGGGCCACAAAAATGATCAGAAGGATGGCATACTTCTCTTACGAGGAAAGGCTGAAAGAGCTGTGGTTGTTCAGCCTGGAGAAGAGGAGGCTGCGGGGAGACCTTATTGCAGCCTTTCAGTACTTAAAGCGGGCTTATAAGAAAGATGGGGACAGACTTTTTAGCAGGGCCAATAGTGATAGGACAAGGGGTAATGGTTTTAAACCAAAAGAGGGTAGATTCAGACTGGATATAAGGAAGACATTTTTTACAATGAGGGTAGTGAAACACTGGAACAGGTTGCCCAGTGAGGTGGTAGATGCCCCATCCTTGGAAACATTCAAGGCCAGGCTGGATGGGGCTCTGAGCAACCTGATCTAGTTGTAGATGTCCCTGCCAATTGCAGGGGGGATGGACTAGATGACCTTTAAAGGTCCCTTCCAACCCAAACCATTCTATGATTCTATGATTCTGGTTTTTTGGAAACTGGCTTCACAATAATATTTAACAATTAAAATCATAAATTCTTATACATTTTCTATAAAATTACTTCAGTGAAAGAAAAGAAAAACATTCAGAGATATGTTTGCATTTACAGTCTATGTATTTTTGCTGTATGACAAAAGAAAATTTCAAAGCAGTTTTGTTATTCACCAGCAATGCTTCAAGCTACACCTAAACTGATGAAATAACAGGGGATTTCAGGAAAGGGGAAATTTAATATATGTATTTGGTGTTCTTGTAAGAAAGTTTAATAAGAAAAGCCACTTTTTTATTTCATGTCAACCAGTCTAATGTTTTATCCAGCATAAGGAAGTGAACCTACTGTTTTAAGAAATCTTTTCAGATTCCCTCCACTGGACTTTTAATATTTGTTAAATTGATGAAGGCCACTCAAGGAGCTTGTAATCAGTCTTGCAAATTTCTAGCAGAGTGTACCTCTAATAAGCTCAGACTTGCATCCTAAATGAATTTTTTTTATATACAGTTGCAAAATCTCCAAGGAAAGTTTCTAGCACAATCAGTTCTAAATAAATTATGAGACACCTGGCTGTCTAACGAGGAAATTAAAGCACAAGACAGAAAATGTGTAATTTTGCAACTATTAAAATGGTAACTTCAATGTCATGGGTGGCAGGAAGTAAAAATGTACAGTCTAAAAAGTGAAACTCTAAACAGCTGTTTTTAATTTATTTTAGGCTTATTAAATTAAGAGGGCATTAAACAGCATCATTTTACCATACCTATTAGTAAATATAAGTTGGTGATTAAATGTGTCACTTTGTTTGCTTTCTTTGTTGAATTGCAGGGAGATCTTGAGGCATTGTTTTTTTTTTTAAATTTCTATTAATACCTATTTTTAGGGCTATTGGCCATTTGCACTTGTCACTAACACTAGCATTCAACATTGCTCCCTGTATAGGGTTTATGTGACAAGATGTTGGCAGCGGGGAGCTGCAGAGGTGGCGCCTGTGAGAAGAGACATGGGTCTGCCCTGTACCAGACAGAGCCACTTCCAGCTGGCTCCAAAATGGACCCACCACTGACCAAAGCTGATCCCATCAGCAATGCTGGTGGCACCTCTGTGAAAACATATTTAAGAAAGCTGCACAGCAGCTGGGAGAGACAAAAGACAGAGAAACAACTCTGCAGACACCAAGGTCAATGAAGAAGGAGGGGAGGAGGTGCTGCAGGTCCTGGAGCAGCGATTCCCCTGCAGCTCGTGAAGCCCATGGTGAACCAGGCTGTTCCCTGCAGCCCATGGAGGACCACGGTGGAGCAGATATCCATGCTGCAGCCCATGGAGAACCCCACTCAGGAGCAGGTGGATGTGCCCTGAAGGAAGCTTCAGCTCCTGGAGAGCCTGTGGCGGAGGTGAAGTGTTATGAACTGACCACAACCCCCATTCCCCATCACCCTGTGCCGCTCAGGGGGAGGAGGTAGAAGAGCTGGGAAAGAAGGAGAGAAGATGAGCCTGGGAAGAAGAGGAGGGTGGAGGGAAGGCGGTTTTAGTTTTGCCTTTGCTCCTCATTGTCCTACTTTATTTTTAATTGGTAATAAATTAAATTAATCTTCCCAAAGTTTACTCTGTTTTGCCCATGACAGTAATTTGTGAACAATCTCTCTGTCCTTATTTTGACCCGTGAGCTTTTTCATCTTATTTTCTCCCTCTGTCCTGCTAAGGCAGGAGAATGAGAGAGCAGCTGGGTGGTCACCTGGCAGCCAACCAAGGTTAACCTACCACACTCTTGAACAGAATTTGGTCTGTAAGTATAAAATATAGCATCTTCATGAAAGCTTGATAGGTTGAATATTGTTTTTCAGTTTATTTACTCTAAATAGGCTGTGATCTTTCCTGAAACAAAGTGTTAACTAGAGCAGGGAGCTCTTTAGAAGAAAAGAGGATGCTCCTGTAATTGCCATGTTAGCCTTAGACTCAGAAATCTAGAAACAAACATTTTTTTTCTTTGATGATATTGGCAAAGTACTATAGATTATGGAGGGAGTGACGGATCTGATTGATTGTGAAAAATAAGGAAATTATCTCTGTACCTTTGAGAAGAAAGTATGCTAGGTACTGTGAAATACTGGATATTACTGCATAGTCACTAAAGTATTGACAGAAGAAATGATAAGAGACCATCTGTGATTTTTGTCTTTTTTCCTTCTTCTCACTTAAAAAAAAAAAAAATAACTGCGGGAGTAGCTCAAAAATGTCAGTTTTTATTTAAAAAGCAAAGTTTCTAGAAATTCAGTGTTAAGAGTGAAAATCCATTACTGGAAATTTTCTCCTAAATTTAATTTTCTTATAATACATTATAAAGAAAGTAACAGCCTTTGCTATAGATGCCTTAGGACAGTTCTCTGCCCTGCAATGGTATTTGGAGCATTTGGAATTTGCATTTGCATTGCAAATACCATTTGCAATGGTATTTGGATTTTTTAACTTTCTTCCAATTTATCCAAATAGCTATTCCACCGTCTCTAACATGCTTTGTTTTCTGAAGTACAGAGATCATTTCCTTATTTTCACAGTCCGATCCATCACTCCCTCCAAATTCCTAGAAATAGAAGCTTCATCTTCTGACTTTCCAGCAAGATCTCTAGCTTCCTCCAGGTGGGCATAACTTCCTATATTGCTTACTGTGTCTAGGAAATATGTAAGAAGAAGGAATATTCCCTTACCCCCAACGACAGGAAACTAAAAGATAGACAGAAAAAAAACATGTTAGGCTTTTTGCTTCCTGTAAACCTAGTTCAGATATGTGAGGGTGCTGGCTATTCACATAAACAGATAAATAAATAAATACTTAGACTGTCCAGAATCAACCCAAATTTTCTAGTATAGTCAGCCAAGTACTAGAATCGGTTTTATATTGACCCGAGTCTCAAGCCATGTACTTTGCATATTAGGGTGGAATTTTTTTATGTCTTTATATGTACTATCAATGGTGCTTGAGAAATTTTACTTAACTGAGTATTGGCTATTTTTGGATGACTTTCATTGTATTTTGAAATGGTAGCCTATATTCAAATATAAAAATGACAAAGTGAATAGGGTGTTGAACTTGATGATTTCCTGGTGCCCCTTCTAGTCTGAATTATTCCATGACTCTGAGATTTTGCAAAAGTGATGGATGGAATGAAAAGAACTCATAGATCATGTCTGTAAAGCCTGTAAGTGATGCAGGTTGTCAAGAGCACAAATTTTGAATATGAAAGCCATCTGCAGAGGTTTATGATAACTCCAGTTCTTTATGGTTTGATGGTGAGGGTCTTCTGAAACTAGTCATTGGAAAAGGTTGAGAGAACAGATCTAGAGTAACCTCCTGAGTGATGACCTAATCTCTTTTTCTTCCTTGCTATTGATGGTACTTCAACAATTCTTACTGTGGGCAAGACAAAGCCATAAATTTTTAAGCAGAAGTCCTCATTAATATAAATGGGTTTTTCCACTTAGCAGGAGATAAGACCCTGAGTTTTCACTCTCCCTTCACTATCCTTTTTTCTTGGGTTTTTTCCCCTCCTAAACAGACCTGAGTTGTTTTCGCTAATATTCTACTTCCATTTACTTTTTGCTTTAACCAATTACTTGACTCATCTCAAATCCATCACCTTGATAGTTGTAAATGACCTCCCTGAAGCAGTAGTATACTGAAATCTGTACTTCTCATGGACTCTTCCTCCTCCTTTTTTTCTTCCCTTCCAAGATTTAATTCTCAGCTCCACCAGTTGTGTTCTCTGCTCATTTCTTCAATGGAATACGTAACAGAAATACTTGATTTCCCCTATTAATGGAATTAAACTCTTGTCCAAGTTCCTTGATTATTCTTCACCATAGATAATCTTCCACATCAGTAAATTTTAAACACATTTACTTAAATTATTATTTGCATCTTTCCATTTTATTTATACTCAGTTTGTAGCAAGATGCCGAAATTAGATGGAAAATGTCAATACCATGAAAAATTATTTTGAAATACCGGTTAGAACTTTGCTGCAGAAGTCATTTACCACAGCAGTAGAAAACTAAAATAAAAGTTGTAGCAGAAATGAGAAAGTGTGTCACTTTAGGAAATCTCTTTATATGCACTGTAAGCATCAAGATTATATTACAAATATGTTTTCACTTCTGAATGAAGCTTTACAAGAGTACTTGAATTTGAATAAATGATTAAGATTAATACTTATTAGAACATTCAAAAACCTACTCCTTATTGTCACACCAGCCCATTCTGTGATTCGGCTCTCATCACTTCCATCAGTCCACCTGCTTATCATAGCCTTTCTCTCTCCCCTGCTACTCATCCAGTTTTGGTACCTTATGCTATAATGTTACTTCCTTGTTCCAGCATTTTCCTATAATTGTGTCTACACATTACTGAAAAAATCAGCAGAGAATTTGACTTCCAGCTGACATGCAACTGGATAACTACTATGCTTATGTAAACAAAGACTGTTCAGAGGCTTACAACTGGAGCACATATTAATTACATTTGCACCGGTGAAGATATCTCTGACATCCAGGCAAACACCTGTCAAAATGTCAAGTCCCATTTCCAAAGCAGGGGCAGTGCTAAGTCTTCTCATTCAAAAGGTTGCAGGAAGGATTTTGTATTCAACTTTAAAAATTTGCAGGACCTTGCTGTACATTTGGGGGTTGGAGAGCTGACAAATATTGCTCACGAAATTGTAAAAATGACCTTGGTTGTATCTTTCATCAGTCCCATGTGCCATAGTATAAGAATGATAGGTGATCTTACACATCAACAATCTGTAACTTCAAGGAGCAAGTGACTCTCTGGAGTAGCATCACAGCGAGAGTTGTGCTTTAGCAATTCTAGCAGTGGTGAGATCATGCTGTCTTGCTCTAAGTAGAAATCTGCATTGACATAAATGGGTACTTCTGACTACTAATCAATAAAAATAACTGACCTTCAGTCTTCTCTCTACTTTCATAGTGCTTATTTTTTCTTTCTCCTGGCAGATACAGACCGGTTTTCTAAGTTGCCATTGGCCTCTTGTTTTGCAGCCACATCACCAGTTTCCCTCTATATCTAATCTTCCCCTCATTTTTCTTTATTTTTTATCCTAAATTGATCTATTGCAAACTTGTGTTAGTTTTCCCAGAACTAATTAAAAATCATATTTAAATAGATTGCAGTTAAAAATATTCAGTTTAACAAGTTAAACTCCCACACATTTCAGATGTTCCTTTTTGTTGTAAAATATTATTTACTATTGTCAAAACTGCAATACCATTTTTCCAACTTTTTTGTTTCATTTATTAATAACAAATGTATTCGTAAACTGGACACCAATGTTTTCTCAACAATACTTTAATGAAGGGTTCTTTATCTTAGTGCAAATGTACTAATGAAGAGATCAAAGTAAAAAACAAAAAAAAAAAACCAAAAAAAAACATCAGTAATGGCCTGATACAATTTCTTAACGATGAACTAAAAACCAGACTTATTAGTGAGGTGTCATCAGTCCTTTCATTAATATGACATGGTTTTCTTGAAAAGGGGATTCAACATCATGGATTTTACTCAGTGCCTGGTGTTCAAATCAGATCTGAAAATTGATTTTTTGCACTGGGCAGTAGCATGTCTGGATTTTCCAGAGAACAAGTGGAGACAGGACAAGTGGCAGAGGACAGTGACGCAACTTTCTATTCTGTGCTTGGGCAATAACTGTTGAAGAATGGCAAGAAGCCTGACAAGCAATGCCCAAGTGAAAATGAAGCAGTGCACAATGTTTGTAACTGCTGGTTATTCAGGTCTTCTAGCATGGCTGAAATTTGAGATTTCATTCTGGGAGCCATCAAAGAACTTCACTAGACAAGAAATCAGCTTCTAAAACTTTGTTTCTTGACTAGTACAAAATAGCTAACACTGTCAGCACTTGGAGATGCGGAGTTCCCAGCATTAAAATCTGGTAAGCACTACTCGCAGTTCATACGCTTGAAGACAAGTTATCTTAAATACTGTTAACAGGTAACTCAGAATTAATATATATGCATATATTTTTCTCACATTATTTAAAAGATGTCATACATTATTACACTAAATCTAGAATTTTAAAACTGTTGTCCAAAGTCTACAATTGATAAATGAAAAAGTATAGACAAAGAAAAGATACTCTTTTAAATAGTGTTGTTTCTTTTAGTTATCAGGTGAGAGAAGACTATTTTAAGAGTGTGTCCAATTAGCCTATATGTGGTGCATTTAATAAATCAAAGAAACTGAAACTCAATTAAAGTATTATTATTCTAAACAATGAGTATAATTAATCTCACTTAACTATCTAAAGTGTATTTAATTCTTGTGACCTGCATAAGGTATCTATCCTAGTAGGAGACAAAATTACTTTTGAGTGCCCATTTCTCTCTACTGACTGTAAACAAAGACTAGAGTGATTCTCTTAAATGCTGAAATTTAATTTAGCAGTTTCCTTTTTTGTAACAAATTTGTATTATAAAGAAGAATATATTTCTCATCTTTCTTACTTTTAATTTTGTTATTGCTTTATCCCTTTTATTAACATCAGCTCTTTAAGACCTTTTAGGACACAGTGACATAAATCAAATAGTTCTAGAAACTCCGGTATGGATACCCACATAAGTTGAATTAAAGCTGAGATGACCATTTCAATTTCTGTGTTGCTTATGATACGCTAGCAAACCTGCCCTCCAGATTGCAGATCAATTAGAAACTAAGGGTTAGCAAGCTAATTTCTTGCTTCCTTTCAATACACTACATTATCTAGCCAACTTAGAAATAAAACAAACCTCCAACATGCATCCTTCTTTACGTTGATTTCTATTTTACGGAACTTCATAATGTCCTTTAATTGTTAACAAAGAAGAATGCATTCCCGTATAAAACATCATCATAACATGAAAAAATGTTTAATTTCTCCTCATTATTTCATTGTTTTCCATGTTTCTCCCCAATTTAATACTTCTACCAGAGAAAAAAATGGACATATTTACAGAATAGCAATGCAGATTGATTCTATTTGCATCTGTATACTTCTTGCAATGGATGCCACTTTTCATTTACAAATCCTTATCTATGGTATTTCCAAATATCATTAACAGGAGACTGCTCATTACATCAACCACTGTAATATTACTATGATGGAAATTAAAAACTAATTTGATGGGGTGTCATGATCAAACTCATTTTTACATACAAGTTAAAATTAAAACCAGATCTCTATAGCAAGGACTTTTTTGTTGAAAGCTCCTGAAAATAAAGAAAAAATAAAGTAATATATTTATCAGATGGTTTTATCCTATTAGTGTGCCTTCATGCTAAAGAAACTATTGAAGGTAGATGCTAGGACAAGATTTTTATATGTTGCTGACCAGTATGTATCAAAAATACTTTTTTTTTTCCAAAGAGGAAACTCATTAAAGAATTGAAAAATGTAAGAACAAGACTCAGTACACAGCACTGAGAATATAAATTAGGCATGGTCTAAAATCCAAAGGTGGTATCATACTCAGGCTCCCATGCAGTTAATGAAAAGACTACTAGTATAAAAGCTAGAGCATAACCTACCATTGGACATACATTCAAGGGAGTAAAATAAGCAGTTATCTTAAAATAGTATTTCAGGGCAAGAGGGATTGTCAAACTGTACAATATTAGTACTAACAAAAGCAGATAATGAATCCAATATATCTGATATCCAAATTGATTTGTAAAGCATTGATTGATCTAAGTTGCCTAAGGTACACAAAATGGTAAAAGAAAACTGCAGAAGGATGTTACGTGTAAAACTGACATACTTCTAATTTGGTCTCTGAATTCATCCCGTCTGAACTGGGAAACTGATTGCCTAATACTCCCTGTATTCCTGAGGAGAATTCACCTCTTTCCCTTCCTTGGAACTACAGAGAACTGCGGCAGGTAACTTGCCTCCTAACTTAGATGCCCAATACCTTTAAAAAACTTGCCAGACATAATTATATTACATTTCTATTCTCTGTCTGCAGTATATCACAAAATCACTCTAACTCTGAATAGAACTGAACAGACAGTTTCCATCTGTCTTTGAATGGCCACAAGAGCCACATAATGCACGTGATTTACATACTGATAAATCACAAAAGAATTTTTCATGTATGTGTATTTTTCCTTTGCCCAGATGATGATTTCAGTGGAAATAATGTGAATAGTAACAGAGGATCATAGAAATATATTGCAGTTAGTGTTAAAAATGTACAGATTTTTCAATTTCCATAGTCCAACCTGGCTTCCAAAACCAGATTTCAATCAATAAATGATTATTTCTAGTATTATTTTTCAGCTTGCAGCCAAAAACCTTTTATATATTAAAAAAACCCTATGCATTCATTTGCAGCTATGCAGGTTGTTTCAGTGAGTGTCAGACCTTGTCATAATCTGTAATAAGTATTGTATATTGTCACTGGCAACAGTGGGTTTTAAGATAAATTAAATGACACCAGTTCAAAGGCTTCACTCTACCACAACCTATCCTTTCACACTTTCTCCTTTCCAGTACTGCACCCAAATTATGTTTTTAGACGATTAGATTTATACTCCTGAACAGACATAATTCTGTAAATATGCTGAGTGCATGTATGCATTCTTGCAAACTAGACTTATAACTACAATTTATGTCCAACAAACCAGATTAATTTTAAAATGGCTTTCTTTTGCCAGGACAGAGAAAAAAGCAACTGTAACATGCTGGGGAATCTGATCTTTTATACAGAAAGATTTAAATGTGTTCAACTTCCAAGTTTATGATTTCCTGAGAGAAAAATGCATAGGACTATACAGATAAGGTAGTTGACACAAGACAGCAGATGTTTGTGATGGCTTCAGTATGACTGTGAAGGACAAAACTAAAGTGAATTATTGCTCCCTATGCAAGATAAACTGATTTTAATTTATTAAATAATTTTAACTATTAACTACTTTTTACACTTACTTCAAGGGCAACGAAGATACTATAAGCATAGCAGGCCATGATCCAAGTCTAGGAAATCTGAGGAATAGTAAAGCAGCCAGATGTGCTCAGTTTAAAATCATACACTGCCGATAAAGAAATGTTTTCCTTATTTTGAACCTTTATTTCCAAGTAGTAAATCTTTCAAGTGTCTGGGGTCCTTCTCTTTCATGTTAAAAATTCTGAGCAGCAGACAGAAGGAGTGTATTTAACTACTCATTGTCAGATATGTAAGATTTAAATAACAGGATAGGATAATTTTAGTGCTTTGAAGACTTATTCCCAACTTCCACTGCTAATTTAAAAAAAAAATATATCCTCAGTATCTATTGTTCTTGAGCTGTACAGGTGTTCTAGTGGAGGGGACAGTTCCTGCTCTGAACCTACAAACATTACACACAATAAGGAGGGACTGCCATGAAAAAAGTCAGAACAAAACTCACAATTAGGTGTATAATCATAACATCCAGAGTCTACAATGGAAATGTCTTTGTCTCATGACATGTTATTAGTGATGCACCTGTTGGTTCAGGAAAACTCTTCTTTGCTTCCCTATCATACTTTGCTCTTATGTTTATAGTTCTAACCATGAACTGTATTAGGGCCAAATGTTTCAATGAAAACTCATTACCTGACATAACAAACATTTCTTGTAAGAACATGAAATAAGGCAGGAAATAATATATCTTACTAGCCACTGAGGAAATATCTAAGTAGTACTAAGCACAAAATTTTTGTCACAACTATCTTATGACAGAACATTTTTTTTTTTTTATAACTTACAAAGATACTTATAGTTTGGAAAATATTTAACTTTATTTTTAAAAAAATAAATCTTGCAGCTGGAAAGCAAAATCCTGCGGGTTAATTGTCCTTTAAAGCAGGACAATAGTCTAAGAATGAAGGCTTCCATCACTGGCAAGTCTTGCATGACTTCTAGCGTAATAATAAAAAGGAAGGTACGATGGGAGTTGTCTCTAGCCATAAGACTAACCCCAAGAGAGAAAAGGATCCATGAGGCATCAGAGTACAACTCTCAGAAATGCTTCAGCAACAATTCAGAATTATTTCCTTTGTGCCACAAGAGGTTTTGCTTGTTACTTAATTTAACAATTGATTTCATCTCTGGGTAAACTTGAAAAATGCAGAGGTTTTAGATGAAGTTTCTACCACCCTTTCCTTTGATTTTCATTCTTTCTTCTGCTTCATTTCTATCAGTATATGAACTTGATCCAAGTCATATGGAAAGATAAGGAAATATACACCAGTAAAGGTTAAAACAAACTATACAGTGTTCCTGATAGGCATTCATTGCCTTTCACATGCTTCAGGGGAAAATCAGTAGGACCCAATAACTTCCCTGAGTTACTCTAAGGCAATATATTTGTAAATTCTGCTTTGAAAATCTTTTAAATTAATTGTATGTTGCATCTGGGTAGCATTCACAAAGTAAATCAGGTAACAGCTATATTATTGGATATAGTTTTGTATAGCTTTCTTATTCAATATATGTTTCAGCTTATAAAAAGGCAATAGTAGCTCTGTCAAAAAGTAATATGAAGTACATGATAGAACTGAGAAAAAGAAGGAGGAATCTAAAAACTATCATGACCTCAGTATTTTATTTAATAGTTCTATCTCAGAGATAAAAATCACAAGTATACACAGAGACTGGAAATCTTTGAATTACACTAAATCTACACAGGTACTCCTGACACAGACAATATTTTTGTCCTTTTTTATAGATTACTGTATGTTATCCTCCTTCAAAGGGGTATGGCTGAGCAAGAGAGGGAAGACTGTTTGTTTGCTGTGTTTTGGCTGGGACACCCTGGGCAGGTGGAACTCATATGAGGAGACTGACTGTTCCTTGAGATGAAATGCAAGAAATTCCAAGAGGGCTATGGTGTGATACCTCCTTAGGAGGGAACTGGTTGAGCAAGTGCTGATTGACTGTGATGCACTGCAGAAGGGCAGGGAGCTGACATGAAGTCAGTCCTTAGTATGGAAAATAAGCACTGTTCTTAGAGACTTAGGGGCTCTGTAGGTTCTGTTGCAAACCAAATAAAAACCCTACTGAAAATTTCTGAACTGAAATGAAGCTCAGAAAAAGGGATTCTGCAAGGTTTTGTAGAATCTATGGAAGTTTCTCCATAAAGTACTCTAAAATAGGCTGAAAGATAGGAGGGTTTGAGAGGACTTTATCTGAACTGGTTCTTCATTCATTACTGTCAACATGGAACGTCTAAGGACAAGGACCTAGGTAAAGAACAGGGATTCTGATCTGCCTGATTGTTTACTGCACTACATTTCATCTCTTTTCAACATTTTAAGGTTTTACATCTCCAGGTTTTATGTCCACGATTCTTTCATGGGTTCTGTGGTCAGTTATGCAAGAGAAATGCAGAATGGCAAAATTGGGAATGAAAATAATAAACAATGTTGCAAGGGAATTAAATATAAAACATGACAAGCTACTTAAATATATAAAAAGCCAAGAGCTCTGTCAGGAATTACTTGAGCCATTAAAGGATGAGTGGGAAGTTAGTGACAAATACTGTAGCTGGCAGCCTGAAAGAATGCTTTGCTTCACTATGCACACAAATAAATGGAGGGTCAAATCCCAGAGAGTAAGGAACAGTAAATTTTCCTGTGGAGAGAATTAAAAACTGCGGAACAGGGAAAGTTTAGAGCCTTTATGTCTGTCCCAGAGCAGATAGTTCAGAGTAGTCTATTAAACGTGGTAAAGGTATTGAGCCTATATGCCTTATAGCTGTGAATGATGATGGAAATAGCAGGGGATCTGGGAAAGGCACCATATGGGCTTTTGAAAGTGTGTAAACAGCTAAGGAAAGTAGTATCACAGAATTGCTGATTCTGTGTCAGATTGTCCCTGCCAAGAGAACAGCAGTACAAATGGGGAGAGATGGGAATAGGGGGGCAGAATTTCTCTTCCTACTGGGCACTCTGAGCAGAGCCTAAAATAGGTGCCATCATTTGCACTTACTAGAGGACAGAAAGTGGCTTGTTGAGGAACAAACAAAGAAGTCTGAAGGACATTAAACCCAAAATAGTCTGAATAGGGATATAGAATATCCCTCCACCATGCAGAGCACCCCTGCGACTGTGGTCCCCAAAGGCCTGCCTGTATACTTCCTCCCTCCCTCTTTAATTCAATCACTACTGAAACCCCACTGTTGCTGTGAAATTCTGTGCTGACAGTAAGGAAATTCCCTAGAGTTCTGTTGTGGCTGGTATTCTTTCCCTTTCAGCTCAATGGAAGAATGAAAAACTACATCAAATGAAGCAAAAAATGCATAAGAAGAGCAACTGGATCCCTGATATGAACTAAGAGAGTCTGGGAGGGATTGTGGGGGTGCCCTTAACTTGCACTCTGTAGTCCCATAACAAACTACGTTTGGAGTTTGCATTGGGAACTGGAGAACTCTGAGAGCTGTACTGTCCTCGCTGTCACTCTGCTGCTTCTCGTGACAGCCTTTATTGGTTAATGTGTATCTCATGATACCATTTTTGCCTACCCATCTCATCCAGCTATCCCAGCTCAAAGGGGTAGCTCAAAAGGATGCTCAGTACCATTCAGTTCTGTTGCTGATTTCAGGTGGGACATGAGACATAGTTATGAAATATATAGAAATGACATTGTTTTGTCTTTATACTGTTTTTTTTTACTTTATACTGTTTTCTTAGGCAAACTCCATTGAAATCACAGGGAATTTTTATTTTAATACAGATTTCCAAACTGAGTTATTTTTGATGCTTGCTGTAACTGAGACAATGAAAATAATCTCTCTTTCGTGTTACAGTCTTAGTGTAGTGCACAAGCTCAGGTTGCTCCTTGGATGGCACTGTAATATTATTGCCTAAAGGTCTCACATTTAATATGCAATTTTACCTTAACAGGAAATATTTACATCCCTTCTTTGGGTTTTGCTTCAAGATTTCTTTCTTATATTTTCCTCTTACATATTGTGTTCTGTATTTAGCTATGTTTGTCAGACATTGGCATGTATCCTTAAGTACTTCAAACATTTACCTGAATGTGTCACACCCCATTATTAACTTATGACTGGACTTATAGCCATACTTAAAGTTACCTGGATAAGTAGACAATATTTATTTTAGCATTATTAATGTAGCGTGCTTAAGTTGAAAAGCAAGAAACACAGGTCCCAACTTTGCCAACAATTACTCCTGAGCTTAATTTTCAGCATATAAGTAGTCCAAATTCCTTTGCAGGATTACTTATCTGCTCAAAATCAAACATCTGTTTAATTTATTGCAGAACTAATGCTTCATTCTCTAATAATGTTGGTATTTCCTTCAATTTGTTTGTTTGTTATGGCTATGATAATGTATTTTCAGTTTTCTATAAAACTGACTTCTAATTCCATATCACTGTAAAAAATGATAAATTTTCTAACCATATGGGACACTTCCTGCAGCTTTTAAAATATTTTAATGTTATTTCTGTAATTCATAATTTGTTTAATAATGTAATTCTGAATAAAACAATGTCTCCTTAAAAATAATTGAAAACACAGTGGGAACCTTTTAAAGGAATTGTCTTAATTAAGAAATCAGACATGACAGTGCATTTCTATTCATTTATTTTACACTCCCTGGATTATAAAAGTCTCTTGGTTTTCAGTCTGGTAATATTAAATTTATCTTAAAACAAATGAGCAGAGTGCATGGCCTGTATTGATTGCCTTACTAAAGAAAATAGTTTTATCCCCTGGGAATATGCCTAGCCTCATGTTCTTATTCCCACACTTTTCCTGGTTCCATCCCTTTTCCCATTCTTTCAGTTTTAGATCAGTGCACTGCCTTCTAGCAACTTACGTTTTATACATTCTGCCTTCCCCTCCCAAATTAATGAAAATAAAGTAACTTTGGGACTATACATTAAACAAGACCTTCAGCTAGCGTAAATAACTGATGTCAGTGGAACTATGATGATTTACATGCAACAATGATCAGATCCGCTCTGGTTACTGTTCAGGCAGGACTCAGCCTGGGAGATGCAAGTAAACCCAAATTCTTTCTGGGAAAACTGTGGCCCAGCTTGTCTTTCTGCTAATAGAACATGTCCTATTTCCATTCCATCCATCTCTAAAAAGTAAAGCAAAGCAATGATGTTATATACATAAAATGGAAAAGTTGCTTATAAGGGTACAGCATGAAATAACTGGCTGGTTAGTAATGTGTTTTGCTGTGAGGAGTTATTTTTGGTTTGTTTTAGGAGAAATCAATATGTTTGGGAGAAAAAAAGGTATGAATTCTTCTCAAACAGGAACGTAGGAGGTTCTATCCGCATAGAAGGAAAAACTTTTTTACTGTGAGGCTGAGCGAATACTGGCTCAGGTTGCCCAGAGAGGTTGTGGAGTCTCTGTCCTTGGAGATATTCAAAAAGTTTCTGCACGTGGTCCTGGGCAACCGGCTTGAGCAGGGGGTTGGACAAGATGACCTCCAGAGGTTCCTTCCAACGTCAGCCATTCGGTGTTTCTGTGAAATGTGTATGGTCTGAAACTCTAATAGACTTTTATGTTTTGATTTATAATGGGTAGTTTTTAAATGACATTGTTTTTTAATTCTATGTGGACAACTTGTTTTTTTTCTATCCAGACTAAATTTGTACATGAGGAACTGTTCTTTAAAACAAAGTGAATTAAAATATGTTTCATATTAATTTTCTCAGAAGTGAAGGAAGTCAATAATTAAGTCTCTCTGGCTGCTCTAAACTGAATTTACTTTTTTTTCTCAGCTGCTGAAGTCTGTGTAAGATGGCAAGCACCAAATCACTGTCTGTTCAGCGTAGTCTGCATTAGCAAATATGCTATTCAAAATCAATACCCCGTAGATGGAAGTTCTCTCTGTATACCAAAAAAATGGTGTGAAATATAAACAAAGTGTGAGTTCTGAAATATATTAAATGGGATGAAGCTGACAAATTGATCTATAGCAGTTCTAATTCCTTTGTCTGAGACAGCTGAAAATATTTCTTATATATCTCGTTTACATTCAAGGGAATCTTTTACCTTTTGTCAGACAGTAAGAAGTGAGCAACTGAAGAGCCATGAAGATGAATTTTTCATCACCCCCTGATGCTGGGATAAAATTTGTAACTTGCAGTGAAGTTCTGTGCACTCAGTGGACCGACAATGCCAGCTCCTCAACTTTGGCTAAGTGGTGTAAATGAGGTAAGGGCCGTCTTGTTCATTATCAGAAGAAAATGTCTTAGGTCTAAGTTAAAATACAAATTATCTACATTGAAAAGACAATAAATGTGTCCCTGTGTCACCTAAGGAGAAAATCCCTCTGCACTCTCAAATGTTGCTTTTAGTAATGTCATAAAGGAAATGCATTTAAGAAAAAACTCCTTTTCTTATGGTGATTCTCCAAGACGACTCTTAGAATCAGTAGGAACATCTGAGACTGAATGTCGTGTTTTGTTTTTGCTACAAATATTCAAGATATTCAAGCAAGACTGAGGTGGGGAGGAATAAATGACAATGAAATGATGAAAACAGGGAAAACTTACCATGCCGATTACTTTAATACATTCCACCGCAATGGCAGCAGAGATTATATTCATACAAGCCAGTTGGAATCCATTTATGAAGGCTTTTGAGTACTCATCTAAATCATAAACAACTTAATATGCTTCGTATGGTTCATTGCTTAAAATCTGAATACTCTAACAAATCCTCAATTCCTTTTTGTAAATCTCCTTAAGTCTTATTGTCATGATCCACACATATTGAATGCCATTCAGAAGTTTTATATCAAACTTCTTATCATGGTATTTAAGTGCTTCCCAGCAATGATTGTTACTAATGTTGTCACAACATCAATCTTTTTAGTCATTCTCAGTAACATTATAGAATGTCTAAGGATAATTGCTGATGTTAGTCAAAAACATTATAAAAGCTTTGTAAGGATAATATTTTCCAGAATTTTCAGGAACAATATGTTCATATTTGGTTCTTTTAAAAAGTTAGCTAAAAAAGAGCTGTCATGTATCTCTCCTTTAAAAAGGATGCTGGTTTATGCCAGAGATTATTCCTGCCTTGTCAGAAGAAGGTGCCAAATACAAGTTCTTTTATCACAAAATACAGTTATATCCCCCATCTCCCTCTCAAAAATAGCAAATTGAGATAAGGCAATAAAGTCGATCTGATAAAATACCAAGTTGTGATCAACTTGCTGCTGATACTGTATTTCATGGCATGCAGTTATCAATACCCAGGCCCTCTGCAGCAATATGACATTCAGAATGATGCATCAAACAAGGTTGTGCTCTGTCTCAGTGAATAGCTGTAAACCGTGCTGAGATTCAGTGTTATGTTTTGATGTTTATAAATCAGACTCTCCTCAGAGATATCACCAGAATACATCACAGACAGGGATCTATAAAACAAATAATGAAAACCTAACTGACTGAAAGCAGTCATTTCTTCATCACAGTGATACTAAGACACAGCTGTTCTTGTATCTAGCAGAGCTGAAATTCAAGAGTTCTAAACCAGTAGTCAATCTGCATTCCATCTAGTTAAAACATGTTGTGGTCACTTGAACAAAACATATAAGATGTCTAATAATGTCAGTCATAAGCAGGCAAATAATAACATACTTTGGTATAAACAGGATAGTGACCAAAGAAAAAGATTGAACTGTGCTGTTATGTGGAGTGCTGGTTTTAATTTAGTAAGTTTTAATATTGAAGCTGTAATTTAATAGGACAACTGTCCATTGCATTTGACACAGAAAAAAATTCTAATTTATTAATATAAATTACATACTGAGGTTCATCTTACCATATCTGATATGCCATGTATTTATAGATTATGAAACAACTTTACCCTTAACAGAAAAGGCTAAAGAAGAAAATGTCATAGATACATGAAAAATACCACAAGTGCAGTAGTATATCCAATAAATATTCCATCTATCATCAGTGGTGATGAACTTTTAGTGGTTGAACACTTTACTGTCTCTACAGACATGATAATTAAGTTGCAACTGTTAGAGCTACTTGCCCTTAATAGCAGAACACTTGAAAGTACTGCATGCTGTACTGGTATAGCATAAACACTGAGATGAACTAAATTCTACTACAGGAAAACAAACATTCTCAAAAATACAACAATTAGAAAACCTGGAAATGTGTAGGTAAATAAAAGTAGACAAAACCTGATAGATAATATAGGCAGCTCTACCCAATGCAATCAACACTTCTTAAAATGCATGTAAATGGATTTCAGTCATTAAAAACATTGTCAAGACTTAATCAGGTGCCAAAATGCCTGTTTAAAGTTTACTTCTTCATGAGTCTGTGGAGTTAATGTAATTATGTTTTATCAACAAGCACTCAGTGCTAATTTCATTTGCAAAATCCACAATGCCATATTATTCTACAAAAATGTCAGTGTGGACTTCATTTATATCTTATAAACACTCCTGACATGTATGGATTTATATGTACATTTTATATTAAAACACACAAAACATCCTTCATGGTAGCAACTGCAATTGTATACGCAAGTGCATGTATATTTCAATATACAATAGTTTGCAAATATTTCAAAAGTTTACAATGGCCATAAATATACATAGTAGTTTTATGTGTTGCTAATCCAGTTAATATGGGAATTATTTGAATAAAATTTTTAAAATTATAGATCTTGCCTCAGAGAGTTATTTTTTTAAGGAACAAATCCTCAAACTTTGACGATATAATTGTATAATCATGATGCCATTTTGTGTCATTTTAAAAGGGTTATAAGTGTTAAATCTATTAAGGCATGCGACTCTGAGATCTAAAGTTTCATAATTTTAACATCAAACCTATATAATGCTGACATAAATCTTCTCCACTGGTTTGTGGAGGTGGATGAATTTTGCTGAAACATATTCACAAGACAACATTGAAATTTAAACTGAGATTTCATTTCACTCCTACTGAGTAGGAAGAAGTAAGACTCCAAAAGGAATCTTCAAGATCCAGAAAATGCTTTTCCCTGTGCTCTAAAGTCTAATGTTTCGAGCAGCTTCTGTGCAATACCTTTTACTTTGGACTTTAGGTTTTGGATGTGGTTTGGGTTTGGGGTTTTTTTTGGAAATTTTTATGAGGGAATGCAGTATCGCCAACTTTAAAACTTCAAAAATGAGTTCAAAGGAGTTAAAAAACCAATCATGCCAGAGAAAATCACAAACTTTGCCACTGGGAAAAACTGAGAGGCTCCATTTTCAAGTTTGCCTCCCTGGCATTACCCAGCAGCATTCTATTCTTAACTAATATTCCATCTAATAGCTTGATCCTAGTCCCTTGTTAACAGAAACAAGCAGTTCTATGAGATAGAGACTGCATTCACAGGGAAAAGCAATGCTGTTTTCAAAAATAACACAGATATTTTGGAAATATTGAAACTTCTGTTATAAGTCCTGAGGTTCTAATACCAAAAAGTATAACTGTAAAATGTAAGCTTAAAACTCATTAAAAGTCTATAAAACCCGCAGGTTTGTAAAATTCTTGAAATTCTTTAATTTTACATAAATCAATGTATCTTGAAAGTATGACTTCCCTCTCTCTTGCTGCCACTATCCCTCGCTCTGTTTCTCCATAGCCTTTAACAAAGAGCTGTGAAAGATCAGCGCTATTAAGAAGGGCTATATAATGGATTTGGGTATTTTCATTTGTGCAGGATGGGAGATGAATGTTTCACACAAAGATATTTACATGATAAGTTATATCAAAAAATTGTTCTAGTGTTTTCTTCCTAGAGGACTGATAAATATATAAGCAGTGCACATGAAAAATACCTATGCAGGTGGAACACTGTGTGATAAGAAAAGAATGTACTCACTATGGATGTACGGGGAATGAAGAATATTTACAATTTCATGATTTAAAAGAGAAAAAGAAGGAGCATTCAATTTGCATCTTTGCTGTAGAACTTTCACAGTCCCTTTAGATCCAAACAGGAGGAGTAGGTGGTCAGGAGTAAGCTATGGAGAGCAGAGGGATAGAAAACATTGTTTAATACAATGAAGTGAGAAGAATGGAACTTGGGAACTGGGGACACACAGTTGGTCTTCCATTTGCAGAAAGTGTGGAAGAGCAGGTCCAGTTGCTAATGAGCTGTGTTATTGCCCTTTTAATATGAAAGAAAAGAAATTATGGTTGTGTCAATTGCATGAGGCACTGCATATTATGTTTCACAGACAGATGGGAAGATACTATCTTTACTTGGAAGAACTCTGTCACTGTCCTAGACCTACCGTACAAAAACACTTTTAGAAGAAGCTGGCAGGAAAATAGCCAATAGATTTCTAGGGAGCCTTAAATAAGATGTGAGTCCCCACTCATAGATCATTGGCATGCATTACATACCATTAAGACTAACTGGCATAACTGATGATGCATAACTGCATAAGGAACAGCATGCATCCCAGAGAAAGAAATACGACTGGATCATAGTTGCATCTTGGCTATGCAATGAAGGGTCAGTTGCAGAAGGTGATAAATTTGAACCAGGTTTGGGGCCAAAAGTGGTATAGTAAGAATTAATCTGGTCCCTTTTGTGGAATTCAGAGGAAGGTAGCTGAATCATACAGCCAGTTCTTTCTCTGCAGAGATACATTCAGACTTGGAATCAAAGCCTAGTCCATAATCAACATATAATTTGTTTTGCTGATTCAGTGACAAATGTTATCGTAAATGTGCAAAAACTTTACACTGTTTGGTCTTTATCCTTATAGCACCTTACAGAATGCTAAATGAGTAAACAATGTTTAATCAAACTATTTGCATTATCTCAAGATTTAGCCAGAAACTACTTCTCCCTTTTATGAGATTGGTTTTGCCCATTCCCAAACACAGATATTTTTGAAGATATTTAGAATTGGATTGTGAGGCATGTATAGTTCTACAGTAATAGTTAAAAATTTTTTTTCAATGCTGAGTATTATTTTATGAAAATATCTTTTTTTTCCTGAAATCTGGAACACTTGAGGAAAGAAATTATTCATAGCTCTCAAGAGGAACACTTTGCATTCCCTCATAGAGAACTTTAAGAAAGATACCAGAGTTCTACACTGTATGGGGAAAAATTCCAAAATATTTCAGTCAGTGGGAGCAAGACATGAAAAATGAATGTTTCTGAAACATCCATGCCTGCTACTGTAAAACCCTGGCAGCAATACTACTTAAGCCATTGACCACTAAAAAGAACGCTATGGATTTAGACCATGGTTGAACTACTAAGCATCAGAACCAGTGCAGATAAGGAGGACATCCATTCAGCTTCAAACAGACATCTTTCAATTTACAGACACCTAGAGCAGCTCTTAATAGCATTTACATGCGAAAAGGACAATGAAAAAGATATTTGTTTTACCAAATCTCTTCCCTTTTGCAGTCCACCACTTGAGATAAATAGACTAAATAAACAAACAATTAGATAAGACAGAAAAAAACAGACTTTTCCAGTCTGGGCTTTGGGGGCTGGATTATTTTTTTCCCCCAGAATTTTAATAGAAAAATGGTCTTACAATAACTGGACGAGATCAAAGTCTTTACTTGGATAATCAGACCCTCAAGAATATTGCTATCTTCCTGTCCAATATGATCTAAACCTGAATGGAAAAAAGCAAGATTCAGGTTATTAAAACACAGAGGGGCAGATGTGGGTTCTGAAGGATTGGCTATGCACCTGTAAAATCAGCGGATTTTTTCTCTAAAACTCATTTGGATCTTCACTTTCTTTCTTTCGTTCTTTCCTCATTCCTTCCTTCCTTCCTTGTAGACATTTTCAAAGCTGCCTTGAAATCCTTTTTCTCTTCTTACTTTCTCCTAGCCTTTTCAGTGCTGCCTTCTCTCTCTAGGAGACAATATATTCATGAAGGTAATTGAATTACTGCAGCACTCTCACTGATACTTCTGTAAACTCCACGTGGGTGGAAATCTGCTTCTGCCTAGAGCACCACTGACTTCTTGGGACGACAAAGCTGTAATATGCTAAGCAAAACAGAAGCATTGCCAATGTGCAACATTTCCTTAGGCATTCTGAAAAATGAGGACAAAACCTGGTATCTGAGCTTCGTTTGCAATAAATGAGGCTCATAAGATTTCTTTTCTGGATCTGTGTTAATGGAGGATAAGATGCATAGAATCACCCCTGCATTTGTTTATTGCATGGCATTTCTAGCCCCAGGCTGCCATAATTTTATACAGGGTGGTATGAAATAGTTGCTTTCAGTACTTTGAAGTTCTGAGAACCAAATAAAGAGAACTGTATGATGGCTCAGAAACACCCAGATTCTTCAAAAGGTGTCATTTCATGGCATAGAATAACATTTTTACTGTGCTAATTTTTTATCAAGTATGACAAGCTCTTTTACACTGTTTGAAGATTTTAAAGCAGACTCAGCCCCTTGCAGAAATGTACTCTTGCAGTAACAGTAAATTATTTCAAAATTAATTTGTGAAGAGTACCTGTTAGTAGATATATTTATCTTACACTGCTGTAATTATCAGTTGTCTTTAAAGGGGAATATAACATGACTTCTTACCAACATTTTTTTCTAGAACTGAATTTGATGTTAAATCTCATCTAAAGAAACATTAGATCTTAAGTCATTTTCTTAAAAACTGGAAAGGGGTATATGTAGTTTTTTTTAAAATGAATACACAGAAATCAAAATAGGGCACATCAGCAAGAAAATTACTAGTTTTGCAAAAAAAAAAAAAAAAAAAAATTTGATAGAATCACATTTTAGACCACTTGCTGTGTTCCTGTGGTGTAGCACAAAATTTTCTATACAAAGAAACCTGTAATAAAGAGCTTTAAATATGAGGAAAGGAAAGCTCCAATTCAAATAGAAAAATGGCTTAATAGTTTTCCTGGTTATAATTAAAAGGACTTTTTTGTTCAACTCACTGTCCACAGTCCATGTAATTATCGCCTGAAATAATATTTCAATAGAGTTGAACCACATAATAAAGCTTATTTACCCTGATAATTAGCAAGGTTAAATGTCATTTCTGTAGCATAGAAAAATTATTGTTTAAATACAACGCTAGTAAGATTGAATCAAACCAAGAGAAATAATCAGCAATAGAAGCATTTATTTTATATGTTCTAATTTCCATGTAAAACAAAAAACTTCTACATATTCCATAGGGATTTTCATAATTACATGTACTCAAAATAACAAAACAATACTGTTAATATAAGAAAAATAAAAAAAAAAGAATGTTTTTCAATAGCAATTTTTTTTCTCTCTGTGCTGTATTCAAGACTATATACAAATTAATTTCACATAAAAATTAAAAATGCTGATGTTATGTATGTCAGATAAACCGTGAATAAAGCTTGCTTTTCGTCTTACAGTTTGAAGACACAGTATTACAGTATCAAATGAGTTCACATTATTCTTTTATTTCAGATCTTAGCATTCTTTGATGACTCCTGTTAGAGTCATTTTAGACATCCTCTGGTTGCACGAGTAACTTCCACTTTGAGGGGAAAATATTTTCCCCAAAATTAAAATTCTGGCCCAGTGCCACTGCTGCTTTCTCATTCCCACATCCATTTATTATCCACTCATCTTTTTTAGAATCTGGGTCAAAAAAATAACCCTGGTCCTCTGTGATACTTCATGAAAGCTATCTTTAATTAGTTTTATATGGAAATGTTTTTAAATTATGTAACATTTTGTCAAATAAAAATAAGGTTTGATTTTACTAGGATACTATGGCTTAGTATGCAGCCTTCAAAATACAGGCAAACGAATAATCCTAAATGTTTGACTAGCATTGTTTGTATATGGGTAAACATACCATAAGACCTTCCCTGGATCAAGGTCAGTGCCTCAATACTTTACAGAATTAAATACAAATTTCTAAACTGGGGGTTTTAATCTGTAATACCTAAAATTTGACATGAATTGCGGGACATTGGGTATGTTTTCATGCATTGTGGGATGATTATGTATATGCATGAGCTACAGACAGGATTTAAAAAAAAAAAAATCTTTGGATTAAATTCCATTATTTCCTCAATATCTTCTATTTCAATTTAGCCTCATAGTCAAACCTATATATCAGGTCTCTATAATAGCAGCAACTGGCCACCTTAAGAAGCAACTAGAACAGAACTAAATTTTGGACTATATTGTTACTGGAGATTGGCTTTCTCTTCCTCATACCACCTGCAAACAAAATGTACACGGCATTGCTTCAGGTGTAATCTACTGAATTGCACAACATACTGAGATACCTAAATTATCTGAACTACTCCTGAACAGAACAGAACTTTTGTCTTACCAAAATAAGAATCCAAAAAAAAGAGGCCTGACTAAAAAAGTGGATTATAAAATTCAAACCCTTTAATTTATTTATATATAGTCTCTTACTGTCATAGTATGAAAGAAAAGTAAGGAAATGTAAGGAGTTGAAAAGTAGAGAACAATGAAATATACACTTTTTAGCTGCTAAGATTTTTTCTTAAGTCGTATTATCACATTCTGTTTAATACCATTGACTCTTTTAGTCCACTCAAAATCACATTCTTTATCTTATATCCCAATAGTTGGCAGATGCCAAGTGAATGTAGCTACGCCGAGAGTTCAAAGCTGCTGATGCCTGATTATTGTTGCACAGAGGTGGTGAATAAAGTTACATCCGCCATGTGGTCCTGGTTAGTTTTACAAAGTTCAAATAGCACTCTGATTTTAACTAGTAAAGTGGACTCAGAACTCATTACTAATTAAAGAGGACTTTCACCTTCTTGGAGAAACACAATACGTTTACTTTCGTATTTTTAAAAGACTTTTAAATTATTTTACCCTTTTCTATGGGGGCAAAAGCATATTCCACCTTCTCTAGCTCAGGGTTATAAAACTAAGTTTTGTGGACACTGTAGGTATTACAAAATGATGCACACTACAAAACAGATCTAGATAGAAGATATTGGGTGAGAAAAGAATCACAATGCATCTGCCATTCCAGACTCTCTTATTCTCATTGTCTCTGAAATCCCAGCTTCCTGTGCTCTGCTGGCTAGATCTTTCAAGCATGGATATTCAGTTCCTGGTGATTTGGGGAAGTGTTACAGAAAGAGAGCATGAAAGAACTCAACAGTAGTACATAGTAGTATATTTCTGATAAGAAACCAAAGACTTTTTTCCAAAGCCTGGCTTGGAAAACAGTCCTGAGTGAAGAACTATAAGGGGAAACCTAATAGGCCAACTTGAATGAGTAAGCTAATCTAAATCATTGTGTAATTGAAGTTTGACAAGGGACTATTTCTATAAGTCAAATTCCTGAAAAGTGAGGACTTCTCTATCCAAGCTACACATCCACTTACTGAGGTGAGTGATAATAAAAACTCCCTTTTAGATTTGAAAAACTCTATACTGCATGGCTGATCTTTCCGAAAGTGAAAAAGTCCTCTAGCTTAAAACTGATACAAAGGCCAGTCTTTCCGTTACCCTGGAAGAGCAGCAACTCTAGCCTTCACTTGCAGATATCTGTGAAATTCTCAGTTTGCTCAATCCACAGAACATTAAATACATAAAACTGACACCAGTGTCATTGAGCTGGTGTAAAGTCTGATCAAAACATGATGTCGTCTAAGGACTGTTACCTCCACAGTGTTATTGCTCATGGCCAGAGGTTCACCGACCTGGAGAAATGAGGAGTGTACCCTTACAAAGCAATCCTGGAAACAGTTAGTAGCCCGACCAGACACTCTGTGCTACTTTAGCCATGAAATGAATGAAATGTTCATTGCCAATGACAGTGTACACCCATCTCCCTACTAGTGACAGAAGAAACTTGGTGACTGCTAAAGATATGGAAGAAATTGAGGTTCTCACTGGAAATTTCAAGTGAAAATTGCAATTTAGTATTTGTGGAGGGAAGGGCTTCCGAAAAGTGGCAGGCATTTTTTAGCAATTTCCATTGTGTACTAAATTCCAATGGAATACATGATAATACACAGGTATTTTTAGCCATTTTAATAATCTATCTATGCTTAGGGTCCAAAGGAGAACAAAAAAATAAGAATAGTATTGAATAATCAGAGTTCAGCATCTTTTGTAAAGAGAATCTCTTTTAACCAACAACAAAATAGTCATTAGCAAAAATGAAAGCATTTTCCAATGAAACACAGAATGGGAAACTTAATGACATAGCATTATTTCTTCAAATAAACTAAAAAAGACTGCTCTCCTCCTTTTAACAATGAAAGTAGCTGTTATTTTAGGGACTAGGCCTGCAAGGTGCTGTGTACCTTGGTGATGAGCTTGGTGATAGGCCTGTTCAATACAGTGGCAGAGGCAGAGAAGGACTCATACTGAGACTCTGTTTATTACAGTGTGTTTGTCAGATTGAATGAAAACAAATAGCAGTATAGGAATGAGTTGCAAAGTCAGAGCTTTTGGCTTCTGATAATTAGAGTGAGACTCTAACAAAAGCATTTCTGTGTTCCAACCACATTCTTACAATCCTTTTAAATTTAAGTTTGCAGTACTAGACAGATAGCTCTTCATGTAAATATTATGTGCAATTGAAATGAAAATGGTAAATAATGCAAAAGTAAATTTGGTAAGCTTGGGGAAAAGTCTATTTACTTCAGATTGCAATAACAGAGTGTGATGTATTGTTTTATCAACATTCATACAAAACTGAAAAAAATTATGCCTTTGGCATATGTATGCAGTAAGGATGGTGGCAGCTGGGAATTAGTTAGTCTATACTACCATGTTTAAAAAAAAAATTAATTTAGCTATATTGTCTACCAGATATGTCCCATACCAGATATGTCCCATGTGTTGCGTATTAGGTCATTTATTATTAGGTCAGTTATTTAAGGGTTTTAATTTTGACATATTACTTAGCAAGCTGATGCAGAGCTAAACACTTAAATAAAATTTATGCAATATCTCTGTCACACAGTGACCCAGGCACTGGCTACCATCTGTGATGTCATGAAATGCTCTGAAGAATTAGGTAAGAATGCCAGCATTATGAATGGAAAACTACTGTAAAAATTGGCTAATCTAAATGTCACTCTACACTATTTGTGTACTTTTTAAAATAGACAGTTTGCCTAAGGAAACCTGTGTCTTTTTCATTCTCCAGGGATATCTGTTGTATCTTTTTCTACTCTTCTTGCTAGATTTTTTATGAGAACAGAATGAAAACTAAAATGTCTCATCTGTTTGGTTTTTGGTGGTTTTTTTCAACACTGCTAGATGGAGCTGAGCTAGCTCTGACTAGAAACAAGAGTTTAAGCTATTTATTGTTTATCACACACATTATTTATAAGGCACTCATCTATAGCTCAGATACAGAAGGTAGGCATGTCTTGCATCTTGTCAAAAATGCCACACTTGCTGTCAATTACATGAGCTCCCATACCTTTTGTGAAGGAACGGATCACATACCTGAAACCAGAACATCCTGATCCTGACAGTTCAGCTGAGGAACATTTATATTCACTCCTTGCTGCTATCACAGTACCTGCTTTGAAGACATGCACACACACGTACAGAAAAAGCTGTAATTCTAACATACAGGCATGACCTGAGCTGTATGATGACTTATGCCTGCTTCTCCAGCTAATGGCCTGAACTGAAATACCAATCAAAGAATATGTGTCCCAGGGATTAACAGCTCATAAAATGTTCTTAAATGTTCTATGTTTTTAGCCTGTATGATTAATTAGACATCTAGAGTATTGGCCACACTGAACATTTGAAAATCAGCAGTCATCCCTTGAAACATCAGATGTTAAACTCATTTGAAGCAAAATGTTCCTTTTTGTCATATGACACATCAGGATATCTTAAGCTCTTCAAGATTCCTCTTGCAGCAACAAGGGAATGCGAAATCTGCTTCATCTTAATATTTTTAAGAGAAAGCTGAGATTATGACATCATTATATGATTCCAGGAGTGAGGGATTTAAATGAGATTCCAAATACTGCAAGAAAATAAAATTGGACAGTTATCAACATAGACAGAGAGTGAAACAGTAGAATGAAGAAACTGATATCTCTTTTCGTCATTAGTAGAACCAGTTGAGGAAATCAAAAAAAGGATGAATCTTTCTGCTGTCTTATCAGAGGAGGAAGCAGAAGGTGTGAATTCAAGCTAAGGAGGCAGTGCCAAGGAAAAGCTGCCCAAAATACAACGGATAAGTTGAGTTGTCATCCCTATTATAGAATCAGAATCATAGGATTGTTTAGGTTGGAAAAGACCTTTAAGATCATCAAGTCCAACCATTAACCTAACACTGCCAAGTCCACCATGTAGGCACTGCCAAATTCTGCAAGAGAGTCCTAATATATAGTGCTCAGGGGCATATTTACCAGGACGAAGAAGGTAGCAGTAATCTCTCTCTCTGTGGTAACATCACTCTGCTGAGCTGCCCCGTATGTCAGGGGACAGCAAAGGCACTGTAGGAGAGCCCAGCCCTTCAAGCCTTACACTGCTACCATCACACTATCACCTGGGACCCCAAAGCCATGTGCACTGGGGAAGGAAGGTCATTCTGTCCCCAACCAGTCATGGTCTCTTGAGACATCTCATGGACTGTTTAAAATAACTGTCTGCCCAGCAATGACTGATCTTTTGTGAACCTCCATGCCTTTCAGAGGCTGGCAAGTAGAGAGAGAGGCCAAAGAGTGCTCTCCCTGAGCTGTACAGGCACCCGCCTGAGTGTGCAAAGGTACTGGCCTTTGAAATGCATTTGAGAAATTAAGGAAGTGCACTTATAATTTATTAGACATATAAGTAAAAGGTTCCCATTAGCTAAATGGTCAGTCAGCTAACCTTGGAAAAATAGGAGATACCTGTAATCCTATAACAGTCCCCGCACTTTGAGACCTTGTGAGAGACACGCTCTAAAATCACCCACGGCAATAACTTCCAGGTCAGCTGCAGGGATAGGGTGCGTTTGGAAGCAGCTGGGGAGGTGCCATGGCAGTTTGATACAGGGCTAGGATAGGTTGCAAGCTTCCCTCCAATGGCTGCCCCATAACTAAGCTGTTAATGGCAGCGCGGTTGCCACAAAGCAGAGAAACTTCTGGAGGGGCAGGCTGGGAGCGCCCTGTGGCAACAGCCAATCACCAGCTGCCACAGGAATTTCAGCCAATCAGAACCTAGGTGTTGGGTATTCTCTGCCCAATCCCATAAGTGATAGGGCCAGGTTGCTGGGGGGACCCAGCAGAGAGCCCACAGGAAGTGGCCTCAGTGTCCAAGGGCTCATGGCAGAGGAGGCCAGGAGGCTGCAGCCCTGCCTGTGGGCCAAGACCCCTGTGCTGACTCTACTGGAACCCTCCTGGGCTGCCCCATCCCATGACAGGGAGGTTGTGTGGGAACCCCTGTGCCAGCTTCTCTCCTGGAGTGGGCATCTCCCCTACTGCAGGACCTGGATGTTGAGTCCGTCGTCAACATTAAACATATCCATGACTAAACATGCTTTGGTACCTTAGCCCATCTAGTCCTCACACTGTCAGCTCAGTCTCAAACCACAACAGATGCCAGCCTCACAAGGCTTGGAACAGGCACTGACACAGTGAAGCCAGGGTGCTTGTTCTTGCCATGCCAGCAGTTCCCTTGCTGGGCAGGGAAGCACCCCATCCCATCACGTTATCATGCCATTTCCCATTTCTTCATCCTCCTTTCCAGCACATTTGTACCTCCCTTTCTCTGCACCAGGCCTCTCCCAAATAAACAATCTGCTCTGTAGGTGCTTTTTGTACATCTGTTCCAAAATTTGGTATTTTTTATATAATCACACAGATAATTTTGGTTTTATATATATTAAAAGTACTATTGTTTTGGTTATCTAAGTAGTATTATCCTCACAAGCATCTATTACCCTGCAGGTCCCCAGTACTCCCCTTCAACTACTTTGGAAGTACTACTGCTTCTCATATAACTCCCCCGTAACCACCTTTGAAATTCAGGTATCCCTCAAGGCACTATCTATCTGTGACTTCTGTCAGTTTCTTGCATGGATATCTGTCATGTCTGGTGATTTCTTGTGTCATTCCTCATAGTATCTTATGTCCTGTTTGGTTAGCTTAACCTTAGACCAGAGACTAGTAAGTGGCTTAGTCACGTGCCTGCAGCCCTAACAGTACACATCTCCTAGGTTTTGCATCAGAAAAATAAACGGGAAATTGAATTACACTGGAGGTTCAGGAAGACTCTTGAGAGAAAAAGATATTGGAATGATCTCTATCAAGAAATTATGTCTATCAAGGTATGGAATTATGTTTATTTGAACCACCAATCTTGAAAAGTAAAACCAAACAAATAAATATTTTATCCACTGCACTTGAGTGCGTGTATGAAACTGACATTTAAATGACAAATAGATGCCTGAGTGCAGTTCTGGAAATTCGTCTGTTTAGTTAAGATTCATTCTCTTATAGATCCTGAATCTTACCGTATAAACAGAACTTTTTCCATCTCTACCATAAATCTGCCTTTCTTTAATATTTTTAAAGCCATTTTTAAATATTCACTTTCATAATCAAGCATAATTGTTGGCCTGCTGCCTTTTATCAAAGCACTTACCATGTATTGCACCTCCACTTTTATTTTTTCAGCGTGGGCAGACTGACAGAGGTGAGCTGTTCTCTAGCAAAGGTTTCAGACTGATGCCAAATAGTCTTTCATTTTGACATTACATTTCCTATATTTTTCCCTTATCAACAGCTTTTTTCAGTTTGCCTGCCCTTTATTACTCTAACCCATGATCACTTGTCTCTTTCACTATATATTACTCTGTCTTATATATGGTTGGATATATTTTATTTAAAAGGATAAAATAATGGATGTTCTTGAAAGTTGATGGTTGGTTTTTTCCAAGGTGCTGAGTTAAAATTCTTCACACTCATTCTAAAACCAGTGTTTCCCTGCTAAAAAGAAACAGAATAAAGGGAATTTGTGCTGTGTTTTTAAACACTTCCATTCATTAAGCTGAGTGGGAAGGGATTTACTGTCATGGATAGAAGCTTGTAATTAGAGTAGAAGCATGGTCTGACAAAAAAGTGCCCGGCTTTGACAGAGGAATATCAGATTTTTTTTAAATGTACTGTGAGGTTCAAATTTCCCCACAGGCAGAGGTCTGTTTAACTATTAACATGGAAAAATCATTGAGTAATAGGGCCTTGGCAAGTTACTACACTTATAAAATGAATTACAGTGACTCTAAAGTCTTCTGAGAGCCAATAATTGGGTGCAAATTCTTGTCCTAGATATTATTGCACTTCACCACAAAACTTGAGTAGTTGACACATAAAGACAATAGAACTTTCTTGCAGCCTCTTATAGTTAAGGCCCTACCAGGATTTTTTTATGTAAAATGCATTTTTAGATTTCTTTGAGGCTTTTTTCCTACTTTTATTTCACATATGTTGTTGCTAACTGTTTATTGAGCAGAACTAGATAGCAATGGAGAAAGTAGAAAGACCTTTCTCAGCTACTTTTACAGCATCCTGCAGAGGCTGGTCTGGCTTTGGTCTTGAATGATCTTAAGAGACTTCATCTTCAATTTTGTTCCACTTTTTATAAAATTAAAACACAAAATTTCTTGTTTATCTCAGAGTAGCACATGGGTCATACTCTGTCCAGAGGTGAGTAACAACTGGAATTCTTCAGGGTTCCATCCTGAGACCTGTCCTATTTGATGTCATCAGTGACCTAGTAATGGAGTGGGCAATGGGCACTGGAGCACACTCTGATCAGGTTGGCAGAGGACAACAGTCTGGGGCGCACAGATGATACTCTTGAGGGCAGAGGCTGGAGGAATGGAACAATGGGAGCCATATGAAATTCAGCAATGACAAATGCCAAGTCCTGCACCTGGGAAGGAAAAGCTGCTGGCAACGATACAGACTGGGGCCTGCTTGCCTGGGGAGCAGCTCTGCTGAAGAGGCCCTGGGAGTCCTGCTGGGCAGAGAGCTGAGCACAAGCCAGCAGTGAGCCCTGGCAGTAGGGATGGCCAACAGCATTCCGGGCTGTGCTAACAGAAGCATGGCCAGTAGTTTGAGACCATGTATATAATACCACAGCCAGCTTGGGCCCCATAGTACAAGAAGAACACTGATAAACAGGAGACAGTTCAGGGCAGGGCCACGAAGATGGTCAGATCCTGGAGTACTTGCCCTGTGAGAAGAGGCTGAGGGACTTTGGCGTGTTCAGCCTGGAGAAGAGATAGCTCTGGGTGGGACCAAACAGCAGCCCCCCAGTACCTACAAGGAAGTTATCAGGAAGACGGAGCCAGACCCTTCACAGTGGCACGTGGCAGCAAGCTTAAATTGTCATAGGAGAGTTTCTGACAGGACATAAGGAGAAATATTTTCTCCATATTGACAATCCAGCAGTGGAGCAGGTTGCTCAGAGCCGTTGTGCAGTCTCCATCCTTGGACGTTTTCAAAGTGAGACTGGACAAAGCCCTGAGCAACCCAGTCTCCCTGCTTTGAGCAGCAAGCTGGACTAGAGACTTCCTGAGGTCATTTTCACCCTGAATTATCCTATGATTCTGTGATATTCTTGTGAATAAACCAGAATCCCTTAAAATTGCCAAAAGCAAAAATGAAAACAGTACAGGCATAATCAAAGTGCAGTTCTGTGTTAATCATATGCATCCCTTGGAGGATATTTTATTTTACTTATCCAGGTAGTATTCTTGACTATCATCCTTTGTGGCTACATTAGAAATACCCTAAAATCCCGAACTGGGTCAACTTACCATTTAAATGTGGGATAAAATAAATGTAACCATCTTGGTACTGGTGTGTTCGCCGGCTGCTTTCTGTTGCCGAATTCAGCACCTATCACAATTTTGGCTTTGTGTATCTCAGAGACTATCCACAGAACCAGAGAGCATGATGACCCTCATTGCCATGGCTGTTGAAGCAGCCACGAAAGGCATCAGCCTGAACTTCTAGAACAAGAAATATTAAGCTGAGTGAGACCAGTTTATCCTTCTGGTTACTTTGCTCATTTCAATGAGCTAAGGCTTTAATAGTCTCAGCATTAGACAAGAAAAAAGATTTGTAAGCAAAGGTTACATCTACTTACAGGGGTAGCCAAACTACCCATTACATACAGAAAAAAAAGAAAAGCTTTTGAGCATACATCCTTTTAATATAAAAAAAAAACCCTCATCTTTCCCTACAAACCGTTTTTCTATATCCAAAGCCCATCGTACTCACAGAAAAGTACTACTGCTTAAATATTATTCCATTTTTGAAATAAAAAAAATATTATCTACTAATCCAAAATACAATGTTTTAGAATAACATGCCATTTCTCTAAGATTTATAAAACAAATCCTGAAAGGATTTATTTCACATGTGAATTATTGGGAAGAGCAAATCTTTTGTTCCCTGAATTTTCTCAGAGATTTGTAAACTTAGCACTGAGACATTAAGACAGCACTGAATTTTTAACAGAAGTTTTACGTAAATTCTCCATAAATGCAGTGTGAAGCTCCACACAGGCACAGTCTTTGTGGGACTGAGATCTAAAGACACGGTAACTGCATCAAACTACAGACTGGAGAAGTCAAGGGCTGGATCGGAAGGTAGGGAAAAGTAAGGGGGAGTATTTGTGGTTTGCCAATGCACACCAACCAGCCAGTGCTAGTTTGCATTTTACCTGGGTATGGGGCAATGATACTATGTCACTGTTCAAAAACAGCACTCTTTCCTGGGGAACGACCGAAAAATGCTCTGTGCCACAAAAACACTTCTGTTATAGTCTTAAGTGTAAGAAAGATATGGCAAAACACAGGCATTGGTGCCTTTTGTAGTGTGTAGATAAGGGGACTGATTAACACATTTGTTTTTCAGTTCTTGCCTGAAATTTTGATAGCACTCGTCTGCATACTTTTTGCAAACTATGAGGTCTTGAATACTGCCTGTTTCTTTTTCACTATCCATAAAATCCCATTTATAAAAAAAAATAAAATTAAAATTAAAATTAAAACACATAAATTATTGCTTTGCAGTTAGGCCTTTTGTCTATCAACAGACAGTAAAAACATCTCAAGAAAATTAAAGACGTAATTTTGCCTAGAGTTATTGTTAATGCCAGAGGGAGAGAGTTTAACAAATAGAAATTAATAGTGTATTTTTTCAAGCAATACACACATAACTTCTTTATCCCTTTCCCCCCCAGATAAATATTTGTAAATACACATGTATAAAATGTAGCCAATGTTAGTAGAATAAATATACACTCACATGGCAGCACCTTTTACTACTTTATTCTCACCCTCCCCTTTTTTTTGAATACCTAGAATATAACATAGCTTTCTCAAAAAACTAATTGCAGAAATTTTTTGTAAGCAACAAGCTCTACATATTTTACCAGGAAAAAAAGATAATATTCTTTTCAAGGCTATTAAGAAGACAAAAACATTTTTAAAATATTGAATCTTAGAGGTACATGAAAGCAAAAATCTGTAGATAGGAAATGCAGTGGTTATGCAGCTAGAGGCTGAACTGAGCAGTGAAGATTCCCTCAGGAAATATAAAGAGGCTTTTAAAATTTCTGTATGTAAATGGATTTCCCATTACCTTTTTCAACATTAAAAGAAAAAACGCATTATTTAGCACAAATACAGAAAAGCTATTTTCTGTCCACAGAGGAGTAGAGCAAGAAAACTGAATTGTAGAAAATCCTTTGTCATAACCTGCTCTGTGCTTGATTTCAAAAGGTCATCTGCATGAGTGAGAAAAATCAGACTTTTTTAGTGCCTGTTGAATCATTTTTCTGAGAATGAAAATCTGTCTCATAATGTAAATGAGAGCAAGTGACTTTTTTTTTTTTTTAAGTGTCTTGGCCAGTCAGAAATGGTATAATATTACAAATTAGATTGTATGTAAATCACACTATTACGATCAGAGAGTAACAGCTGTTAATGTATACCGACCAGAAGGGTTTTTGACCTCTTGCACTAAGGCTGAAATGTTCTGTAAATCCTTGCCCTTCCCCAGACTCTCTTTATTCCTTTTCAATTTTCCAATGACAGTGTAAAAATGAAAACCAGCATATTAATAAAGTTAATCTTTTTCTTTCTCTGTAAACTTACATAAATATACATTTTTCAGATCAGTGGTAAAGGAGAGGTGGGAAAAAGTGTGTTCATATTTTGAGGCATCTCAATTCAAGTGTTCATCTAACGTGAGAAGTATTTGGAAACAAAATTAGGTTTGGCTGGTAAACTCCTCCAGTTTTGGAGTTTTTCCAGACATACTGCGACTGAGATATGTTTCTAGCTGAAACTACAAAAAAAGGATAAAGTCACTAGTAGCAGTCATTTCAAAGCTTGCATAAGCCAGCAAAGGAAGGAAAGGTCAAGAAAATCAATATTGGAGACAAAAAATTTAGTTAACACCACCTCTTTTACTTAGAAATTTCTCACCTTAATGACATGTTGGCATGTTAGCACTCTTGCTTTACTAATTCATTTAGGTTTTCATCTGTCTTCAGTGACCATTACTACAGTTATAAGCAGGAAAACTCATCTCCTTCTTATCATAGAATCTATGCTCATCAATTGTAAAGCATAAGACTTAAGATGTGCCTATTGAGTTCTTGGGTCCAAATCTATTGTGTCCAAATGACCTCTGGAAATACTGCATATCCTAAACTTCCATATTAACAGCTAAGGTTTCTGGCATACTGCAGGCAGCATCTTTCAGATTAAATTTTTACAACAAAATACTGCCTACAGAGCCAGCAGATGATAATTAGAAGGTTCATAGGTGAGATCTGTCCAGAAAGAAGTATTTTTTCTCTCAACTTGACAAGAAAAAATGTGTAGTTTTGCAGCCTTTTACCACTGACACTCAGAGATAAGTTGCCCTTAATGTGATGGTTCTTCTGAATCCTCTCCTGAATTGTGACTAGTTCTCTAAAGCTGCAGAGATCACATCAAGCTGCACGCAAGTCTACTGGAATCAGTGGCGGAACTCACATTATCTTCCACAGATCCTGACAGCCATATTCTTACTCATTTACATGGCATGGTCATTAGGTCTCCCACTGATCTTACTGGAGTTTGATTTCGGCCCTTGGACTTTAAAGTGTATGAGAATGTGCCTGACAAATATTTACTTTATTTCTAATGAACTAAGAAAGAAGAAAAAACCAATAATTTTGGTCTAGCATTTCTAACTGCACTGCAGAAAGGCCAGAGCTCTGTGTCCTTGGGATCCTTCTTCAGGAAATGTTTTAGCACTATGTCAAAAGTGTGCTGGGCTCCATTCACTAAGTGAAGAAGATGCATTGAGGGTGTGCTCTCCCTAGGAAGCTTAGCCATCTTTTCCACAATCACCTTTGCCAAGCTAAATTCCACCACACTGTTGGCAGAGTAATAAGAGGAGATTCTGAGCAAAGGGCAGAATGCCTGAAAGCAAGAATATGTCAGATGAGCAAGGATTACTTGGCCTCAGAGGCAATCACATTAGCAACTGCCAGGATAGATATACTATTCTGAGTTAAATGAGCTGGGATACTGGTTTGCTGTGCTTTAATTTGAGAAATGCACACAAGAGTCACCAGCCAGGACTTGTCCACTGGCACGTCTGTCTCCTCTCTTATCTCATTCAGTTGTGACAAATTAGAGAAAACCACTGGCAGGAACAGCTATAGAGTCATCCAGCTTTTTAATATGAGTCTGACTTCATCTGGGTTCTAGTGGTTTAACTCATTTTTGGACTAAACAGGTATAAAACACACATTTAGACACTTTCATTCCATAGCAAGAGTAATGTATTCTGATTCATTTCAAAACTTTCTTAAATATTCTAAGATAATTTGAAGAAGCCTTTTTTTTTAAATAAAATGAAAATATCTACTTGTTCCAGTCACAGACTTACTGAGGGGCTGAAAGATTACAAGGAGGGTGTATTAGAGTGACTTAGTCTCTATTTTAGCATTGCTGGTAACTGATAGTCACACAATGAGACTGCTCATGATACTGTGCAGTTTGGGCACTAACATCAAGGCAACATTCAGTTCTGCACACAAGGATTTCTGTTAAATGTGTTTGCAGCCTGTGTTCCTAATGGAAAGATGTGAGAAGACAGGCTATTCCTGCCTCCCGTCCCCCCTGCTATCCCCCCCTCCCCACTTTTAAAAGATGGGCATTCACCCCTTAACTTTTTCAGAAGTTAATACTCTACTCAGAATCCCTCCTTGCAGGAACATGGCAGGTTCAGTCTCTTTCCTTTTTAAAGTGAATGGCTCCCGCACAGCAATTCCCAGTTCGTTCTGAATTCAGCAGGAGCTGTAAGAGCTCAGGGAGGCAGTAATACAGTTCAAAACTCAGCAGGAGTCTGGGACTCTCACAGAGTCAAATAGACTCTTCAAAATGCAGCCCTTCCTGGTTTCCAACTCCTGCTGAGTGCTGTGAAAGCCCACCTCTTGCTAAGCTGGAAACCATTACCCCATCTTTGTGTTATCTCACGCTTGGCTCAGAGGTATTTCAATACTTACCTTCACTTCAGCCACAGCACATTTCTTGTGGTTAGATTTCTCCAGATAGGAATAGGAACAAGGCTTGCGAAATATTGCATACATTGTTCTTTGCACTCATATTTAACAATAACTTTCTAAATTATACTGCTCTAAACCCAGTAACCGATCCCAAAGTATGAAGCATAATATAATTACACTTAAAACCGAGAGAAAAAAAAATATGAAAAAAAAACCAAAGCAGAATTTTCCTTAATATGCATCTGTCATTCTCCAGTTCACAGCAGAAAATGTCTTTTGGTGTTTATACATTCCAATCATAGTTTCAAAGAAATAGTGTTATGTGTTTTGGTGGTGGATCTAATATAATATTCTAATCTCAATTAGAAATCGATTTAAGAGAGAAGAGCAAATGTCTCTTTTGAGAGAGGGGAAAGGGATTTCAAAACTAATTTTATTCTTATGTTGGGACAAACTGTATGTCACCACAACAGCAGTTACTCCCAGCTTTTTGTTAGTATGTGTCTAGCCTCAAAAGAAAATGTTCAGCTACTGTGTTGAGGGAAAAGGATGTCTTTTAATGTCATTTTGAAGCAATGAATAATAGGATGGAATCCCTTGCTCTAAAAGGCTCAGAGCTACTTTAAAAAGTGTGATAGAATCCCAGTCTTCTCATGAACTGCAGGCAAACTCACAAGCAAATTGACTCACATGAATAATCCATCTCCTGCTGATGTAATTTTGACAGGATCAGTAAATAGTAGTTTCACCGAAGTGTATCATATGTAACGTTCAACGAGATCAGAGACATTGAAATGCTAAGTGTGATTTGTAAATCAAATCCAGATGGTATGATGGCATGATACAAATGTTTTTTTCTATCCTGAAATTCTATCATGTCTTCTATAATCCATCTGGCAAAAAGACAAGTGTTTGATAATTGAATTTGATGCCGTACATTTAAGATCAGACCAAGCTCCAAGTTTTTCACATGGATCCATTTCATTGTTTCCAGAGCTCTGTGGAATTCCACTGGAATTCCACTTCAACAGGCAGCTTATGGTGAAACACTGGAAAAGATTGTCTATCCCATTCTTAAAGACCTCCAGAATCTCCAGAAATACATCTATCAGAAACAGCATCATTGATACTGTGCTGAAACAGAATCAGGATCCAGACTGAGCATTAGTTAACCTTCTGAGAGCCCTTCAGCTCTCCAATTCTCTTCTTACACCTAAGGCGACTTCTTATACCTACAGTGACTGATGTAACAGTCAGGACCTCCATATATGATTTATAACAGCTGTGCAAAGTATTTTCTGGCAAGTAAAAGCAAGTCTTATTTATTGTGTGTATGAGACAGGGACAAACAACCACACTTTATTGTGACAGAACTTTAATAAACTCAAGTTCATTGTTGAATTTTTTTCTACCCCTTCAAAACCTCTTTCCCAAGATTTTTCCCTTTCCAGGAGCTTCTCTACTTTCTTTTCTTCATTTAACAGAAGCTTATGTTTCCTAAGAACAATTTCCAGTACCTGGAAGTTAGAAAACCCCTTGCTTTTACTGGTCAGCAGTTGTTTTCTTGCAAGTCCTTCAGCTTCAATGCCCAATCCATTCAAGAACTTGCTCACTGGGAATCTAGAGTACATAGCAAATTCTACATTACTAAGCTGTAAACTGGGACGTTTTCTTTCAGGATCATATTAGCATCAGAAAAATGGAAAACTTGTTTCTCAGTAACTACCTAAAAAAGGTTTCCAGATCGTATCAGTAAGAATATCCCCTTCCAAGAACAGAAGGTACTTTTGTTTTACGCCTTTATTACATGTCTTCTGCAACAAACATCTAGAAGATATTAAAAATTTCCACATAAAGTCTTAATCAAAACAGCATAATAGACCTACCTAAAAAGTAACACAGCTGGGCTGATTGATTTCACAATAAAATGACTTAATGTTACTCAAAGTTTTTCTTTCAGAACATAATGCATTTAACAACAATTCTGGGAAATTCAAATCATACTGTCAATAAGACACAACTGTTTTGTTTTAAGTTCCTTTTTACTATGAGATATTAAGGAAAACCGCCATTGCTCTGTGATAAAACGTCTCTTCTTTCATTAATACACAGATGATTAATATATATGATTCAAGTGAAAGAGATTTGGATAGATCCCTGTGCATCTATAGGAAATCATTTCTTAGAGCCTTGATCCTGCAAATAGCTCAGCATAACTTTATTTCAGGTATGTGAAAAGTTTCACAGACCATGGTGCAAGATCAAGAACTAAATGACTAACAGACAAAGATAAACTCATGTTTGCTTCTAAAAACTAAAATGAATTATTAAAATACTTTTTAATTAAAATATTTGTAGTCAAGCAAAACGAGGAGGAAGACCTAAATTTATTTCATTTTTTGTTTATTTAATAAAAAATATAAAACATCAAAATTCAGGGTTAAAATACATATAGAAATAATTTCAGCTTATAAAGTATTCATAAAATAGCACACTAGCAATTAGATTAATTCATATTGAAGTATTTTAAGAAACTATTTAATGAAAGATCACTCTCATCCCCATGCTATATTCTTGTGGTAGGTTAATCCCCAGTTTCATACCTTAAACAGCCAGTGAGAAAGCTGTATTTTTAAAATGTTGGTTTACATTAATGTTTATGGTGTATCTTTAACTAAATATTTTTCTTTAATGTTATTTGAAAATTTGTACTACTATCTCGTCATGTTTCTGAAGAACAGATAAAAGCATCACCATATAAAAAAGAAAATCAATTTGTATCTCACTGTGACTTTAACTTCACTACTGCCTGAAAAGCAATAAAACATTTCTGATTTCTTGTAAGAGAACTAAAGACTAGCACAAAGCTACTTAAAAGATTGAATTCAATGTATGGCTTGCTGAATTGACTTACTTATATAAATCTTACTTGCACTTTTTTTTAATAGAGTATCAATTCATAAAATTTAGTGGCTGCTATTAGCTCTTCCTAACACCATAATCTCTTTCCTGAACATTTCTATCTATCTACCTCACCAATATAAAATCCACTTATCTATCAAAATATACAAGAACTGATGAATATTGGTTAAGCACATTTTCTGGGCTACAAATGTAATAGAAATAATAGAAATAAGGAAGGTGTTCCAAGAGAGTAAAGACCTATTGATGCCCACAAACCTGTTTTGCTAGACATTACAAGTATAGATTAAAAAATAATTCAGGTTATTCCCATTTACATATGTTAGCAAGGTAGGGGGAAACATTGTGTTATAACACCACAGAGCTGCACAATAATGTTGTGTCAATTCAAAATCAGTGAAACTAGTGTGTATATACCCTTGTGCAACTAAGACCCTGCAATGAACAATAAGCAGTTTACCACAATCTGTTGATCAAAGACAGTGCAGCCACAAAAAAGAATTTCACTGTGATTCATGAATTTCTGTCAAAATCTGACTCTAACATGTCCTGCTTGTTTGTATCGTTACTCCATCATCACAAGTGGCTTCAAAAGGCTACTCCTTATCCTACTGTTCCTGCCTGGACAGTCCCTGCCAGGTGTCAGCATGCAGCACCATCATCAAGCTAATGCTTCCCGCTCCCTCTGGACCCAAGTGCTGTTCAGAGGAGTATCATAACTTCTAAACAGGGTATTTGCCAGAACAAAGTGAGAGAATGTTGCCAATCATTTTTATGTTTTCCTTGCTGTTGAGCTGGTTTTTTTAGGAAAAATTTGTAAAGTGAAGAAAAAAAAAAATTGTGTGCCAGCATCTAGGCAACTGAAGATGAGTGGAACCAAATGTTTGGGTAGGAATTCTGGTCCTGATCAGAAACTGTAGTCTAGAAACAAATTATTGTCATCTTTAAATGTAAATCAATGAAGTAGCAAGGAAGGAGTTGTCTTTCAGTGTTGTACATCTGAGTCAAAATGCTTCCCAGGCCAGTCTTGCCTCTGTACAGCACATGCACAATCCCTTCCTCACAGATATACTTAAAAAGTATTCTAGCCAACACTGTTTTATGACTTGTCCTGGTCTGCATTCAAGTACCTGTTCAACACCTATCACCACCTGCACACAGCCTGTCAGAGGCATTTTTGATTAAACTAAAGTGGAAAACTGAACTCATTAAAAAAATGAGCAAGGGCCAGTAAGATGTATATAATGTCCCTTGAAAAAGTGTTATTATGAAGATCATGTTGTCAGTATTCCTTAAGGTACATGTCTCCCTTATTGTTTGAAAGTCCAGATGGTGGCCTAATTGAAACATCGGACACCTAGAAAAATGGAGGGGTAGCATCACTTTTGGTATGCCCTTCTAGGCACTAATGCTATGACGTAATCAGACTGTGATAAACTGCTTATTGTTCATTGCAGGGTCTTACTCAGTTGCACAGGGGTATATATGTACTAGTTTCATTGATGTTGAATTTACAGAGGTGCAGGTGAGCAATGTAGATCTTAGCCTTTGAAAGGTTTTCTTGAAATCTGAAAGCTAATTAGAAGCAGACATTTTGCTGTTTTCTGTATCACACCTCTCATTTCTGCAGTTCAAGTCAAATGCAAGCTTAAATAAATGTCAATAAAATTTGGACAAGCGCTATGTAGTTTCTAATTAATGAATGTGGTTTGCACTAAAATACCTTAAGACTGCTGAGCATATAATTTGATTATTGTCTGTTCAGTATAATTTTATGCTCCAACATGATTTGAAGGGTCTTCCCTCTTTAATATAAAATATAATGTTTTAGGCAAAGACTTTTAAAATCCAAAAGTACTACCTGTCTTTTCAAATAAGTATAATAAAACAGCAATAAGGACAAACTTTTATATCTTGGCAAAAACAAGTTTCCTCATTCCCTGTAGCTAAAAGATAGGTAACAGGGATTATAAAACTTCAGCATCTTTTCTGTCTGATTCTGGAAGTAACAGAGCATCCGTTACAGCTGGAACAATCTGCTGGCATGCCCTGTGATATACAGCACCATGAAAGAATAGAACACTGTCTAATGGCCTTATTGACAAATATACATTCCAAAACTCTATTGCCTACAAAGGAAAACACTGGCTGGGCTTTAATTACATCAATACACCCTATTCAATGTGGAAAATAAATCTTAAAGAATCGTCTTTTTAAGGACACAGTTGTACTGACACATACAAATGGAAATACTTACACATTTTAAGAATCATCCATCTCATGGGATTAGTGCAGTGGCCTCTAGATTCTGGAAAACTGAATACCAATCACAGGTAAAAATAGGTTTGGTTCCATACATTTGCTGCTTACTTCAACAAGCCACTGTTGGACTGTGTTCCCAGAATGCTATCACTGTTAATACCATTGACAAGACTGATTAGGGGGTGCCTATACGCTTTGTCTGCAGGTGACTGCTGTTGAGGCAGTCCCAAGCACACATTCACCCACTGCAGTCCGGGCTGGCAGGGCAGGGGTGTATACAAGCAGCAGGCAAGAGCACAGCTCCTACAGTACAGCAACCAGAGGTACAGCTGGGATGAGATGGGACAGCTCACTTGACTGCGGTGCTAGTATAGATGGATATAAGCTCTTCAGAAAGGACAGGCTGGGAAGACAAGGATGGGGCAGTGGTTGCCGTCTATGTGAAGGAGCAGCTCAGACTTATGGACCTTTTGTATGGGACTAGCTGAGTGATAGCTTGTGGGTCAGATCAGAGAGGAGGCCAGTGAGGGTGATGTCTTAGAGACAGTGCATTACAGACCAGCTGTTCAGTGTGGAGAAGTACACGAATTCTTCTTTAAGCAACTCAACCTGGAGAAGAGAAGGTTTTGGAGAGTCCTTATAGCAACCCCCCGGTACCTACAAGGCAGTCATCAAGAAGATGTGAGTCAGACTCTCCACAGAGCCTGTTATGTGTGCTGGAAGGATGAGTGACAATGGGCACAAGTTGAAACGAGACTTTCAGACTGAATATAAGGAGAAAATTTTTTCCCATGAGGACAGTCTACCAGTTGAGCAGGTTGCTTGGAGAAGTTTTGCAGTCTCCATCTTAGAGGTCTGCAAGAACAGACTGGATGAGGCTCTACCCTGAGCAACCTGCTCTGATCTCATAGCTGACCTTGCTTTGAGCAGGAGGTTGTACTAGAAACTTCCTGAGGTCTCTTTCACCCTGAGTTACTCTATGATTCTGTGAAAATGGTCTGTTTCTACAGGTCCATCTACCTCAGAATTGTGGAAGCTTCTGCAGTAATGCTCAATAGGAATATGAGACATATGATACGTGTTATACCCCTTCTGTAACATACTTGTCAACATAGGAGACTAGATAATAGAAAACAGTAGCTCTAAAGGTACAAATACTACAGATTTTATTACCAGGGAGACTGGAAGAGTCTTTTCAGGATACAGAAAAGAAATATGAATGATATACAGCGGTCCAGAGCTCCAGGGTTTGCAGCGTTTACCCCAAATGAACTGCTGAAGATGACTGTGAAGTTCATCCAGAACCCAGAGGTACACAGATTTTATAGGCCAACACACTACAGTGAATAAAGCCTTTGACCATTCAAGCCAGCAACACATGTCACTTTTCAAGTCTGATTCAAAGGTCATTGGTCTTAACTGAAGCATTTGATATTCATGGCTGATGTTAATTGGAGTCTTTGATTTTCATGGATGCGGATTAAATTCCAGCACTTTTACTGTCTAAAGGGAGGCATAGGAGTTGATATCATTTAGTTAAACTATCTAAAATGCAAAGTGTTTATAAATAGTGTCAGTTTTCCACTTAAGTAAAAAGATGGCAGAAGCACTTAAATACAGAAACAGAAAAAAAAATCATAATGGAATCCAGATCTGTTTGCAAGATCTCAGGAAACCACTGCAACACGGAGGAAAGCCAAGTTCATGTTTATGCATTTCAATTTGTAATACTTTAAAAACCAAAAACATCAGTGTTGGCCACTTAGGACTATAATTTAAAATTACATTTAAATAAAATAATAAAGTAGAAGCTATTCATTGACCATAAACCATAAAACTAAGCAAGAAAGTTAAAGAAGGAAAAGTATTTAAAGTGCTAGGAAAATACTGAGCCAGAATTATCTCTGGGAATAGTAACAAACCTGATGATCTGTAGTTTCACCAGGAACACTTTCTTTGTTATTTTTACTGAGATAGCAGGTACCACAAATCCTAACCCTACATGTACTGCATGCTTTCCCTTACAATAAAAGGCTCTTGCTGTCCCAAGGAGCTTACAGTCTGAGACAATGTGTGACTACAGATGGAAGAGGTGCAGGAGTGGGAGAGGGCAACGTAATAACAAGCTTACACTGATTGTTACGCATTAATCATTGATGTGATTTCTAAAAATCAGATTGTGTGGTCTTTGTTTGCATACTAATTGCAAGTTTGGCCCTAAATGGATTGTTTTTTAAAGCCTGTACTTCAAATGATAGAAAGCCTAAGTAAACATATAGGAAACATTGTAGCTGTTATACCTATGGTATTTTTGCAAAGCACTCTGGAGCACTCAGAAATAAGAGCTAGTCTGAATGTTGTGAGGTGTTATGCCTTCCCATAAGGTACCAATGTGTTTACTGAAATGCACTGAACCCTATTATTGGAACAGAAAGATCAAAACCTTTTTTGGGGATGTAGAGACTGCAAAACAAATCAAAGTCATTGCCTTTTCTTTTTTTCCAGTTTCTCCACATGTGCCATTTATCTGCCTGCAATGAAAAAGCAACTCAGAAATACAAAAAGAATTCTTCTGTTCCCACAGAGGGTTTCAAAAGAAAACTTGCTTTTAAAATGTAAATCAACCACTGTGTTAATATGAAGAGAAAAAACAGGTGGAGGGAGGCAAACACACAAACACACGCACAAAAAAAAAAAAAAAAAAAAAAAAAAAGAGATGAAATAAAATGAAATTAAATAAAGTAAAATAAAATATATCTTATTATTAGCTAAGGTAGAATGCAAAGGGATCACTAGATACGCAAATATGCAGTATACAAATTCTCCAGCAGGCTTTGATCCTCTGGTGAATAGAAAGATATGCCTGGTATTTCTGAAAAAAGTATGAATAAATCAGATGTCTCAAGTTATGTAAAAGTAATTTGTGAATCTGGGAACCTGTCCATTGATACACAAATAATGTATGCAGTAAAATAATCCATCTATTATTTATGGCTGTAATTGGGGACAGAAACAGGGAAGAAATGTTTATTCAGACCACAGCACAAAGCAGTTCTGGGTAATGAACCTTAAAAGTACATATGGTTGTGATTTTCAGAAATGACTGTAATAGAGGCATAACTACCATTAATTTTAATGAGTACTGAATATCTGAATGATCCTAGACAGCTTTTAAAATCTTATATATCTTTTTCCTGTCATCTGTGACAGTTAAAAACAAGGCCACAGAGGTAACTTTAAGAGTTTGCAGGTAAGAAAATATCCTCAATGAAATTGCGTTCCTTTCTTTCCCTGTTTTTTTAAAGACATCCATGAGATGAGGTGTTTCAAGATTTGAGGATTTAGGGGAAACTCTCCTATTTAACAGCATGAACAGGAATGTGACAGAGGCAGTGAAAATCTCTAAAAAGAACAAGTGAAGGCATGCTGCCTGTGGCAGCAACAAAAACTTTGACAAATGGCTAATATCAACTAGCCAGCACAGGTGCAGGTGCCTTTGAGTCCATGACCAGATCAAGCCTTGTTCTAACATTGCAAATGATTGAGAAAAAGATATCTGAACACTTGGAGCACCCACAGAAAAGCTAGAAGCACTCCCAGTCCTCCATGGGCTAGAGCCACAGTTCACACGAATTAGCACAACTCCACTGAACCCAACAGAGCTACCCCAGTTTACCCAGCAAAACAGCATCAGTATGAAAATGGGAGTCAATAATCAGGAAGGACATGGTATCCATAAGACCCACAAATAACCTGTGCTTGTAGCACAGAACACATAGATATAGAAAGCAGTCCATGTTCTCCTAAGGAGCACACTGCATGTCTTTTGCCATCTAACCTTTGTGCCTAAGGTGAGTCTCCCTCTGTGGTCAGCAGAAAGCAAACAGCTCCTCCAGAAGGCAATTCAGGTAACATAAGAGGTCTTCTCCCCTAAACTGAACTCCGGAGGTACATCCTCCTCCTCTGTGTGGCTACACACAGGTGTTACTGCAACCATCCTCCTTTCCTGGATTCCCAAAGTTATATTCTGTGACTCCCTGCCTTTCCCTGCTGGAGAGCACAGATGTTGTCATAAGAAACAGTTGCCCAGCACAATTTCCTTAAACTCACCAGCTATTCACCCTAATCCTTCAGAGCACTACTGCACAGTATTCAGCCGAGAAAATTCCACAGTCAGCAATCTCCTTTTGTCCTTTCTCCCACAGATTTTAAGCCATAATAATAGGTCTTTCCTATATTTTTAAACAATACAAAAAGCCAAAACAGACTGAATTCACAGAAGGTTTCTTGAAGAAGGATGTAAGTTTTGCATTTGAAATAAAATAAAAAGGTTGGAGAAAAGTAAAGGAAGGTATGTGTGGGAGGGATAAAGAAAAGGGAAGACTATTAAAAGGCTTGCAGAAGTCTGAATGAGTATGTGAATCTATTGATGCTAATTCAAACAGAACTGCTTGAAGTTTGTCCCAGTGCAGCTGGGATGGGATATGGTGGTTGTCAGCAAATTCGTGATCAGAATGTTACAGGCCTCTTCGAATGACAAAAAAGAGAGAAAGGGGACAATAAGGAGATAATCCAAAATGTAGTTAGTATGGGATAAACCATGTTGGCTACAGCTGAAAAGAAAATAAATGGTCTGGTCAATTGAAAGCTATAAAGTAAAAGCACTTTTGCTTATTCCTATTAAAAACGTATTCAGGTGAAAAATCTACTTATTCTTCTCAAATGTAGAAGATGCTAATGTTTCAGAAGAATCACTGTTGGCAGTGGTACATATTGTAAATACCTCTTTATTTATTAATTTCATGAATAGCAAGAGGAATGTGCTAGCCTATTTAAAATGACAAGATTTTGGAAAATCAGTGTCTTAGGGATACAGGGAAAAGAAAGTCTTTTTCTTTTTCTTTTTCTTTTTCTTTTTCTTTTTCTTTTTGTTTTCCTTTTCCTTTTCCTTTTCCTTTTCCTTTTTCTTTTTCTTTTTCTTTTTCTTTTTCTTTTTCTTTTTCTTTTTCTTTTTCTTTTTCTTTTTCTTTTTTCTTTTTTCTTTTTTCTTTTTCTTTTTCTTTTTCTTTTTCTTTTCCTTTTTCTTTTCCTTTTTCTATTCCTTTTCTTTTTCCTTTTTCTTTTTTTCATTAGTGGCACTATCACAGTTCCCACTAAAATTACCATATTCTTAAAAATGACCCTCTCTTCCTAACTGTGCAAGAAAGAGGCAATTACTGGTTACAAAAATACTCCCGAACACTTATACTTTATATAATCAATTGATTTGCTAATGAGATATTTTGCCAACACCCACGCTTTTTTTTCCAAATCCTTACTCAAAATTCTTTCTGCTTTTGTTTCTGCTTCATACAAAGCAAAAAAACCTTTTTTTTCCCAAACAGCCAAAGACATGAACCTGTAAATTTCCAGGACTAAGTCTCTCAAGCAAGTTTTAATTCCTTCTCCCATCCTGCAAACATAAACTACCTCAGAACAGAGCTGGATAAGCAGCTGATCCCTGTTTCACTGTGGATACGTTTGTGTGTGTTAGTTTTCAGCTTCAATCATGGGAATTATGTGTTTATCTTTACTTTGAGCACTAGTTAAAAGAAATTCATCATAGCAAGCCACCCAAGAAACACCTTTTTATTGTCCTTGATGAGTCTCAAGGTCAGTGTTACCAAGTAGGTTCTTTATTCACCCATGCAATTAATTTCATATGAACAATTCTCATTGCTCCTGTTCAAAAACAACTTTCATGCATCACTAAAGATTTTTCTCTGCTTTCATGTATTATATCAAATCTTCATACTCAGATTTCAGTAAGAGACTGTTCCAAATTACTGCAAAGCACGATTTTGCATACTTGTGTAAAACTATATGCCAGATTTCACTTCAGATCTTGTAAGGGATGTTCAAAGTCAGTCTGTAAGGTATAGAAGAATGAATTTACTAACAATTTCTGCCATCCAGTCTTGTACAATGCTCTGAGTTTGTGAAACTCACTCTCAGTTTTCAGGCAGATCTTCCTGTACTTTTTTCTTACAGTAAGAACACTTACAACAACAAAAGAAGCCCTTAATACTGAAGGTAGGTGTGATTAGAGCAGTAACAAGAGTAAGTTTTTTGTAACAGAAAAAACCCTCAGAGTCAGATACAACAGAAAAAAAAAAAAAAAACCAACACGTGGATATATTGCTTCTTTGTAGGTGAAATATTTTCTGGGACCTTTACATACAGAATTTCAATATTCTGGTAGCTCTTCATCACCAATATTTCAGAATAAACTGGTCAGCTACGTCTACTAAAAGAAGTCTCAAGTTGCACTTAGCAGATTTGGATTTCTCTTCACTTCCAGTATTTCTTAGAATCTGTCAGAAGGTGTTCTGTCTGGGTAGAGCTGAGTAAACAGGTAAGTAAACATTGCTTAGACAAATAATTCTGAACATATATTTTCCTTTTAAAAACGTCCTTTGAACCCTGTGAGTCTTTTCTATTTTTACTGCTTTTGAGATAAGGAGACCGTTTTATATCAGAAACTTTCTGTGTCAGTGTCCACCAAGCAAAGATATGAAGTATATCTCTAATTGTGAATATTAATATTCACATGACTGGTAAAGAAAATTTGTAGATTCTCTAGGGCATTCCCTAAGTGTGTGAGTTTCAGCTTCACAATCCTAAGTTGAATATTTGGCATCATGCTATTCCTGATCATCCTGCTGATGTACAGGATGAGTTTCATCCAGTTTTCATTGGCTATGTCTCTTTTGTTTATTTTTTTATCTTTCTAACCCGCAGTTTTTGAAGTCTCATCGATGTACTTCTGTATGTGTCATAGCCTGAACTTGAAATACCCATCCAGAAGAGACAATATGGACTGCCACAATAGGTCAGTGTTATCCTCCTAGACTGAAAGAGTCCCAGCTTTGAAACTCATGTTTCTTGGATGGCAGTATGATAATAACAGAGGAAAAGTACTAAATACCTTCCTCCCTCTCCTACAGTTTTTGATCATTCGTAAGCAACAAGAGACCACTTTTGTGTGTTATTTCTTTTTACTTTGCAGTTGACTGCCTCTGTGCATCTTCTGATGTTCTTGAAGAGAACAGTTCTTTTATGAGTTCTCAGAGATCTCATAAAACCATTGAGCTTGCAAAGGAGAAATGTCACTTTTCCTAACTTTCTGGAAACAGATGCTTTTGCAAATAAAAGCAATGTCCTGATAACTTTTCTGTCTCACTGTTACATTACCTTGGAGCACTTGAAATAACTCATCTCACCTAAAATAGACTTCAGCTATTTAAAAGTTACACTTATAGTCTAAACTAAGCTCTCTGTGTGTGGTCTCTCAGCAACCAAGACACGTATTTTTTTGGTGAAATTAATTGCCCACCAGAAGAACCTATTTCTAAAGTGAGCATACGAAGTGTGATTAAGTATGACTAAGTTAGACAAGATGCTTAACCTTAGATGCTGAAGTTAATCTTACCAGCATCCCAATAACGCAGTCAGAGAGTGTGTACTGAATATTAAATACTGTCTTTGGAGCATTATGTTCTATAGCACCTTTGAAAAAGAGAGAGTTGACCAACACAGATGTGTCTCAGAAGAAATTTCTAGAATCCAGACTCTGAGATAGCACTATCATGCCAAACCCTTTTAGTGCTTTGGAAAGCAGCACACGAAGCCACTAAACTGAGTTTAATCAGAAACTCCAAAGTAATATGGTGAGTCTTGAAGAGGAACTAAGTGTACAATATCTACTAAGCCAAAACTAAAGCCTGTTGCCTTCTGATGAGGCCAGGAAAAGCATGGAGGGAGGGCAGTACTATAACTGCCTTGATGATACTCACAGAGAATTAACTAGAGAGAGAATTAAATAATGAATGCTACACTTGTCCTCCACCCAAAGCGAATCTTTCTGCTGGCATAGCTACTGCAGCGTGTTTGGGGAACGCCGCTTCTGTTTTCCTGGTGAAATGAGCCCAATTTCTTTTCATTTTAAATTACCAAGCTCAAGATGAACTGTGATGGGAATTTCACAAATGCCTGACTGTTTTAAAAACATTTCTCATTGTCATTTTAGTGCATGTGTTTATATACAAGTTTATAAATAAAATATTTAAATACAAGGAGTTTCCAGACTGAATAGCCTGTGCAGTAGACACACAAGTGCTTTGTGATAGTGCTTAGTAACGACAATAGATGGCAAATGGGGATTTAGACACGCAGCTCCTGTTTTTGTCACTGAGAAATGTATATCAAATTCTAACACACTGTGCTGAAGGATAATCTCAAAGAATCAGACATTCTCTCTCCAGATTAGTTTATAATAGAATTGATTTTCATACCTAGCTCAAACAAAAAAGACCACTTGGCAATGAGAAAAATTGCATAAAAATGATTAGCAGTGTCACTCAGGCTAATTTGATTACATTCGTTATCTAGCTTTTTCTAGTGGTCATTTTTACTTTTCATTTCTGTTTCTCCACTACACCCCCTGGTCTTCTGTTGTATGATGTGTTTACCATCCATTTAAGTACAACAAATAACACCCAAAAAATAATAATTCTCTCCTGGCATCTGTCTGTCTGAAAAGTATATATTAGGAAAAGTTCAAAGAAGAGCAGGCAAGGCTTTTAGGAAGTTTAAGTAACAGATCTGATAAGAAATAATGTCAAAAAGGCAATGCACACAAAACCCAAGAATATTTTACAAATATTTGGAGACATAAACAACCAGATAATCCAAGAAGCATTTAAGGTATTTGACAATGATGAGCCACATCAGGTTTTGATAGGCAATAAATTAGATAATTTCACAAGTCTTTTTATTTATATCTTGTAAGCTACTAAAATGGGTAATAGAACCAATAGACTCAAAAAGTCTAGATGTCATTAGTGTAAATATATAATCTTCTCTACTTAGAACTTCTTCCATGTTTGAGACCCATAATAGACTGCTAACACATTATTCACCGCTACCATGTTACCTGTAAAATCCTGATAAATACTTCTACAGTGTTATCAGAATTTTAGGCCTGTTGGAAGTGGATTAAATTTCTCATTTTCTGACCCTATTTTTGTCCTTGACAACAAGTGCCTCTTTTCTTCAAATCCTACAACTTTTCTGTTTTTCTTAGGTGTCAGAGTAGACTCTTCTGATTTTGAAGTCTACCCATCTATGAAATGTAGAAAAACATAATTACCATGGAAATATAATTTATTAATACTAGATTTTAAATATCTACATCAGTAGATTAGTATTAAATGTAAGATTAACATCAATATTTTTACTCAAAGTGTGACTTTTCAGTTGGATATCATTATGCTAGAAGTTATTTTAAGAAAACATTAGTTGTGAAGCAAATGAAAGAAAATATTGCACATTGTATATTTTAAGAAAAAATACTTCATGACTTTTTAAACATAGAAGCGATTGGTTCCATAAATATAATCTGAAAACCAGCAAGGGTTCCTTTTGACTTAGTCCTTTTAGCAAAGACCTGTTTTCAAAGGCTAACACACAATTCTGTTCTCATCCCAGAGCTTCCTTAAGCTGCTTGTGGAATGATAGATTAATATGAGAGGATTCTCTCTTGTAAACATCGAAAGCTAAAAATGATTGTGTAGTAAAATATGTAGGGATTGTCTTCTGTATAAGTATTAGCCTGAATTCAGTATATTTGAGTGACTGCAGCCTTTGTATGTGCAAACTCCACCAAAAAAAGAAAAAAAAAAAAGGTGGACAAATCTGAAAGCAGGGTAAGAAGATAAATTAATTCCATTAAGGTTATTAAAGCCAATTAAATTTAATTTGAGATAATTATAGGCAAAAACTTTTAGCACGCTGTAAAACTGATTCATCAGTTACAAGAAACATAAAATTGAGTTTAGACAAAAGGTTAGTGCAGTAAACTAATAAAGTGAATGTAATGTAACCATGAAATACACATCAGGGCCCTGAGGGCACCACCAGCCCTGACTGTCACTGACCCCCTCCATGGAGGTCTTCCTACCCTGTCCATGGCCCAGGACCCCATTTCAGCCCCCTGAGGCTCCCTCACCCTGCCCATGGGTGCAGTCCCCCAGGGCTGCCAGCCCTGCCCCAGCGACACTGCAGCAGGGAGGGTCTCCAGCTCACCACAGCCCTGCCCTGCCTGACCATGGGCTCACCCACGGGCCCATGTCCCACCCCAGCCTGGCCTGTCCCTGTCCCCAGGGAGGTGCACGATGCCTGGGCCTGGAGCTGCCCCAGTGCCCCCGGGTTCCCTGCTCCTGGCTGGGGTGGTGGGACGGGCCCTGGCCACCGGGCCCTGCCACCCCAGGGAGCCTTCACTGTGCCCTGCACACTGACCCTGGGGAGCTGCCAGCCTGCACTGCTCCCTGAAAATACACACGAGGAGAAAAATGCAGTATAAAACTTTAGAACCAAATAAATAGTGTGGGAGCTAGGCATTCATTCTCCTGCACTATAACCTTATATGAACCTGCACGTGTTCCTTAATATCATTCATCCAGAGAAATATGAGAGCACGTGGCAGGAATAAATACCAGCCCTTCCACCACAGTCACGTGCTGTAGCCAAAGTACATGCAGACTCTCTCATCATCCATGAATTCTTATAATTTCAATCTACAGCTGTCAGCACAGTAGTAAACAGTGCCTCAGTTCATTTTACTAAGAATTCTGGGAATAAGAGAGATTACTGACTTCTTAAATACTTGCATCTTTCAATAAGCCTTTGCATTTCTTCTGCCCTTAGAGGATATGAATGTGGGAAAAGACCTTAAATTCTGTGTTTAAGAGAATACAGTACAATTTTGCAATACAATACAAACAATTTTATTGTTTCATACAATAAAAATACAACAGTTTCAGAAAACTTAATGATCAACTTCAGCTGTAGAGCTATTGTTCTTTATCATAAAGTTTTGATGAGCCAACACCAAGAATTCATTAGTTCTTGGTATTCAAAGATGGCCGTACTATGACAATGTAACTTTTTTCATTACAACAGCACTTGTGTCAGCAAATTGCTGATGTTTATAGTTAGAAGCACTGTCATGTGTCTAATCAATATTTTCATACCCTTTAATACACCAAAGGACTTCTGCAGGTTGCTTGTCAAGGCTGGACCAACTCCACTGAAAATCTGCTCACACTGGAAATTGTGATAAATAGCCATCTACTACAATCACTTATTCCTGAGGGTGGACGTTTGGGTGCTTTTCATCTAACCTATCTTTAGATATCTACTGCAGAGATACCAACCTGTGACCTTCCCCCTCTATGATCCCTTCATAATTAGTAGAAAGAAATAGACACTGTAGGGCATGATTCATATGACCTACTTTAAGCATCTACTTTGGGAGGAGATGAATTGCACCCTAGAGGTGTCAATCTCTGCTTTGATTATAAAGAGAGTTTTAGATCACTCGCCATGTGTACAAAAAGATGTCTAGATTTGGCCAGATGAACCTCACCCACAGTGACATGACTGAATAGGGTCTGAGCCAGGCAAGTTTTCTCTGAACGCAGCATAGGATTGGCAGTAGCAGAACTGTAAACCATCGATGACCTTGAGACATCCTGTTATTCTAGTCCAGTGTAAAAAAAGGGATGTTGTTATCTTTATGGTATTGACTGCATTTTAAACCTTTTCTGTCAGATTAAAAAATGTATATGAGATTTATTGCAGAGTATAATCCACCTTTTTCTTTGATCATATTTTCAAAAGAGCTGCACTCATAAATCATATAGATGTTGTATTATGTACTGGTTTAATATGGTAACTATTTTTATTCTTGTCAACTTATTTTTTTCTTTATAATGAGTGTTGCAAAGTTTTTTGATGTTGTTTATGGTGTCTTGTGGCTCTATATGTCATTTCACAGATTACAAACTTTTCACTGTCTAATACTTTGTTGAATGCAAAATACATTTTATTCTGTAAAATTGCAGTTTCCACTGAGTACATATTACAGCCAATTATTCCTCATTACAGTGTAGCTGTCTACTTATGTCAGACCTCATTACTGTGTCTTAGAGTCAGAATACTGGTACCCAGGAGTTTAAAATATTTGAATACAAAGTAAGAAGCCCACAGATCAACAATCTTTTGTTTATTTTTGGTATGCCATTTTCATTAGATTGACATTTTAAAAGAACTTGACTCCAGGACCTTGACTTCCTCACTCTTGGATAGTTGGATGCTAGTGTCATGAAATAAAGTATCATGTTTACTGAAACTTCATGCAATTAGCTTGGTGTGTCAGGAAAATCATTCATCAGATTAAGTCGAATGAGACTTTTATAGGTTAGAGAATAAGAACAAAAATAATCCTGATCATGTTAAAAAAGTACTGTTTTGTGTCTTACACTTTGTGACTACATAAAATACATCAGTAAAAAGTGTCCAGGGAATTTACACTGAATTGTTCTGGAACAGCAGGGATCCAAATATCATGTAGGTGCTCACGTAACTAACAGGTTAGGGAACCAAATTAAAAACTTCCTTTTAACCTAACCTACTCTCAGAGATTCTTGAGATCTCTGAGTGTCCCCATTTTTAACACTCTCTGTTTCAAAGTACCTCAAAGTCTGCTTCTGGTCATGCCCAAGAGTACCCCAGTCAGACTACTGCTGTGCAATTAGTCAGCTAGGGTAGGACCCAGGCAAATCATAAGGGTATTAGCAGTGGCACTTAGAGTGATTTTAGAACCTGATTCAAAGGAGTAATCCCAATAAAACTGGGATTTCACCAGAAAACTAAATTGCACTAACAACATCTGTAACGTCCTAAGAAGTCTGGGATTCACAAAGACGACATCGTTTCACCCAAAGTCCCTGAAAGAGCTCTTCCAGAAGCTGTACTCAGAGTATGCATAAAAAGATGTTGACATCTTTCTGATCTGTACAATACACACTGACTCAAAAACAGGACTGGAAGAGATAATACTGGCTTTGAGCTTTTGCTGTAGAACTAGTTAAAACATTTACCCAAGAAGGAAAATTTATCTTCCAAGTTATCTTTAATGCATGCCCCATATTCCAGGAGAGTGTCAGGTTGTACAGGTCAGGTCAGGCACAAGGCACAGCACCTCTCCTATCAAAACTAGGCAAAACCACAAAATTCACAATATGAAAGGGAAATCAGGCAAAAAAAGTGTCTGGCTTTTATGGTCAAATAGGTATTGCCTACTGTGACAGAAGGGACTCAGGCTGGATTCATTAACTATTCATTAGCTCAGTACCACATAACGCAAAGACGCTTAGTTTATAACTTCATGCATTTTGACCTCAACAGAGGTTACTTTAGTTTTAGGCACCACGCTATGTTGGTTAGATTAACATATCTTTAAAAGACTCCTTTTTATTTTCAGCTATGAAGTACATGTGACAGAAAGATCACTTGACACTGCTTTCTCTGCTGAAAGTTAAACTTATTTCAAAGCCTGCTTACTGAATACATGACATACACAAACAGAATTGTAGCACATAACTCCTAAGTATGATAAAATATAGCAGTGGGCAATGACAGTGGCATTGCTGTTCCTGAAATGCTGTGCTGCCAAGGAAAGTCAGTAAGTATTTTAAGACCCAGAGCATCCTCTGTTGTGGGAAAGAAACTGTGGTGGTGATGATCTTTTTTCAATATACTAAAATTGAGTGATTTCATAACCCTATTTAATTAATTAACCCTCATCAATATGTTTGTCCTAATTCAAGTTTATAATTTGAGAAAAGAAAGGAGAGAAAGAGGAACTGAAATATTAAAGTAACTACAGAATATAAGCAGAAACTTTTATACCAGGCAGCTTTAGCCTCACTTCTAGCTATCCAGAGACAACTTTCCACTGGGCTTTCTCTTTGCTCCTGCTGTACGCTTCAAAGGTCCAGTTGAAAATTCAGCACATTTAACAAATCAATGCATGCTGGCAATCCCACCATGAGTCAAAGGATTTTTAACTTGGTCAAATCTTCTTTAACTTATCATACAAAACTGGTGCTGACAGACCTGTTTTATTTACATAGGTTAAGTATATCTGCTGATGAATTTCCTAAAAGAAACTTGAAGGCAATTATTGATATTTAATAACTCACTCCTTAACTAATCACCATGATACCAAAGTGCCTTGAATAGTCTAAAGAATTAATCTGTTCCACTCTTAATTGTAATGAAAATTATCTTCTGTGTCACTTTTTTCTAATGTGGAATTACTTTAAACTGCTCTTTCATTTTTGTTTCTTACTTCTTTGTTCTGCTTTTGGGTTTTTTTGTTGTTACTATTTATAAAGAAGAAAGGCAAGATAGTTTTCAATTTAAATATAAATGCTTAATAGATTAATCACTGTATTGATATGAATATTTAATTTTGGTTTACTGCTTTCTTCTGAATGCATAGAGTAACTTTGTAAAATAATTGCTATATATCAATAAGCGAAAGTGAATAAATAACGTATTTTAATATAGCACATTTATTAATACATATAGTTATTCTAACATTTATTCCCCATATCTTACTGAAAATAAGTTTGCATTAGTATATTGATCATTTTCAGGGCAACTCAGTGCAAAGATGCATATTTATACTTTAGACTACTTAATTTTTAGCTATATAGCCACCTACTAATATCAAGCTTACTACAAACCAGATTTTGTTTTGGCTTTCTGGATACTTTCTTCTTTGCTTAAATTTGTAGATATAAAAAAAGAAATAGCTTGTTTCAACTACCGTTAGGGATAGCACATGGCTAAAAATAACTGAGATGTGTAGACACCAGCATATGCATTGAGCTAAAGCTACAGAAATTATATAACACAAAAGTTTCAAAGGTTAAATGTAGTAACCACTTATGTTTATGACTATGTGTGTAGGTATACACACATGTGTATGTACATGTGATATAGGTATTATATAGAGAGATATAAGTTAAAGAAGAAATTCATGCCTGTGGAGATCTAAACCAAAGAATCTCAGTGCAGTCGCTGTGTATTGATTAGCTCGTTATTGATTACTGCACTTTGCCAGGGTGATCCTGGCAATGTTCCATCTGGAGGAAAAACATTCCTCCACATTATTCACTGGTGGAAGGGAATAGATGTTTACTTCATTATCTACCCTGTGAATAAAAGGCATGGATATAAAATATTAGCTCTTCACAAGTTGTTGCAACAAATTATTTATCTCTAAAGCTCACAGTTTTAACACTCAAGATCAGCAGCTTGTGATGATATAAGCTAACAAAATCAGACTAAAATGTCAAAAAATCACAAGCTGCACCAAGCACAGGAGCCTGATGCTGCCATCCCTAAAACTACACAGATCACATGTAGCCCCTGGAAAATGCTGGAACAAGGACTTGTACCTTTCTGAGCTTTGTTTTTGTAATAGCTAAAGGGATTTCTGGGAAGATGCCCCCTTCCCTCCTGCTCAGGACAGGAGCTCTGTAGGTGTTTGTGGTGTAAAGTCTATCCCACCCTGAGGTACCTTAGCAAAACAGCAGCTAAAGGAAGCATTAGTTGTTTGCCTGAAAATGCTAAAAATAGTGCTTTTAAGTGTCAAAAGAAAAAGAAGCTGCAGAAGATAAGAGAAGAAACAAGCACTGAATATATCAGTCACAGTGTACAGTCAAGAGTACATGCTTGTTCAGTGAAACACTTTGAATGGAAAGCAAGGATGTAATTGTTATTGCAATACTGTCACTCAGCTGGATATCGTACATCTATGAGTAGTAACACATATCTGACTTCTTGATGTTTCTGGTGCCTTCCGTTCTCCTTTTATTTTCCTTTTAAGTTTGTTCTTTCACAGCTGATTTAATTTTTATACTCTGTCTTACATTTCTCATTGTATGTTCATTTGCAGGTTTTTCCTGGTCTTTCCTAGTTAATCTCTCAGACGTTCTGCATTCAGCTACCTTCGTAAAGGATGGAGATGCTGCATCTCCCAGGGGCCAGTAAACAGAACATTAATAGCTGTCTCAGGCAATGCTGCATGTTCCATATTTTCACCCAGAATAACAATTTTACACTTGCTGCTCCACTTAAAGCTATATCACTGAGACATATCTGACATCTCTCCAGCAAAAAAGCCCAAACTTACAACAACAAGAAGATGCATAGCACTGTTGTGCTTAATATTAATAAGTTTAGCATCCTGAGAGTGCACAAAGCACCTGTCTCTGGGCATATGGGTAGAGTGTACTGCTACCCTGGAGTGCCAAGATGAGTGGATGGGGAGAGGAACCAGAGAAAGCTCTGGGAAGAAGAGTTAGATTAAAGTAAAAATACAAAGAGGGGGGAAAATGGAAAAATTATTGTTCGGGTAAGCTCCCTGGTTCAGTTTCAGGAAAACAAAACAAAACAAAACGAAACAAACAAAAACTCCATTGGTGATGTTTTATCATGCACACGTTGTGGAGCCATTGCCCAAATTCCTTGTTTCCTTTGGAGTCAGTTCTGCCTCCTTTGCTGAAAATGAGGAAAGGATTTTATGTGAGCCATTCTTCTGGGGCTACAAAAAAAAAAAAAAAAAAAAGACTTAGAAAAACAAGAAAATCATTGCTGATGTATTGTTAGTTTCATTGCAAAACATTTTAGCATAGTTTTAAACTATTTTGTCTGATGATTTCATACTTCAGAAACAAAAAGGAACCCATGTTTTCACTTAGAGCCTTGTGAACATTAATTCTGTTATTTCCTACTTTGTTTTATTTTGGCAAATTCTTACCACTTTCACTATTTGCCCGGAGGCGCAGTATACTCTTAACAGAAAAACCTACATTTTTGAACTACTTACATTTGTGGTCATTAACAAGTTCAGCAAATTCTTTTTTTTTTTTTTTTTTTTTTTTTTTTTTTTTTTTTTTTAATGAAAGAATGGCTTGCTTTATGACCAAGATTATAAAACTCTTAATGCTGTGAATCAACTCTCAAGATAGAGGAAATATGGACTGTTACTCTTTTATATCTTTCTGAGGTTGGGTTTTGCTACTGAAACATAGAAGTGTTTGTATTTATATAGGTAAAAGTACTTTAAAAAAAATTCACATTTGTTTTACTCTGAGCCACAATAGGATCAAATAGAGTGAGTGTATAGTGGTTAAAACGCATCCCCGAGGTGTCAGAAAGGTTTTTCAGTCACAGTATAAGTTAACTTGACTGAGCTTTTTTATGCTTGTGTGGCCAAGGCAAAAACCACTATATTTCATGTACACAAGCTACTTCTCAGAAGTAAAATCTTTTTCTTCAAAAAGAGTGGGAGACACTTCCCCTTCCCTTCATGCCTTTACAGAACTTTCTGTCAAGTGAGCTTCAAAGCACTTTCTGCATTTCTTTCTTCTATAAATTCAGGGTCTTCATTTTTCTCTCCATTTAGCACATATGACAATGAAGTTCCAAAATATTTCCACAGTATAATCATAATCATATCTATGCTCTTGTACAGTCATGATTACAGATATCATTACATTTTGCAGATTCCTGACCCTGAACACAGTAAGACACTGTAACAATTTATGTTCAGGCTTTTAGTTTGGGTTACTTAGTGACCACTTTTCCTACTCTCAAATTGTTTTCCTCTCCCACCTATTTAATTTTGGTTCCTCCTCTTTTCTGTTCCTCACAAGAGGGGAACAGGAAGGAGAAAAAGAGTGATGGTCTTTCTGCTAAAGGAGATAAGCTCCTTTGACGAAGTGAATGGTTTCCAAAGAAAACCCAGAGTTTCAGATTGACAGCCACCAGTTTAAATCCTTCTGAAGACCACATGTTCAGTATGTTGTTTTACTCTTACATACTCTAACCTCACCCTGCATTTTGAAGTGTTAATACACATTTTCATCTTTTCATCCAACAACCATTTTTTTCCGTTCCCTTCCCTTCCCTTCCCTTCCCTTCCCTTCCCTTCCCTTCCCTTCCCAGAAGTTTGTACTCAAATCCAACAAAAAGTGTTGACAAAATCCTCCTGCAAATCTGCTTTATATGATTCTGTGTGTATGCATAAAGTTTATGCCATTCTTGCAACAAGCTTTCCAAACAAATGCTAGTATCACATTTTTTTGCCAATGTGTTTGAATTCAAAGGATATGTTAAAAATAGCCTGAAAATATGCATGTGAAAATCTTCACATAAGTATCTCACTAGGAGGAAATAGGTATCCAGACAGATACAGAATTAGTACTGATAAAACATTCATTAGTATTAACAGCATCATCTATAAGTAGATCAGTTAGCAAGGGGTAATTCTTTATGGGCCAGATATTAAAACCATATTATTTATTATCTGAAAATCTTCTAGTAGCATGTTTTTTTACTTATGCAAGTATTTTAGCAAGTATTTCACTTATGCTAATGTCTAATTATTCTCATTTTACCTATTGTAACACACTTGGTGTTCTCATCTACATGGAATTTGGGTTCTGCTGAGACTAATTTACTGTTCAGTTCTACTGAATAAGACATATCATCCTCATGAGAAGATACTGCCTTTGTTACATTTACTGTTATTAAATAATTTTCATACAAATTGTGTGTATTAATATCTATTGTGGCTTACTCATTTATCATAGAATCATCATAGATTCATAGAATGGTTTGGATTGGAAGGGACCTTTAAAAGTCATCTGGTCCAATCCCCCTGCAATGAGCAGGGACATCTTCAACTAGATCAGGTTGCTCAAAACCCCGCCCAACCTGACCCTGATTGTTTCCCAGGGATGGGGCATCTACAACCTCTCTGATCAGTTATAAAGACCATGAACTTGATAGTAACAACATAGAATATTGTATGATAAAGAAAGTGAACTTCAGTCTCTTGAAGAATTCAAAATATGAGCTGAAAATTCCATCTTTTAGCATTGAATTTGCTAATAAATTTGATAATTTTGATAAAATAGAGGCAATAAGTTACTTCTTCGTTCTCTTAAAATACTTGCAATGCAAATAGAATGATTAGACCAACTTGCAAAATGGTCTTGAAGATCCATAATCGAGAAAAATAGCCCTACAGGTATACCTTTGCAATAATATCATATAAAGAATACCCTAAAAAGCTAGGGATAGTTTATTTTCTAGGCCAGATCTTGCAAAGGTCTTTAGTTTACACAGAAATTATTATCCACACAATTAATAATTTCCATGGGGTCTTAACGCAAGACAGGAAGTTAATATATGAACTGTACGTTAACAAGTCCCTTATCAGGGAGCAGGTTCCTTTCTTTAGAACTTTTCCCATGGAAATAGCTTTAGCTGAATTGAAAAATTATATACAATTCTTTGAAAACAGTTCGGGAAACAAAAAGAATGTGACAAGTTTTACAGAATTACGACTTTCAGTGGTGCAACTACCACAAAGACTCTTCTTCTTCCACATGTTTTAAAGAGATAATATTGACAACATTTATTATGGAAACCAAACTGACTGATGTTACTAAGAGCCATTTATAGTGCAATCACATGTCTAGTTTAAAGAAAAGTCATCTTCATTCTCCACTGCAAGAGAAGCATATTAATCATGTCATAGAGTAGCCTAACATGATGAGAGAAAAATAAATACACAAAATGCCAATCTGAACTCCTCACTTAAATCATGGCCATAAAAAATGATGCTAGATCTATCAGCAAAATAGAAATATTATACTGAATTTGTAATTCAAAATGCTAATTTTGTAGAGCTTATCAGGTACTTATTATCATAACAGGCAATTAGAACAAAACCAAGTTACAATAGCTTTTTCATAGCACATTCACTGAGTGTAATGAATCTACCTTTGCAACAGATGTGATAAATATAAACTCAATATAGCTCAGTGACCCCGTTTTTACTATTTCCATAAAACATGATAAAAAGCTCCATGATATATCAGAAAAATAGTCTCTCTTCAGTGTTTGAACAAAAAGTGGAATAATCCTACAGTGTGAGAAGTAAAATCTTCCAGACTAGATTACCCAAAATAAATCTCTTAAAGGAACTGATATTTCAGAGAAGATGGAACTGTTCCAGTATTTTATTTTAAAGATCACATATACATTTCTTAAATGAGTTCCACAGATAAGAGTGAAGGAAAATGTGCATAGATAATATACATGACATTTCAAGGGAGCTATTGCTATAGATAAGATACAGATAAATATTCTGTAAAAATGTCTTATGCAATGTTCCATAAATAGTTTTTATTCCAAATAGCCCATCTATTTAGCAAAGAATTATAGGTGGACTACTACTACTATTACCAGTAACAATATAGAGTAGGAAGAAGAAAACTGAGTTTAAGATAGTAGGGAAAATTGCTAAATGATTTAAAGACAGTATAATTAACCAAAATATGAGAAACCCTGGTGATCTTTAGAGGAACATTTTGGAAGATTTATGCGAGAACTGTTTGAAGGAGTCAAGAGCATGAGTAGTCAAGGCATGAAATACTCAAGGCTCAGGCTGAATATGAGTAATGGGACGAAAGACCACATTCTAGTGGCCTAACACTTATAAATTGAGGCACACCTTGGATGACTAATCAAAAGTGGCGGATAAACACAAAGTTAAGTCAGTATAAGAATTTTGAATTTAAGGTCATGCCAGTATTGTTCATTCTAACAGTATATATAAAAGATGTTGAGGGAAAGAACAAGAATTTAGTAATAGCAGTATGAATTTCACTATGGACTTCATTAGAGTAAGCCAATTTATGCACAAATTAGAAATTTATTTCTTATTGCATACATTGTTGTACATTGCTATTTTAACTTTTAACTGTTATTTTCTATTTATAGCTTTCATGTTAATAATCTGGTTTGATCAAGTTCAGTTTTTTAGGCACCTATTAAATCTGAATAGTATCCTCTTCCACATCACATGCAAATAATAATTTTGTTATAATGAATTCCTAATTTGAATATAATTAAATCTTAAATTCCACACTTACAAAATGCAGATGACAATTATGCTGTAAATTTTACATATTAAAATGACTAAACAACTAAAGAATTTTTAATATTTCCTAGTGCGTTCTCTCAGGGTCCATTTCATTCACATGAATATGGAGAGTTGTACAACCAGCCTACAGAGACACTCTAAATTTTCACTTGAAACCTTAAAAAGGGTTTGTCTTCACAGTTCACTTTATTTAGATTTGCTTTCTTCACATGGAAGAGAATCCTAGATTTGTCATATTAATTTTAAAAGCTAGTTAAACTTAAAATGAAAATATGTTTTCATTGAGAAGGAAGAGGTTACGTTTCTGAACACTTTACAAAATTATAAAATTTGGAAAATTAGCAAAAGGAAAAATAAATGAACAAATGTGATTTTTTGGTTATTCTTAGCCTTTGGATTTCTCTCTAGTTGTTCCAAGTTTCCCCAAACATAAACTAACATGGGGTGCTATCATCTGTTCAATAGCACTCTTACCCCATAGCACTTGAACTTCCTTGGCTCTAGGGCAGCTAAAGTTTGGGGAGCATTTCCTCATCTTTAACCTTCTCCTCACTTTCTCCAAGGCAGAATTCTTGCTGTCTTCAAGACTGTCTTCTTGGTCCCTTTATCATAGATTAATGCAGGTTCAGTAGCACAGAGCACTATTAACATCCCTCGTTCTTCATTCTTTGCTGGTGCATTACAAACCGCTGGTTTAGCAAGTAGAAGTTTTGTCCTTCCTGTGGGCTTCTCAAGGTGTACCCCCCCATTGTGTCTAATAATTACTGCTTCCCTTTCAAATTTAATGAGCATAAGATTTGATCTCTGTGTGTACCTTTTTCAAAAAATCATAGCTTCTGACCTACTTTGAGACTTTTACAAAGACCATAAATGATGTGTTAATAAGAAAGTTGTGCATTGAAGGTATTTTTTTCCAGTTCTACTTTGTACCTTTTGACAATTCTAGGAATTCCTAATATCAGGCTTATCTACATAAAATGTATCTGTGGCTACCTTAAATCCCAGCTTTATCAGTTCTTGTCAAGCTAAGTGATATTTAATGGATAGAAATGCAAAAATGCAGGTTTAAAAAAAAAAAAGTTTTTTTGTTACACTGCAAACTATTTAGGATCTCCTGAATCAATAATAATATATTTTAAAAGTGACTAAATGTTTTTATCAATTTTGTGTATTCCAATATTTGACCTAAAAAATAAATTCCCTAACTTTCAAATTAAAACGTTATGAAACTCAGAAAGCTGAAGCAGGAAGCAGAATAACTAGGGAAAAGAGCTAAAAAGTGGGTAAGCATTATTTATTTCTGGCTCCTCTGTTGGCTGTTCTTTCAGACAGCAGTAGAAAATCACATACTGCTACAATAAAACATTACGTGACCCTAAAGAAGGCATTGGATCTCTTTTTTAATTAAGTTCTCATTAAAATTAATAGGACAAAGAAATATCCTTTGAACCCAAGCTGTTACATCTGTCCAAGAAGGTGCAGAACAAACAGCTCACCTTGATACAGAAGCATCAGCAAACCAACGTGCACTCTGCTGGAGCTCTGAGGCAAAGAAGCTGTAAAAGCAGGCTTGTTTCCAGGGGGCACAAAATCACTAATTTTAAAAATTCCCTTGAATGAAAAAGTTATCCTTTATATGCTAATTGATTCTGTTCAAAGAGCAACTCAGTTGTTAAAAGTATGAATAAAAAAAGAAAATCGGGGGACGGAGGAGGGATCATAAGTGGCTTTGTGGAAAGGAAGAGTAAAAGAACTGTAAAGGAAAATGTTACCCAGTTCTCATTAGAAAACTCTTTTCTCAGCTACTCTGGCTTGAGGGAGGGTATCCAACAGAAGAAAAGCAGATTATTTTTTGTCACCTCACTGATCATGTCTGACAGACTAGTTTGTCAACACAAAATGTGAAATAGTAAACATTTTAAGGCTTATAAACAACTTATAAATGGCTGCTGCAAACAATCTTTCACTCTGAGGGACCTGGGAGTTTAATTTCTTGCTGTGCCCATGTTTCTATTTTCATTCAATATCAGAATTTAACTTTACCTACACCATATCTGTTGTTATGGCAAATAAATCAGTCCAGTTAGGCTTGGGCAGCCTTTCAAGTGTTAGTAAGTATACTGAAATACACTTTTATGGGCCTTGTAACATATAATATCCCATGGATCAGGGCAGTTTTCCCATCCCAGGGAGTACTGAAAGAACTCACCTCATGGTAGTGGTGCTTTTGTTACTCCTCTGGGATGTGGGAGACCCAAGATCAAATCTTCTCTCTGTCACTCTTTAGCATCATGATGGGATGCACTCATCCTCAGGTACTGGCTGCTATCACTGACAGTCTCTCACACTGCAGTTTCTCTGTTCTCCGTTAAAAATTAAAAGGAGGTAGGGATGTAGTCTTGAATACCATCACTTTTATCAGAGGCAGAGTGAGCTTCTGTGGGCCACTGAATATCTAATTATTATGTTTATACAATAGAACATTTCCAAAATGAGAGAGAGAGGGAGGGACAGAGGGAGAGAGAGTGCCTCTTGTACAAAGAATATGCTGCTTAAATATTATTGACTTGATCTTATTTGTATCTTGAACATGCCTTTCCCATTTGCTGGATGGGGAGCTAACCATTGAGCTAGTAATTACTACAGTGCTACCCTTTGCCATTTGGACCAGAAACGTCTATCCTGAACCTGAGAAATCTTTCCTTACTTGATTGCTGGTGAAACTGTCACATTTGGAAAAAAAAGGTTTCATTTTGTCAGCCTGGCATTTTATCACAGAAACTGGCCAGTCAAAAAATTCTTGACAAGCTTTAAATGGAATTCAACATAGTGCAAAAGTTCAATATTTTCTGACTAGCATTGCTGCAAGAATGAATGTTTAAAAACTCCCTAAAATGTTTTAGTACTCTTCATTTTCAGAGATGGTAAGAGGAAAATTCTATGAGAGCTAATGTGGAAGAGGAGTATTAAATACTGCGCTTATTCAGTGCACCCATCTTGCTCCTGATCATTGGAGTGCCTGAGATGATAGAGGTGAAAGGGTAACACAGGGCAGATTTAAGGGCTGGACCTTCTAAGCATTTGATCACTAATGGCATCTGTGGGAGGGGAGGCACTTAGCATTGTTCAGGATGAAGGCTTTTGAAACATGAGATGTTCAAAAGAAAGATAGGACACAGGTTACACAAACTGGCATTGTTCCACTGACATCAGCAGAGCTGCAATAACTGACAGAAAAAAATTTGACCCAGACACCTAGCATTAGCTTTCTATTGCATGAACTCGAGACCAGATCTATGCATGACAACGGAGTGGCCCCATGCAGTGGGTAGGCTGGGGAGAGCATCCCAGGCATGTCACTGGAGTGTCAACCCTCCTTTCCTCTAAAAGCCCCAGGACCCTGCCTCTGCACTCCTCCCAGTAGCATTCCCCTCTCCCACAGCTGCTTCTGCTCCCAGGCACCTGGTGTCCTCACTTGTCACTGATTACCCCTGCTTATCGTCCTTCACCAGGTTCATCACTGCTGGATGATGCTGAACACAGAAAAGAAGCAGAAAAACTACATGAGAGTTCTTCCATAGTCAGTTCAAGCCTGGTACATCAGGAAAGGCTTTATCACTGGTTTGCTGGAGTTTGCTAGACAGTCCTGAACAGGAGCAGCTATTTGTCAGAAATTTGGTTGGGCAGCTACAAGTGAAAATGTTTGCGATTACTGCAATGGCAGTCAAACACTGCAAACAGCTACTCTGGAAATGACAGAAAACAGGATGGGTGTCCATTCCTGAATCACTTGGAACAGACACTTGATGTGTAAACACTGGTTGCATTTTCTGATGTTGGAAAGTGATCTCTAGCTTACGTACTATCAGCTTCTGGTTACAAAGTTGGAGCTTCTTAGACTTGTTGGGCAGAATAAAACTGTGCTATTCCCCAAATCCAGACAAAGAGGTTTTGTTTCATTATCACCAATGTGCATGAAGAAACTGCAACATGAACAATATTTATAGCCTCAGATCCCTGAAATCAGAGATCAGAATAAAAATGCAATTTAAGAAAGGTGAATTATTATGACTATATGACTCCAGATAAATGGTTGAAACTTCCTTTTCTTTAAGTCTTTAACAGAGGTTAACTAAAGGCATTGAAAGTGAATTATATATTAAAATCTCAACATCCATAAGCAAGTCTCATATATGAAAAAATGTAATTCCTGTGTTTTACTGGAACCACTGTTACTGACTTTTGTGCTTTAAAGACCCTCAAAAAAATACCCGTCACGGCAAATTATCGTTTGCTTTTAACAAAAAGATTTTGTTTATTACTAAGACATTTCCTACAAGGGGAGAGCTCTAAAAATATCTCAGACCATTAACTCCTGCCTAATTATAATTAATAATTGTATTACACTAGAGTAGATATGCAAAAGCACCTCACTGCTCCATTGTATGGGGCATTCAATTCACAGACATGCACAGAGCAAGAAACAGCCCTTGTCAGGCAGAGATTATGATCTGAACAACACAGAGAAACAGAGGGTCAGAGACATGAGGAAATTGTACAAAGTCACATAGCAGATAGGCACAGGACCAGCAACCTGAATCCCGGAACAGTTCCTCTTCCATGCCGCCTTATCATATGTGTGAAATAACTTTTAAGGACTCTTTTCTGGACATGAAGAATTTCCATTATAAATAGCTCGGTCAATGTTGGTCCATTAATATAGACAGATGAATGGAAAAAGTATAAAACTGTCAATGTCTTTTTTTACCTGTATCTTTTGTTGCATGCAATTTACCAGTTTAGAGGACAGGAAATGAGGCTGTAGCGAGCAAAGTAATCATTACACTTTTATGCAGTGTCTTGTTAAAAAGATGTATCATATCAACGAGGGTTATACAGGCAGCTTTGAACAACCCTATTGTAAAATCAGACCCGTCACAGGGCAGTAAGAAAAAAACCTTTTTGTTCTGTTAAGAGAAACTGAAATGCTGACTTGATGTAGTCTTCAAGGGAAAAAATATTTCATATATACAGAGTTTCAAAATTCTTGTGTGAAGGAATTTATTCAAGGGAAACATCTAATTGTGCTATCAAAAATGCAGCCCCTTTCTTATAAAGAAAAACAGAAACATTTATCATTTGCCTTAATATTACATTGATGTAAACTCCAGGAGGACCATCAATCTCTAGAGGAAAGGAGCCTGATTTATCAGGTGGGAAATAATAAATGTCAACACAAAAAACAACAGGGCAATTATATTTAACAGTCTGCTGACACTGATTGGCAGAAATAGTGACAGAGATTCTTATTTCGTAATGACCTAAGGGTTCATTTTAGAAAGCATCATTTCAAAAACTCAGGTTTTTTGTCTCATCAATTTATAGCAGTAGGAATAATGAAGTTCTTGTTCCTTGTAATAGAAATACATTGAATCCATGTTCAATGATGCGTAGCCACTGTATCTTTCCCCTTGGAGAAAGGCAATTGCAGCAGTGACATGAAAACTTCTATTTGTTGCTTTCTCACCACAAAGAGCATTTGCTGTGTGTATTTACAGCAGGGCTTGTGGGTCCAAGATGATTGTTAATAACTCCTCTTTCTGCTTAGTGATTCTTAACTGGTAATGGTAAGAGACAAATTATTTGCTATGGTAAGAGGGGCAATACTGAAAAATATAAAAAATAATACTATTTAGTCTGGAAAGAAAAATAAGAGGCCTGTTACAGAAGTATTAGATGAAGAATTATATAGGAAAAATGAGCAGAGATAAGATTATATGAGGAGGTGCCCAGAAGTGAAACTGTGTGTACCACATGTGGATTCTGACGTATTTTTTATGCTCAAAACCCAGAGCCTAATGATTTTTTTTTTTTTTTTTTTTTTTTACATGTAAGGATGCTAGGCTATGTGTCTTGGTTCTGTGAGAAAACAGAGCACTGTAAATACAATTACTACATTTTTAAAAGCAGATGCATTTTTACTTTCCATATAGATATCTAGCTATCTCACAGCAGGGCCAGCTACAGGATGGAGAACAAGTACTCACATCTGTAAAGAAATTGCTATATTCTATATAGTTCAAAGGAAACTAAAAAGAACAAAACATGCAGCCCTTACATGAACGTCTCAGAGAACCTCTACATTATTTTCCAGAGCTTAATGTCTGGTTTGGCAGACTACATCTTTTGTCGATAGTTTAATAGATTGCTCATTATGTACTTCACATTCATGTTATAGTTTCTATTGATTGCAAAACATTTTGTCTGTTTTTCCTTCTCTCTGGAGGATTTTGAGAAAGTTTTAATTTTTTGCAACAAAAGGATAAGTTACAAACTTTTACATAACAATTTTATAATAATTTTATTCATTATATGTATGCATTTATATTTTGTCAGATTTCTAATGACATTTTTTTCCTTTGAAGGAATTACATATTTTTCCCCAAAAGGTTATAACGAAAATTATTTCTGAAACAAGTTTCAGTGAAACTTTTCAAGGTTCCTAACTTGAACATGCTATTTTAAAATAGCAAACTTCAAATATATGGGTTTCTTTTTCAAAAATGAGGTGTGAGCCATCTGTTAGACTGGGAATAGTTTATGAACAAAGCAGGAGAATGGTAAAAGATCAGAATTCTCCTCCTCTTTATTTCCCTTTAAGAAGAAATGTAAGCAAGCAAATGCTGCAGCATTTGTCAACTGAGACCCTGAAACTATGGGTTTGAAAACCTCTGAGATCCATCTATCTATCTATCAGCAAAAACAATATCAAAATACCAGCTTCAGAGCTGTTGTGAAGTTCAAAGACTTTTAAGGCCTTTTATTGAGAGATATAAAGCATTATTATTCACTGCCCAATTTGCAAACATATGCTATTGCTTTAAACTATTTTTGTTTTAGATGACCGGAGCAGGTAAGCATATGTCTACTAAAATGAATATTTCTCATATGACCCTCCTTTTTCTTTGTCAGACAGCTCTGCACTATAGCATGAAGAAAAAGCTATCAAGATACAATGCCACTGCATCTAACAAATGGGATCACACCATGTTTTCCAAAGTTCACTGTTCTTCTACATTCTAAACTTGATCTGGAAACTATTTATTTTACTTAAAATCTGAAAGAAGACATTACAAAATATACTAAAAAAGGTCAGATTGACTTCAGTTCTCACTACTATAGAGTAGGGGCATGTTGGTATTTACTGAAAAGAAGCCTTCTTTCCTATCTATATATCTATGTGTACAGAGGTATTTTCTCATTGTGTTGGATTCTTTCATTACTTTACCTTTCTATTACCTGAAGAGTAAGAAAATATTTCTATTTGCATAGATGGTACAGAGGCCCTAGCTAAACCAGGTCATTTGCCCTAAACCACTGAAAAACAGGGTAAAATCAAAATTGCTACTGTGATCAGGGAACTATTTTGCTCAGAGCACAAAACAAGCTACAGAACCTGCCTTGGGGAATTTACAGAATTTATACTAAAGGTAAGCTAGACAGTGAAGATGAGCCTCCAGAGATCGGGAGCACATGAAGACAGACAGCAGGCTAGTGGCAGAGAGATTTCTTGTATTTTCAATAGACACCTTGTTTTCCTAGTGTATTTCACTGGACTGCCACCTTGTAGACCTCCTGCATTGTTCCTTCCTGCTCCTGCACAGCATCCCCAGCTGCTGCCATCTCCTCCGCACCTCCCAGCACCTACCCAACAAAATCAATGCATTGCCCAGCAGAATTTATTCAGCTTGCCTCACCTCAGTGGTACGCCTCATTATTCAAGTTGATTTGCTTCATCGGAAGAGAATTACTGAATTACCACTTTTCTAGCCTTACTTACTTGTATACATGCTGTGATGGGTGCACTCGACCCCTTGACCAGACTGGCGGTGGTTTGGTGCAGGCTCCGGAAGAGATAAAGGCCTGAGCCATAGCTGGGCCGTGAGCTCCTCTAGTTTCAATCTGTTCTCTGAAAACCCACAAAGGAGCAGAGTGACACAGTGAGCATCGATGCATATGAGCTTGGAACACTGATCATGCAATTGACACATGAATAGCGTGTGGCTTTTCCAAGACTCATTTATCAAGGGACAAAGGAAGTTGTGGGTACAAGGAGCCTCATGCATACCTTTCCCATCGCATGTAATTTGACTACGAGCCAACCACTTTATTCCATAAATATGACAGCCTAAGTGAGCCTTCTTTGAGTTCTCCCTGCTAGGCAGCATGGTTGTATGGCAGTGATCTCCTCTTGAGCTGGGACACCTCTCAAGGTTGCTCCTCGAGGCAGAGAGACCTTTTACCAACGACAGATCTTTGGTAAGTGACCGATATTGTGCATAACCTTGTAGTATGGTAACTTTGGTTTTGTCTTGGTAATTTTGATTGCATGCTGAATTGATGTTAATGAGACATTATATAAACTTTGCATATATAATCCCTAGACATAAACCATTGACCAAGTCTGAGACTAAGATTGGACCTAGCTGCACCTAAGCTCCATCAGGAGTTTAGAAAGCAAGGCGGTCTACTCTGAACCTTGTGACTCAATGGGAGGGTCTTCCTTACTCTTTGCAGCTGCAGTGTTTCTGTGAATCATTCTAACTCGAGTGTAACTCAGTTTTCCTTTGTATGATTCTTCCATGCAGTAATTAATAGAGTGAACTTTGCCATCGAACTTTGTTAAGTCGCACTTTTACAACATCATATTAAAACCACTGTTGCTAATACCTTTGTCGGTGATTCCCTAAGTGTTCTAAATCACTCATTTGCAACAAATTGGTGTAGTTGGCAGGATGGCAAGTAGTATCACTGATTACTTACAAAAGCATGGAATAAGTATGAGTCCCAAATTCTAAGAAGAATGGGCTCGTGATAATTGGCATGATTATGGAAAAACAGCAAAATATAGCCTGACAGCATATAAAGAATGGAAAAGGGAAAGGAATTATTTGCAAAATGCAGGGTACTTGTTTAGAAACTGCTCGTCAATATAGGAAGAACAACAATAAAAGGGAGCAGGACCTAAAAGAAGATATAGACGGCAGAAAGGCAGCTGAATTAATACTGTCTTTGAAAACTGAGCAGCTGCAGAAACAGTTAGAGGAGGAAAAGGAGAAAAAAACAAAAATTAGAAGAAAGGGTCTAAATGATGCTTATGTAGGCTCCTTATCCCCCTGTCATTGTACAGATTAGATAACTAATTTCATCCCTGGAAGAATGGGATGGGAATATATGAAGTAACTCCGATAATAGTGATTCAGGGGATGATGACTCTTTATTATATTCAAATCTCCCTGAATATGAAGCCAGACCCGTTATTAAAATAAAACAATCTGAAGGACCTCGGCATGGTGCTCCATGATATACCATACAAATCACTCCCTGGGATCCATTACAATTGGCAAATTTACAAGAAAAATACTGCAGAAAGCCAGGTGAAACTGAAACAGAGTATTTGTGGCGAGTCTGCCTGAGTGGCAGTGACTGAATAATGCTGAGTGGAGATGAAGCAAATGGCTTTTGGGGTCCAGGAGTTCTCTTAAATTTAGGACCCGACCCAGCAGATGCCTCCCATTCTACTACTAGCAGGATAGCTTATCAGGCTGGGGGAATAGATGCTATGGAACAAGGTGAACCCTCCATAATCCCCATAAGATCTCTTAACAAGCTCTCTACAGCCATCACAAAAGCTGCTTGCATACAAGCCATGTATAAACGAGAATCCAGTGACATCCCAATATCTGCTACAATTGATCATGTGATGCTAAAACCACTACTTAGAGGAGCTCTGGCAGTTCTTAAACCTTACTTAACTGCAAAACCAGATTAAATTAAAAGAGACGCAGAACACAATGAGGGATTAGGTGACAATGATCCCTGCAATCAGCTCCCTACCTGGGCAGAATTAATGCATGATGTTTTAAACCATGCCCGTGAAATGGGGTGGGACAACCCGTTGACTGAAAAATCAGACCCAAGGCCCCAAACAGGAATACACCGAGTGAGACCAGTAAAAACACTCCCACAGGGACCAGGAATTAGATCAAGGGAAAATATACCTAAAGACCCTCAAACTTCACCTAAAGACCCTTGAGCAGAATCCCGAGAAAGAAGAAATGAGCTGTGGAAGAAAGTATTAGCACTAGGCATTCCTAAAGCCACAATTCAGAGACAGCCTACTGGCATCATCCTGAGCCTAATTCAAGTGTTCCAGAAACGCAATGATGGCGAAAGGAGAGACTGTACTTTAAACACTCAGGCGTCATTGCCCACTCCAAGAAAGAGCAATAACCCTTTCCTCTCCCTTAGGGATGAATTGCAAAGCATAAGGCCAAAAAACAAGTGATGCCAGGACGGCAACTGAGCCTGCCTGTCCGGCAAGTGGAACCCTATCAATGGATAAATAATAATGACCCATATATTTTGATTCCAGTTGGTCCTCGATGACAATTGGTAAAATTCCTAATAGATACAGAAGCACAAATTTCAATATTAACACAACTGGATGTCGAGATGCTGGGTGTATAACCTGGATGGCAAAGAGTTAAAATTACCAAAGTGAATGGAGGTGCTATTTGCCAAACCGTGAAAGTTAACTTATGACTCCCAGGAGAGAAGCACATGTTGTCTGCTCGCTTTGCAATCAGAGATCACAATGAAAATATTTCGCGTTTCGATGTTTTGAATGGCCGAACCTGGCACCTGCCGGACAGCAGCATGTGGTCCTTCAGTTCAAATATCAGCCCTAACCCTGATAAAAATCAGGAGGCTACAGTGCGTGTACTCTGCGCTGCCCCTGCACTCCCTGATTCAAAGGTTGCTAATGTACCGCAACAACCAATTTCTGCTGCGGCATGAAACGGGATTTCTGAAGTAAAAGCAGATTTAGAAAAGCAGGACTTTATTTCCAGAACCCATTTCCCATACAATTCACCAGTCTGGCCAGTCCGAAAGCCAGATGGGAGATGGCATCTGATGATTATTGGCGCTTAAATACCAACACAGCACTGCTAACAGCTGCAGTACCTAATATTGCAATTTTAACAGCCACGTTACAAGCAGCCGCACACCCATGGATGGCAGTGCTAGATGTCAAAGATATGTTCTTTATGATCCCCTTGCATGAGAAGGATAAAGAGAAATTTGCTTTTACTTGGGAAGGGATACAATATACCTTTAACAGACTCCCACAGGCATATAAACATTCACCCACAATTGCTCATGGTGGGCTTGCTGAACTCTTACAAACAGTCTCACTCCCTCAAGATGTGAAACTGTACCAATAATAGAGATGATATCCTAATCAGAGGGACATCCCCTGAAAAGGTGGGGGAAGTGGCAGCAGCAGTGTGGCAAACACTACATAAAGCCAAAGTTGAAATTCCACCCAAAAAATGTTAGAGACCAAGTAGAGAAGTAAAATTTTTAGGTACTTGGTGGATTGCAGGTAGTGGAGCAATCCCACCAGACAGGTCTCAAGGTTGCTCCTCGAGGCAGAGAGACCTTTTACCAACGACAGATCTTTGGTAAGTGACCGATATTGTGCATAACCTTGTAGTATGGTAACTTTGGTTTTGTCTTGGTAATTTTGATTGCATGCTGAATTGATGTTAATGAGACATTATATAAACTTTGCATATATAATCCCTAGACATAAACCATTGACCAAGTCTGAGACTAAGATTGGACCTAGCTGCACCTAAGCTCCATCAGGAGTTTAGAAAGCAAGGCGGTCTACTCTGAACCTTGTGACTCAACAGGAAGGCCCTCCTTACCCTTCTGCATTCCTGGTCTCTCTGTCAATCATTCTAACTTGAGTATAACTCAGTTTTCCTTTGTATGTTTCTTCCATGCAGTAATTAGTAGAGTGAACCTTGCCATCGAACTTTGTTAAGTCGCACTTTTACAACGTCATGTTAAAACCAGTTTTGCTAATAACTTTGATGGTGATTCCTTGAGCAATCTAAATCACTCATTTGCGACAAATTGGCGTAGTTGGCAGGATCCTAAATCAAGATTCGTGACACATGCTATTTGTCAATTTTTATTGACTCTATGGAAAAACAGGAAAAGTTCTTGTAGACTGCTATTTTACTGATGCTAACCTGACAGTTGTTTTCACTGACTCCTCCTGGAAGATGCAGATACACCACCTATCTAATTTGGACATATTCTTAGTGTAGGAAACAGTTCTGGATTTTAATAAAAAAGCTATTTTCTTTCTTTTAATATTAGGGAGAAAAAAAGTAGACTTTTTATTTTTAAAACACCATATATAACCATATGTGACAGTACGCTTTCAAAGAAGAGCAACTTTTACTGAAAAGATCAGAGGTCATATCAAACTAAAAATGTTTTCAACTGTTCAACTCTAGTATTTTGTACAAGTAGTTTTATTTTATGAGGCAGAATTTAGTAATTCCTATTACTTTTCTTTCCACACCTCAGGCTACTAGATATAAGTAAAGTTAGCCACCATTTTTTAAGAAAGCATATTTCTTTTGATAGTCTGTGTTACAATTTGTATTATTTCAGAAACAAATTGCACAGTAGTGGAAAATGCTTCACAGTTCTTGTCATAGAATCACAGAATCATTTAGGTTGGAAAAGACCCTTAACATCATCAAGTCCCACTGTTAACCTAGCACTGCCAAGTCCACCACTAAACCATGTCCCTAAGCACCACATCTACCCATCTTTTAAATACCTCCAGGGATGGAGACTCAACCACTTCCCTGGGCAGCCTGTTCCAATGCCTGACTACCCTTTCCGTGAAGAAGTTTTTCCTAACAGCCAACCTAAACCTCCCCTGGTGCCACTTGAGGCTGTTTCCTCTCATCCTATCACTCGTTACTTGGGAGAAGAGACCGACCCCCACCTCACTACAACCTCCTTTCAGGTAGTTGTAGAGAGCCATAAGGTCTCCCCTCAGCCTCCTTTTTCTCCAGGCTAAACAACCTCAGTTCCCTCAGCTGCTCCTCATAAGACTTGTGCTCTAGACCCTTCACCAACTTCGTTGCCCTTCTTTGGACACGCTCCAGCACCTCGATGTCCTTCTCGGAGTGAGGGGCCCAAAACTGAACACAGTATTTGAGGTGCGGCCTCACCAGTGCCGAGTACAGGGGCACTATCACCTCCCTGGTCCTGCTGGCCACACTATTCCTGATACAAGGCAGGATGCCATTGGCCTTCTTGGCCACCTGAGCACACTGCTGGCTCATGTTCAGGAGGCTGTCAACCAACACCCCCAGGTCCTTTTCAGCCAGGCAGATTTCCAGCCATCTTCCCCCAGCCTGTAGCGTTGCCTGGGGTTGTTGTGACCCAAGTGCTGGACCCAGCACTTAGCCTTGTTGAATCTCATACAGTTGGCCGCAGCCCATCGATCCAGACCTGTTCTTCCTGTGTCCCTCCTTTTCCTTCTCCTTTTTTTGATTTATAATACCAGAATGTTTTTTTCTGAAAGTCCTTGATCTTAGAGAGTGTAAAATCAGACAATACTTCCAGCAAAGCAGTTTATGAAGTTTGTCTTCTTCCTACCTCACCTTTGAGAATAAATTCTTCCCTTTCCAGCATTTTCATTCTCGGAAGAAATATAACAAATATATGCAATTCACTATTTTTCATCATATTTTGAATAATATCAATTTTATTCTTTAATTGGTTGAAAATAGAAACTTCCTTTGTTAGATACATTGTATTGAAGAAATAGTTGATAATCACTCTGTCTGCAGAGAAGTTAAGCTCCTGGATTCACAGAGTATTATGTAAAAACTTGTTAACTCATGGTGGCTTTGAGTTTCCTTCAACATTACTTGAAATTACTGTTTTTAATAATTATTGTAATCATTACTTTTCATCTAGGGAAGACCTTTGTGGAGAAGGTTTCCTAGACCTAGCTAAGTGACCAGGACTCAGTGATTCCCTTGTGACATGAATTTAGAGTTATCACAGACAGAGTGTACCTGAACGACACAGAAGTGGACAATGGGTGTAAATAATTGTTTTCTGCTCCAGCTGATCCTGAAGAGGCTCCAAATATCAATGGGAAGAGTCTGAGCAGGAAGGAGAGCCATGTGAGCACATTTTTGCTGATTTAATGATGTAATGGTTAAACTGCATTATGAAAGTTGACTATTTTTTTCTCTCTTCTTTCTTATGGGAAGCTACACAGATACACTGATACACTGATAGTCTTGCATTTCAAAGCTGTATGGCAGGAACAGGTATGCCTAGATTTTCCAAGCTATGTCTTCCTTCTAAGATTTTTAATTAACAAAATTCACATCTTCATGGCCAGGTCAGTATTGTAAGACAAAGGGCTACTCTAGATAACTTAATTGAAGTTTTTCATCTCTAACCTTGAAGCCCGATTTACAGTGCTCTCTAAAATTCATGATACTACTTCAGAACAATCCCACAAGAAACGAACTATTTTTTTAAAAAACTTTTTGAATACAGCAAATATTTTCAAAATCCTTTCTTTTGCAAGTGTTTATGACCTAAGGATCTTATCAGAGAGGTATTCAACAAACATAAAGCTTACTCAGGTAAGGTATTTTAACTTTACTTTCTATAATAGCTGACTCTTCAATTTGCTCTGCTATAGTTCAGGGCTCATTAACATTTTCATTATAAACCTTGGTTGCTCCGGCTAAGGATATCAGCTGTTACTAGCCGCAGATCTGAAAATAAAGCAGATTTTCATCCCTGAATGTATTTTAATGCATTATTAGGAAATTTTGAATGGTTGATTGGTGAGAAAAAGTACTTTATCCAAGAACAAGATGCACTGATTCAGGTTCAGTGAAACATCTAAAGTTTTGTTCATAGTATAAAAGCATTCTTTTTAATAATTTCTAACTAAACAAACCAGGACTGTGTAAATAAGTATGTCTGAACACTATAAGGAAAACATTCAGTGGCCCTTAAAATTTACAAGAACACAAGAAAGGCCAGACTAAATGTTCATGTGATGCAGGATCCTGCCTCTGATGAGGGACAAGAGAAGATGCTACGTGGAGCTCAATACTCTCCATTTCATCACTGATGGAAACCATTGCAAACATTCAGTATCAGAGATGCTTAAGTAATTTCCTTGTGAAAAGACATATTTTTAAAATCCTTATAAATCTTAAGTCATTGTTTTGTTGAGCATGGTAAAAGTATGGATTTATGAAGGGAAAAGTCAGGCTTGACCAATCTGATAGCCTTCTATGATGAGGTGAATAGATTGGTGGATGAGAGGAGAGCAGTGCATGTTGTTTACCTTGAGTTTGGTAAAGCCTTTGACACTGTCTCCATTCATTTGGCACTATCTCCCTTAAACATCATCATAGACAAACCAAGAAAGTATGGGGTACATAAATGGACAGTGAGGTGCATTGAAAACTGGCCCAACAACCAGGCTTAGAGGGTTGTGATCAGTGGTACAAAGTACAGTTGGAGGCAAGTCACTAGTGGTGTATGCAAGCAGTTGATACTGGATCCAGTACTGTTTAATACCTTCATTAATGACCTGTGCTATGGGACAGAATAAACCCTCAGCAAGTTCTCAGATGATACAAAACTGGGAGGAGCATCAGATGGTTGTGCTGCCTTTCAAAGGGACCTGGACAGGCTGGAGAACTGGGAAGAGAGTAATCTCATGATGGTCAGCCAGGGCAAATGAAAAGTCCTGCACCTGGGGAGTAATAAGCACAGGTGGGGTTGACCATCTGGAAAGCAGCTCTGCGGAAGACCTTGGGATCCTCGTAGACAACTGGTGTCCTGGTTTGGCTGGGATAGAGTTAATTTTCTTCCTAATAGCTGGTATAGTGCTGTGTTTTGGATTTAGTATGAGAATAATGTTGAAAACACACTGATGTTTTAGTTGTTGCTAAGTAGTGCTTACACTAGTCAAGGACTTCTCAGCTTCCCATGCTCTGCCAGCAAGAAGCTGGGAGGGGGCACAGCCAGGACACCTGGCCCAGACTGGCCAAAGGGCTGTTCCATACCATACGACATCATGCTCACTATATAAACTGGGGGGAGTTGGCTGGGCGGCAGCGATTGCTGCTGAGGGACAGGATGGGCATCAGTTGGCAGGTGGTGAGCAATTGCATTGTGCATCACTTGTTTTGTATATTCTTTTATCATTATTATTATTATAAATTTTTTTTTTCTCTTCCTCTGCTGTCCTATTAAACTGTCTTTATCTCAACCCATGTGTTTTACTTTTTTTTCCCAATCCTCTCCCCCATCCTACTGCAGGGCAGGGAAGGTGAACAAGTGGCTGTGTGGTACTTAGTTGCCGACTGGGGTTAAACCACAACTGGCCATAATACAGCAATGCACTCTTGTCGCAAAAAAGGCCAAAAGCCTTCTGGGCTGCATTAGGCAGAGTGTTGCCAGCAAGTCAAGGGAGGTGATCCTTCCCCTCTGCTCAGCACTGGTGAGGTTGTAGTTGGAGTGCTGTGTCCCCAGCACAAGAAATATATGCACTTACTAGAGCAAGTCCAGCATAAGGCCACAAAGCTGATGAAGGGACTAGAGCATCTCTCATATGAGGAAAGGCTGAGGGAGCTGGTACTGTTCAGCCTCGTGACAAGAAGGGTCAGGGGAATCTTATCAATGTGTATAAATACCTGACAGGAGGGAATGAAGAAAAGGAAACCAGACTCTTCTCAGTGGTGTTCACTGGCAGGACAAGAAGCAATGGGCACAAATGAAAACACGTGTTGTTCCATCTGAACACAAGAAAATATTTTTTTACTCTGAGGGTGGTCAAACACTGGAACAGGTACTAAGAGTCTTGGGCTCTCTATTCGGTTCAATGTATCTGTGATTGCTGATACGTTCGGGGAGCAGCTCAAACGGAAGTGTTCATTAAGGTGCACCAATAGCCAAAATCATCATGGCCAGAAGACTAGTTTGTCAGATTATGGGAGCCCTAAGTCAGATTTATATAACAAAGACTTGATTCTCAGCTTCTCCAATATTACATGAAAGATACCATTATCAAATGCTCATTTTCGTGTGTGGTAAGCTTGCCTACAGGGTCTGCCCAGACAGAGTGGAAACACCTGTTTTGAGGATCTCTCTTCATGGTCTGAGAGCTAGATGTCCAAAAAGGGTTTGTTGGTGCCCAAGAAATTTTGTGTGCTTATGGGATTGGACAATAAAAAGCAGCTGCCTAGGGAAGTTAGTTGGCTAAGTCTTTAAAAAGGAACCACTTCATGGGGGTTATAATGTGAATGACATCTAAGCATCTAGGTACCTAACAAGCCAGATACAAACTGAGAAACTAGGTCTATATTCATTGGTGGATTATGACCTACAAAGGTTTAGAGGTCAGAATTTTCAGAAGTCTCTGAATTTGCCAAAATGAGTTTTATGATTTTATTATTTTAATATAAAGAAATTTCAGCTATTTACGAAGGTCTGGACCAGCAATTTTAATCAGGCAGCTGGCCTTTGGAGTGATTGTGGGTATTAGTCCTTAGAGTGCATTAAAGCTGCAATTTAGATGGAGATTTTCTATATTTTTTTTTTAAGTTTTGTGTCTCAGCATGCCACCTCTTTAATATTGTAATGCTTAAAATTTAAAACTCCCAATACAATTCTTTGCTGGTGTTTCCAAGTCAGCAAATTAGCACCATAACACATGTTACATAGGGAATAGCTCAGCAACACAATCAAAGCTCCTCAGCATCCTCCTTTTTTAGATTTATTCTGGCTTACTCTGCCGGGTGTGAACCAAATGACACATCACACACCTCAGAGACGCTTTTGCAGCTTCTGCTCAGACTGGAGAATTCCATCTGTTCTATTAAGGATCATTAACAACCAGGAAAGTATTCCAAACAGTTTCTGTAAAACCTAAAAGCCAAAATTATAACATTATTATAATTAGTTGTTTTTTTCTCATTCAACCAGAAGAGCTTTAATCAGCAACTGGCTGAGGAAAACTCCAGAGGCAGAGGGGCTCATTAAATCATATAAGGAGGATTCTGCATGTTCAACTGATGGTGAAAGATATATGCTGCTATAGCAGTGAATTGTCTTTGGCATCTCAGTATAAATTGTTACATATTGCATTTTGAAGAAAGTTTATCCTATGAGGAGAAAAGTAAAAAGCAGAAGGAGACTGTATAAATTATGCCTGAAGAACTAGCAAACATATCCACAGAGCATTCAAAATCACACATTATAATAATGATTTACATCTGTAGGACCTGAATGTAAAAAGCTTGTATTTACCTGTTCTGAATAATATGTCTCCACTTCATCTCCTATCCCAAGCTAAATTCTCTAATGAGCTCCATACCACCTTCGAATTGCACACACTCAGCTTTTCACATGGAAGTTGCATACACTTTTTCAAACACATTTGAAGTTAATATATTTCAGGTGGTGTGATATTATTACCTGAATACAGTGTTGTCAACACTTTATCATCTCAACGCTGGAAGACTTAATCTTTAAAATTCTAACACAGTATTTATGCTTCCTTTTTGTGAAAACCTACTGACTCATGCCTATAGGATATATTAAACAAGTCGGTATAACTGAAGAATTGCATGGCCAACATCCTCCTTTACAATACCAGTAGCCGTTTGTTAATTCTCTGAAGATGCAAAACTGAGTCAGGAGGAAGCAAGGATAAAGAAGAGGATAAAGATAACTGGTTCCAACCCCCCTGCCATAGGCAAAGACATCTAGCGAAAGGTGTCTCTGCCCATGGCAGAGGGGTCAGAACCAGATGATCTTTAAGGTCCCTTCCAACCCAAACCATTCTATAATTCTATGATAAGGGATGTTAAGCTGTTTATGCACACGACATATAGTTTATGTTAGGCAAGTTAAGAGTTTATAATTTTATTTCTTTGCCAAGCAAGTATGCAAGTTGCTCCATGTTATCTTGTGAATAGTATATATTTCAATATTTAAAAAATATTTGAACCATGAATAGTACTTCAGTGTAAAAGGGGCAGAATAATTAGCATTATCAGTTCAGTTACAGTCAACTTACTGGTAAAACTTATCATCTCATTATGACTTTTTTCTTATTAATTAACTTCAAAAAAGGTTGCAATTCAGTAAATCTCAGCAGGGTTTATCACTCAAGTAATTCTATCCAAGTCTACGCAATAATACATCTGATTACAGTTAAATACCTTCTTCATCCTCAAAAACTACCAAGAACAGATTTGTAAGTGTGACTGTTGTGAAGGTATCATAAATGTATAGTGATGCTTACATTTCTCCTTTGGTTGTACTGATAGATGTCAATCACCTTTTCAGTGATGATGGGTTCGTAAGACTTTCAGAAGAGAAAAATTTCAGGGTTTTAGGAAGGGTGCAATAACAAACCCTGGTGAATGCACTTTCTTCCTTTCACTAACACCTTCTTGTGCACCTGGCAGAGCATGGGAAGCTGGGAGTGGGCACAGCCAGGACAGCTCATCCAAGCTGGCCAAAGGGCTATTCCATACCATATGACGTCATGCTCAGTATATAAACTGGGGGGGAGTTGGCCAGGGGGCAGTGATCACTGCTCAGGGACTGGCTGGGCATCAATTGGCAGGTGGTGAGTGGTTGCATCACTTGTTTTTCCTGGTTTTTTGTTCTTTTCTGTTATTGTTGTTGTTTTCCTTTTCACTAATATTATTATTGTTGTTATCATTATTATTATTATTTTATTTCAATTATTAAACTGTTCTTAAACCACAAGTTTTCTCACTTCTAGCCTTCCGATTCTCTCCCTCATCCCACCTGGAGTGGGAGGGTGAGCAAGTGGCTGCGTGGTGTTCAGCTGCCTGCCAGGTTAAACCATGACAACATGATAAGTTATGACTATAAACAGTGGGAAGATGATAGGGAGAGTCTAAAACACAAAGTATTTAAACCTACGGGGCAGACAGCTAAAAATTAACTAGGATCATCATGAGGGAAGCTCTTCGCACCAGCTTTAGAGTCAAGGTTTTCAAGGAGAGCTGTAACAGAAATAAATGACTGAACTTCACTGAATGAACTAGGACATTGTTTACGCTGACTGTAAACTCACATTTTCAGCATTTTCTCTACTCAGTGGACTAAGTCCATTTCTTTAAAGAAATTCACCCTGCATAAGCAGACAGGGGATTCTTGTAAAAAGCAATCAAGAGATCCGAGAGACTAGGAGACAAGCTTGACAGTTTTCCCTCTCTAGTTCCTGAGACAATTCAAGTGACGGATTAATCTAAAGACTTCCATGAAGTTACTATGTAAAATATGGCAAGTTTCTCAGTTGGCGTTTATAAGTAGTAACCCTCTGCTAAAAGTCTCATCCTTCTGCTAGGACCTAAAAGACTATTAGCAATCTGCTGGGAATGTCCTTTACATTGTTTCTACCCAGGTGCTGTGGCTCCAGAATATCTATCCTCTCTCTGCAGCCAATTTGAGAGCAATGGGCCCTGAGCTTCTCTTGCAGAGACTCCCAGCTCCACAGCTCATGCTGCAGTGAGAAACGTTGTGAGCAGGGGTTTGCCTGGGCTTCTCGATAGCTACATCTCTGGTAGTAATGTGCTCAGGGCCAGGGCAGCGATTCAAGTTATGGTACGCTGTTGTCCATGATGAGTCTGTACTGCTTTGGGGAAGAAAGTATTTAGCTGTATTCTATAAACACTCATGAGCAGGGAATCATGCAAGGCCCATTTTATTTACTAGTCTAGGCTCATGTTTACAAATACAGCACAGCTGGTGTCCATGCTGTAGGTCCACCACCTGGTCCAACCCAGCCTGTCCGGAGCCCTGGCATCACCGCAGGCAGATTGGGAGCTGGGGCACAGCTGTACCATCTGAGCCCCCAGATTTTCAGTCACACTGGCAAACCTATCCTGGAGACATAAATCCTGATGTGCATCACCAGATGCACTGTTTCCACTGCAGGGCCAAGGTGGTTCTGGGGTGCCTCGTCTTCATGCGTTCAGCCAGGGAGTCAGGGCAATTCTGTCAGAAGTCCATCTGCCTCTCAGCTGAAGCGTGTCAGACCCCAAAGGCTCAGAAACATTTGACATTTCTAGGACAAAACTTATCCTTTTCTGGAAGTTTTCCAGTCAGCTTTGCTCAGGACAATTCTGCTTCAGGGATAATTTTCTAATTCTCTACTAGACTGCTGATCACTGCAGCCCATGGCTCTTTATGGGGTATCAAGAAGAAAGAATGCTTGAAGGTATCGTCACTTGGGTGGAATGCCTTCAGCTGTCCCATGCTATCTTCTGTCCCTTGGTGACACAACATGCCCCTGCACATGCAGAGCAATGGCCCTGTCCCTTCGCACAGGATAGCAAGTCGCAAACAAGATAAAACAAGAACAAGATAAAGTAACTCAAAACTGATTTTGTTTCAGTCTCCATTATAAATAGAGTGTCTTTAACAGTGGCTTGAAAACAAGTATAGTTTGTGGTTTAATAGATTAAAAATAAAGGGGTTTTTTTTGTTTTCAAAGAAACAAAACATATTCAAAGATCCACTGGTCCATATAATTAGTTCTATGGCCCTTGTTTAATGATATAGAAAGCAGCATACTGTAATACTGAGATTGATTATTTGTGACGCTGGGCAGCCACAGCGTACATTCACTTGATATATAATTGATAATGCTCACTGCTTCAGAAAACCAGATATAAAGTGAATAAGCCTGTGGGGCCATGTCAGCTTTTGATTTTCAGTCATGTTGAGGAGTGTATGCAGATCAACTCTTCATTAATTAACTGAAATGTTTACTGCGGAAAAGCTTAATTATACTTTTAAAAAATTATTTTGTCACACTGAATTACAAAACAAATTAACAGCAGACACTGAATAGTATAAAGCATAAAACAATTCTAAGAAACAATATTTGATTAAAATTATTAAAACTTCACCTATTGATCCAATTGAATGCCTGTTGGTCATTCATAACATTAAGTAAGAGAAGAGCCTACAAGAAAATAGTTCAACACACATGCAAAACTTTACGAACTCCTAATCTATAAAACTGTAATTGTCATTCAAATAAGAATTCTTTCCAAGTGGGAATAGGAACTCATCCAGTTTAAATAAACAAACTAGTTTGAATCAAATGGTCACCATTTGACCACATCCAGTCAGGTTTTGAATATCTCCAAGGATGGAGACTCCACAACCTCTCTGTGCAACCTGTGCCAGTGTTTGACATCTTCACAAAACCAAACCAAGCCAAACCAAACCAAGCCAAGCCAAACCAAACCAAACCAAACCAAACCAAACCAAACCAAACCAAACCAAACCAAACCAAACCAAACCAAACCAAACCAAACCAAGTTTTCTTGTGTTCAGGTGGAATTTCATGTGTTTTCATTTGCGTCTATTGCCTCTTGTCCTGCCAGTGGGCACCACTGAGAAAGGTCTGGTTTCTTCTTCATTCCCTCCCATCAGGTACTTACACATGTTGATGAGACTCCCCTCACTCCTCTTTTCTCCAGGCTGAACAAGTCCCAGCTCTCTCAGCCTCTCCTCATACAACAGATGCTCCAGTTCCTTCATCAACTTTGTGGCTCTATGCTGGACACATTTCAGTAAGTTCATGTTTCTTGTACCATAGAGCCTAGAACCAGACACAACACTCCATATGCGAAGGTGGAGGCTGTCTGTGCATGTACAATTTCAGGTTTTTGACATATCATTGGGAACTGGGTCACCATTGCAGTGGCATATCACTATGTTTTGTCCATGTTACATGTGCATCAATTTGTATAATTAGGTCTGTCATTACTTTTTACTACAAAACACATTATTCGATGTATTTATTTCTCTCAATCTGTTAATAATGTCAATGTGCTATAACATGGGCCATATAGAGTGAGTCCTCTTAAAATAATACAAGACACTGTTACACAATAGTGCTTTGTACCCATAATATATTACATACCCACTGATTTCATTGACACCTTCCTCAGTTCCACTAATTAGCTTGTTTCTATATATATTGACTCTTTTCACTGACCTTAGCAGAATGCTACAAACTCATTTAGTGTCTTAATAGACCATATATTCAATAGCTCAGGAATTTATTCAACCTGTAAGGCATTGCTCCTTGACATTATTGCCCAGTTTATGTACTCCACATAACAAATTCTCTTTACTTATAACAAACACTAATCAAATGGCAAAGGCATTCTGGTAGTCTGCTCCAAATATTAAAGATTTATGTCAACAAGATTAACTTTTATAATCCTTGCTTGCATAGTATTTAGACATTGTGTAGATTAATGGATCTCACTCCTACAGCTGTAGATCTCTGAAGTTCCTTCACTGTGCACTTTATTTCCCTTTGGCTTTAACTAATTGAAGATAACTGCTCTACATAACTGCTCATGGCATTAGCTGTGAAAACTCCTGGAGTCAGACAAGGGGACAGTCCTTGTTTGTCAGGGACTTGTGTGATTTAGCTCAATGATGTAATTGGTAGATATGAACTAAACCCACAATTTTATGAAAACACATTACAAAGTTGAAATGTACTGTCAGCACAAAACACAAAACAAAGCAGTACTTTCCCAGATTTACTGCAACACTTAACAGCTAGAGCATCTATCACTGAGGACATCCCATTGGTAAAGACACATGACATGAAGACAAAGACCATTATAGAGTTGAATGAAAATAGCTTTAAAGACAAAGTACTTTTTGTTTAAAAAAAACCTGGAGGTTCCTTTCTTCAATACTAAGGATTAAACAAAGTAGGAGAAAGCACTTTTTTTTCCAATGCAAGCATGTTCTTATCCTGTCCAATCTAATATTAGTTCCCTATGTGATCCATCACAGTTATCCACATCTAATCAAAGAAAAAATTACTATAGTTCTACTTATTAACACAGCAAAGCAGAAATAGGAAAGATCAACTTCCTTTCATTTGCCACAGCCTAAAAGAATACACATGAACTTTTGTTAGTTATCTTAAAGAATGATCTTTATTTTTAGATGATTGCAACCTGATTGCTAGGTTACATTTTCACAGAATCATTAATGACTTGTCATTGCTGTAAAACGAATCTCTATGTAATCTCCCATGTAGGTCAAGATGTGTTTATTATCATCAATATTAGAAACTATATGCCTTATTTTTTTTAGTACTGCCTTGTTTTATCATTCTACTGTTATCCCTTGTAGAAGGCCTTTTTTCAGATTAAAGAACATGTAAACACAAGAAATGTCATACTGCCTTACAACAGCTGTCCTTCTAGCTCAATAGTCTGTCCCTGGCAGAGGCAATAGGGGATATCGCTTAGGGAGAACCTTGCCAGTATATGTGGTCTGTTCCTGTCTTATTACTCTAACATCCATTTTTAGATTCCTGCCCAAACATTTTGATCCCTGACTATTCTACTTATTGATCTGATGATTTGTTATCAAAATGGTCTTTTTGCATGGAAATATTTTTTCCATAAAAAAGCCACATATTGGATTTTGAACTGAGCATCTTAACACTGTGTGTCCCCTCCCCCACTTTTTTCCATAATCTTTCTTCTACCTGTTTTGAACCCTTTCTAATTTTTCCAAAATCTCTCCAACTTTAGACTTCAGAACTGGATGAAATAACAGTTGCACTGATGTAATTGAAAAAGGCAACATTACCTATTTCTTCCTGGTGTTCTCCTGTTTACTTAGCTAATGCTGCTATGCACTCTAGCATCATACAGGGATTTCATGTTCAACTGATAATCTACTACTCCCTCCCAGCTATCCCTTTCCAATGGAATGGCATGCCAGCCTTCATTCATTGGTGGCCAAATCTACTCTGCTTCTGGAGCATTCATCTATGGACTGCTATACCACAATGGAATGCAGACTAAATTGAATTTGCTATGTGAGGTGTGCATGTTTATAGCATATTTATGCTGCTTCTCTCTAAAGGGTTTATTTACTTACATTGGGTAATTTGCTTTGTCTTTCAAATAAGATTGGTTAAGGGGTAATTGTCTTTTCCAAGGTAAACTGTCATTTTATTGTTCCAGAATCTAACTGTTAAGCATATCTGACTTCTGTACTGCAGCACACTAACGTAAGTCAGCATAAAGGTGCCTTGTCTTCAAGGCACAGACATCTTTGCATTTGTCCCACTGATTTTTCAGTTTTCCATAAAAGACAGATATTTCCTAGAACCCTGCCCAGTTCAAAGAACAGATCTATCACCTTGATAACTATTGGACTTCACTGTTAATCAGCAGCTTTGTTAATGAAGGAACAAAAAAGGTTGAGAAGATATGTACTGTTGTCTTAAATAAGTTGTTTTAAAAGTAGACAGACAAATGTGCTCAGGCAGGGATTAAGGTAATACAGATATTCTAGATAAAAGTAGTAATTATCGGATATTGTATTATTGTATTCCTAAGCCTAATAAGATTCCTCTCTGTGCAAACATTGACCATCACTGAAATACCTTGTCGTTGCCAACTCGTAATCTGATAAGCTCATCTAACCGTGTTATTTAGGTGTGACCTTCTCCCTGATTTCCTCTTACCTGCTGTACTGCTTTCAAATGTCCTGTCTTCAAAATTAGCTTCTGCACAATATTTCATTGCTTCCACCCATTTTCTACTACTTCCCAAGTGCCCTTATTCACTTTGCCAAAGAACCTTTCTGCATCCCACACCTAGCACTAGTGACTTTTCCTTGTCAGTCTTTCTTTATACAGCTCCACTTTTCCTGCCATTCTCAACACAAGGAAGGCAATAGAGAAGGAATATACTCAGAGGTGTTCAAAGTTCTGACAAAAAACAGATACAGCATATTTTGCAAGGGTTTAGGGTAGAGGTAGGTAATGAAAGAGCCTCAGTTGGTATCTCCAGTTTCAGAAGTTACCCCTTGTTGCCTAGAATTGTTCTGAGATGGACTTGATGCCTGAAACAAATAGGACAGGTACTCTTCACTTTCTTCATGATTTCCTTTGTTATTGTAGGAGGGAGAAATGTTGGAAAGGAAGCAGATGATAAAAAAGGTGTTGTCAACCTCCAGCTGCCAAAAGGCACCCTTCTTTCTCCCACTTCTTCAGTGTCTCTCCTAGCTGCATAGTGGATAGAGGAGATGATGGCACAGGCAATGGCAGCAGAGATTGCACTCGGAGCGGGGGGAAGAGGGGTGTCACTGTACCTTCCCCTCTGTGACCAGATGGGCATCCTCTGCTTTAATTTTAGCTTTGACATCAGACATTCTTCCTTTCTGCTTTTAAATCGTGGTATCATACATTTTATCATTAGTACTATATAGCTCACTGCATGCTTAATGTTCTGTTTTGTCCTAATGGAGGAGGTGGTAGGACTGAATCTGTGGAAAGATTAATCATGGTAAATTTGCCCTTAGTGTCCCATAAGAGTAACATCAATAGCAACTGCAGGCTACTAACTGACAAAGTCTTAATCCACCTGCCTTCATGGTTTCCAGAGAAGTTTACATTCCTAATCCCTAATATTTTTTATTAAGAAAAGCTAGGAAATATTTCTTATGAAATCTATCACATATTTCTCACTTTCCTGAGGATAGTAGGATTTGACATAGCACCTCTGCAAATAGGAGCAATATACGTCAATGTATAGTTGTCCTAAAGCACTATTAGTGGTGGTATATACTGCCTATCCCAGCTGACAGTTCTTTTCATCAATCAACTGCTCTTCCTTTCTGTCCCTTATACGTTCTTTACAGCATGCTTGTATGATGTAGAGAAGGTTTTTCGTCTCAGGTGGAGATAATTCTATTGAGATATGAAACATTTAATACTGTGCAGCAAGAAAGGATCATGTATCAAGGATGTCATTTCTGTCTAACCTCATCCTTAATTCTACTTACATTCTATAGATAGTTGAACCAGACAAAAATGTTAAGTGACATGTTGAATATAAGCAGTATACACTTACATTTGGTTTCTTTTTGTCACCAACTTGACATTTTCACAAGCCATAACAAGCTCACCTGTTGCACAGCACTAGCTGAATTGGTAATTAGGGTGCCAGAAATACTGAAGAAAGAGCAGTACAATTTTAATTGTGCAACCTGCTCTGGCTGTAGCAGTGGAATGCGTATATAAGACAGTGTTTATTGCACCATAATACATTAAAAAAAAAAAGTTACTTGCAGCTGTTAAGATATTAATAGTCTTGTCAACAAGCTTTTTGGAAAGAAAAATTTTAAAATTTTTAACATCTCTGTTTGACAAAGGCAGAAAGTGCCAAGCATGGAAAAACATCATAGGACTTATTATCTTGTGTAATATCTATCATATCCATATTCATCTTTGGTCTTGTACTTTAACTGCAAGCTTTTCTGGGCAGTCCTTTTTGGTACATATTCACTGTTTAGTAGAGGATATAGACATTACTAGTGACATTTTGTTAAAATCTTTTGAAAAGGATCCACAACTTCACACAACATCTCGGAGCAAACCATGAAAGGTAGGTATTGCTTCTCTGAAGGGGTGAACTTCTAACTCCTCTCACTTTAGACTGGACATCTATGGATAATGTTCAGTGGCTCCACACTTTTCTCCAATGTGCCTTTGACAGAAACTTTTCCTTTGTAACTACAACAACATAGCCAGAAGCAAATTGCAGTAGAATAGGTAAGAGTTTCCCAGAGAAACACTGTTTCCTTAATGAGTTTGCCCAAGCCAAACAGGGAAAATGCCTCTCAGGAAGGGTAGGCAGCCATATGTCACTTAGTCCTTGTTGTCTACACTCACCATTTGCTTTTGCACTTGTTTAATTTTTTCCCCTATTTTTTACTTGATTCCTGATCTCACTCACTATTGAAGGTAGCTGAGAAGGAGAGAGCCCTTCTCAGCAACGTTTGGCTGTGGGAGATCTCTGAGACCTTGGAAAGCAAGTGCCTGGGGGCAAAGAGGTACGCGTGAATCAAAAAAGGGAACAGAGGTGAGCTTACCTCCACAGGCCCCAAAACTCTATCCCCCACACAGAGCAGGTATTTCAGATGCTGAAATATTGCACAATCTATCTGGTAGAAGATCCCCATTTAGTCTCATATTCACTGCAGGCAGTAATTGCAATCATCATGGAAGTGATAAGAAAGATGTTATAACTGCTTAGTTTGTCTTTGGTTGTTGTCTGTGCAGGGCGAGACTTCGAAAATTTCTGCTCATTAGCAGTATTGAAGTTGAAGAAAGTGTTCATCTTTCAACATATCCCAAAAAACAATTAAAATAAAATAACAGCTAAGATTTGGTAATTACAGCGAATTTTTAATCCTATCTTCAGAAAAAAATCCTTTTAAATTCTCACAGTAACAATGAATTTAATTTTGATGTCTGCATTGCCTTTTCAATAGCAGCTGATTCTTTTTTCTTTAAAAAAGTTTTGAAAAGAAATGTCACGCACACCATCATAATAAGTGCACAGAGATATCTTCCTGCATGCACTTCTTCATTAACTTTTACCTTCATTATCCCATTGAAGATAAAATACTACTGGATTTGAAACAAAGGTGGGCACTGGACATTCTTAAAATTCATATGATGAATATTACCTTCTCACTGAATAGAGAACATTTATACATTTTTATCCATTTTCCTCACATTTGCGCTGTCACTGTCCATGATGTGCAAGCTGGACTGTATATTAGTAGGTATTATCTATTTGTCATGAAAATAGTACAAAATTCTTTGAACTGGACTAGAAACATAGCATTTCCCTGTTTCTGCATGGTGAGAATATATTTTTGAGAGTGTAACACACTATTTGTTTTTGAAAGTTAAAAATAAAAGTCTTCCTATCTTTCTCTGAAAGTATTAATGCTGTACTGTCAGGAAAGATTACTGTCCAGAACTGAGCAGCTGTGTGATTTATTCTCTGCAGATATACCATAACATTTGGTTATTAAAGACAGAGCTTCTGGTGATGGAGCATTAGCTTTGCTTTAAACATGTTTTGTCATTCCTCTTTCTTCTTCAAGTTTGTTTTTGAAAAAATTGAAACAGAACTGAACCTTCTCAGACTTTGCTCACACAGGATAAGCACTATTATAAAAATAAAAGACTATTAGCAATCAAATCAAGGCCTGATATAAAATAAATTGGTTTCATCATTTTAGAAAAAATACATTCCAGTTTATATAGTATGTCATGTATGAAGAAGTATGTCATGAAGGTTACTTTAGTGTATTGTCATGCAAGGATAGTTCATCTCTTATACCAAATTAAATTAGTACCTTTTTTGGTAATAAAGTTCAGAATTAAAATATTTTAATGTTTTCACAATGTGTCCTGAAATCACTTGTAGAATCTAAATGTCATTAAAAACTCATAAATATGAATAAACTTTTTTTTTCTATTAGGTTTGTTTGACTTTTGTCTTTAAAGAAGATAACAAAAAATGAATCATCCAGCAATGTATCAATCATGTGAGATTACAGCCATATTACTAGAAAATATCATTAACAAGGAATTGTAATACTTAAAATTAAAAATAATTTCCAATGACAAAGGGTAGATAGCATATTTAATACCTTTTCAAAACAATTTAGACTACTTATTTAGATGGAATTCTTCTCTTGAAAACTGTAGGAAGAGGTTTGAGATTAAATTATTGAGAATTAATTTCAATACAATTTTCTAAATTTCCACTCTTAGTAAAGTGTTCTGATTGGAGAAAAACATCTGCAAAGTTTTTCAGAACTATTTGAAAGTCTGGAGCAGAAAAAATTATTTCCATACAAGGTGTCCGTCAGGTGTCGTGTATATGTTTCGGTCAAGCTTTGAAATTATGCATTTAATGAAATTGCTAAAATATCACTTATTTCATTAGTAGATGAAAATTATACATAGACATTATTATTTGGAGTTATGGGAATTATTAATGCAAAAGAATACATAAAATTATTTTTGCTAACAAGTCTCTAAATTTGCTCCTAAATGACAGATTAATATACATCACTTTACAGAACTGTTACTTACTTCTCCACTTGAGACTTTTCCACAAAGTTGTCACAAGCAGTAGTCGCTTCCCAGATTGACAAGTTTTCCTAAGAAGAGTACAGTTTTTATATATGCTGCAGGGTCAGCATGAAACAAATTATTCTTTCTTGTAAAATTCTATAACATTTGTCTCACCTATTCTACAGCAACACAGTTGGTCTCTACAGTATGCAACTGTAAGATAACTTCAGGCCTTTTGTCTGACCTGAGCTACAAATAAAGTTGGAATGACTCCATGAAGTTACTCTGATTTTATTGGTATAAAAACTATTGCGAACAGAACTACATTCACCTAATGACAACAGTTTTTTCTATGTTTATTTACAGAAGCTTAACATAATTTGACTCACGATGCATTAGCTCCATGTGTTTGTAACTGCACTTTTACAAGGTAAAAAACAGCATAGGACCTTCCTCCTTATCAACATTTCTATCCCGATAAAACAGAATTTCCCGATATATTATAAAATCAGATCCTACTATGTGCCCTGTTTTCATTTGCACTAGTTGAACATCAGGGGCCAAAAGTAGCACATGCAATCAAGAACCAGATCTGAAGAAAGGGCAAGAGGATAGTGAAGCTACATGGCATATAAGGAGCAATATCATTTGCACTCTTCTGAAAGTACATCTCAAAGGTAGAGCACCAGCTATAGGGACCTGTGGCATGGTCATACATGTATGTTGCAAGATACACTGACTACCGAGAGGCCTACAATCTCCTTGGCAGCTTCCCTGGGAAAGTTTACGTGGGGAAATAAATGTCCATGTAGGGAAAATAGGATCCATGTCCATAAGCCAGCAACACACCTTTGTGGCAAAAAAGACAACAGCCTCCTGGCTCCGTTAGGAATACAGTTGCCAGCAGGTCAAGGGAGGTGGTCCTTACCCTCTACTCAGCACTGGTGTGGTTGCATCTGGAGTGCTGTGTCCAGTTCTGAGCTCCCTGTTGTGAGAAAGATATGAACTTACTGGAACAATTCCAGTGAAAGGCCATGAAGATGATGAAGAGATTGGAGCATCTTTCACGTGAGGAGAGGCTGAGAGATCCGGGACTGTTCAGCTGGAAGGCCCAGAGGGAAATACATGATGTGAGGGAATGAAGAAGACAGAGTCTTCGTAGTGCCCATTGAGACAAGAGGCATTGAGACAATGAGCACAAATAAAAACACATGAAATTCCATCTGAAGATTCTGAGGGTGGTCTAACGCTGAAACAGGTTGCGCAGAGAGACTGTGGAGTCTCCAAACTTGGAGATATTCAAAACCTGACTGGACGTGATGCTGTGCAACTTGTTCTACCTGATCCTGCTTGATTGGGGCTGATGGACCAGATGGCATCAAAAGGTCCCTTCCAACCTCAATCATTCTGTGAATCTGTGAAAGGCAGAGCTGAACAGTAGATGATGCTCTGTGGGAGACCACAAAATCAAGAAGCAGAGAGGAAATCTAGACATTTCCATCATGAGCTAATCTACTGTGGAGATGGTGTGATATATAGGATCCTGAAATTATTTTTCCCTTCCTCCTTGTAAAATTTGGCGTTACAGCCTAGATCTAATGATTCTGTGTCTTGAAGATAATATCATCAAGCCATAAACTATCCTGAACTATTGTAATGTCTTTTTTTTTAGAGTAACCTTTGAGATTATGCTCAACAGAAATTAATTTGCTCTCTTTCTGCAGGTGAAAGTTTTATTTTCTGTATTTAATCTAGCTAGAGTCTCTAAGGTATCAATAGTTTACTCTTGGTAGGTTTTGATTTCCAAGAGCCTAGAAACTAAAAAGCAAAACAACAACTACTCAATGCCAGTGAATGGGGAAAAAAGGCAATATTCTAAAGCAGGATTTCTCATCTTTGTGAAGTATGCAGTATTTAATGATAGTCTGGCAAAATTGCTTTCTTACTCTTGTTCTAAAAGATGCCACTGGAGCAGCACCTTATTAAAACCCACTTCAAATGTCAGCACTCCTGTCCACACGCAAGGCTCTCTAACTCCAGAACAGTATAAGTGCATCTGTTTTACATTGTCGCTTGCCCTTCAAATTCCTGTTATTGTCCAACAAGCCCTAATAGCTCTCCAACTGCACCTCAACACTTACACTGCGATCCCTCGCTTCACTTTGCTTAGAACTGCCATGCAGCATGACCATATAGCATCCCCACAGATATTGCTACACCAACATGACCACTGGAAAGTGATAAATCCCATCATGGGAGCAAAGCCATGATTCCAGGTGCCCTGCTCCTCTCAGAGGCCATGAAGTCATGACAGGAACCACATACAGACTTTAGTCAGGCATCAACATCCACAAAATTTAGCCCTGAAACATCTAATGTATTATTGAACAAACTGATGGAGTAAAAAACCTAGAAAGTTTAGCATCTCTGCTTTAGGAATCCCTGAACCCCATGTCAATGGATGCTATAAAAATATTCTGGGCTGTTGTGGGTTAACCCCATAGGCAGCTCAGCCCCACACAACCACTTGCTCACTCCCCCTCTTCTCGCTTTTACACTTTTTTGGAAGGGTAAAAGTGAGAAAACGCATGGGTTGAGATAAGAGTAGTTTAATAAGTAAAGCAAAATCTGTGCACCCAAACAAAGCAAATTAAGGCATTCATTCACTACTTCCCATTGGCAGGCAGGTGTTCAGCCATGTCCAGGAAAGCAGGACTCCATCGCGTGTAACGGTGACTTGGGAAGAGAAACGCCATTAACTCTGAACGTCCCCCCTTCATCCTTCTTCTCCCCCAGCTTTTATTGCTGAGCACAACATCATATGGTGTAAGACATCCCTTTGGTCAGCTGGGGTCAGCTGTCCCAGCTGTGTCCCCTCTCAACTTCTTGTGCACCCCCAGCCTGCTCGCTGGTGGGGTGTTGTGAGAAGCAGAAAAGGCCTTGACGCTGTGTAAGCACTGCTCAGCAACAGCTGAAACATCAGTGTGTTATCAATACTGTTTTGGTCACAAATCCAAAACATAGCACCATACAGACTGCTATGAAGAAAATTATCCCAGCAAAAAACAGTACATGGGGAAATGTTACTGCATGCTTTTATAGCCCTCCCAAATATTTGCAACTGGCCATTGTAAAAGTTTGTAGAGATGGACTCCTGTATGACATAGCATTGCCATTTTTATATAACGATGTCTTCTGATGGTTTTAAACTTTCACTACCAATATTTTTCTAGAACCAAAGAGTTGTCTAAATTGAATACTCAACAGAGGGTATCTGGTTTTCATATGAGCAATGTCACAAGCCTACACCAGAATCTGCCAACAAACCTGGAGTGTAGCACATTCTTTTCAAGCCCCTTTTATTATCCAGACACAGATTTTCAGAATCTTGCAGGCTGTAAGATTCAGAATCTTATAGTTTGCAGAAACCATCATGTACCTTCCAGACAAACAAAGTTCTTTTTGCTTTATTGCACCTCTTAATTTGTATTACAAAATCGAAAGTCTGGTTAAATTCTTCAGGATGTTCAAGCAGCCCTACCTAAAGATATGCGTCTTGTCAGATTTTATCCTGATATGTGAATGTAGATGATGACATAGTACTTTGGAAATAACCATGTCTCTGAAACTGTATACAAGAGGGGTTTTATTTCTTTTTCTAGAAATGTTTTGTAGAAATGTTAATACTTGCTATAGGATTCAGAATATTTTTCACACTTTATGAGTGAGATTTTTTTATAAAAAGCAAAAGAAGAAGTTTTAAACTGACTTTAATACAGAAATTACTATAACAGGTGCATTAATGATAGAAAAAAGTATCTTAAACCTATTTTAGCAAAGCACTTGGACGTATCGCTGACATACGTCATAAAGACACATTTAAGAAACTTACAGGTTTAGATACATATTAAAAAAATAGCTGAGAAGTTCAACTCAGGCAAATATTTTTTCAACCTGTGCATATCTATTTGACACTTCTTATTATCTTGTTACATAACATGTTCTATACTATTATATCAGTGGCATCATTCTACAACATAAACAAATCAAAGGTTGTCTTATCAGTAAGCATAATACAAGTAGATATCTGTCTGATTATACTGTGCAAGTTGCTCTGTTTTGGATCTAAATAAATTACCTTTTTCTAAACTTTTCTCCGAGACTGAGGGAGTTGAAACCATCTTTTGCTTCTGTACTTGTAGTAATTTTTCTTCAGCAAGCCTAGATTGAATTTTAGGACACTATTCCCCAACCAAGAGTATATTTTTCATGTTTCATTTTAGCAGAGAAAAATTTTTTAAAAGGGGGGGGAAAGACAGTGGAAAAAGATATTTAAAGAATTATACAGTGATTATTTTCTGTATCTGAATTTATGTACTCCTCTGAAGAGGGCTAATCTCTGTTTTCCTAATTTATCTGATTAGTAGGAAGATATTATTGCCTCTTCAATTTTACATGTTATTCTATAAGTTTATAGCAAAACCAAGTTTTTACTATCTATCAGAAGAATAATTTGAGTAGCATTGCACACAAAATGAGATGCAGTTCAAATTCAACAAATCTTTCTTTCAAAGGATCCAGGATTACACTGCATTACACTGAACTGTATGCATACACATTTTTACTCTGATCCTGACAAATAAGATTTATATGCAAACTTTTTCAAATAACAAACTGGAATCTTGCTAATACCATTCTTATTTTTGCAAAATTTCATTAGGATTTCTTATGTATATAATACTTGTAGTTTACTTACAACATTTTTAATTTAACTGTTCTTTCAGGTGTAAATATTCATCAAATTTAAATTAGTGAAGGCTTTCAAGGACAGTGACAAGTAAAAGACAAAATATATGTACGAATATAATGCGTATATAAAAAGAAAACCAATAAACTACCAATTGCAAAGTCATCTATCTTATATCTGACACTATTTCTATTATTATCCACACTGTATCTAATACCTCTGTTCTTGGTTATATCAAGAAATATGATTCCTGTCTTTGTTTGCACTCCATCCTCATTTTCCTCTGAAAAGACATAAGCACCAGTTCAGCAAATCTGCTCTTCTTTTATTCTTTCTATCCCTTTTCAGCTATAATTTCAGTGGAGAAATTTTCTTTTTTATCTTCAGTTTCCTGTAAATATATTTGAAGAACAATTTACTATTAGCTGAAAAGCACTCTGCAATTCAATGATTAGTGTATTTTTGTGTCCCTGGTTCTCCTTTTAGTATTTTTTGTCATCATTTTCATGTCTACTTAGTAGACAGCTTGTAATTTGAAAAACTTACATTAATATTTTACTCTGAGGTCAAAAAACTCTGCTAACCTGCATCCAAGATTTGAAGACCTCTCTTTCAATCTATAACTCTCAGAAGGGAATGCGGTAGTATTATTGTTAAAGAGAAAATAATAATCACATATAATGAAAAAAATCTGTTCTTTATGATGCACATTAAAGTATCACCTATTTATCTGTGTAAGCATTCATATAGCTGTCATCATCTCAGTATTTAACTGCTTCCCAACTATTTAAACAGAGTAACATATCTAATTGCATTTCTCCTCTTATCTCCCTTCTGAAGGAGACACAGCTGGACTGCTGTGACAGGAAGGTACAAAGGGAAAATATCTAAAAGAAATAAAAGTTGTTTTTATTATAGGACATGTTAAAAATGAAGTGACTGTTATCTGCTGCATCAGCGGGCATCAACTTCTGTCCACAATGAGCTCTGTCCTCAGAAGCTCATGAGCCTCCCAGGACTGGCTGACCTCTCCACCTGCGCCAGCAACTACAGCTGAATGGAAAGAGAAGTGATCTCTGAAGTTGTGAGAGACTGGTCCATGGAGAGCTCAATCTTTGAACTGCATTGTACAAATGTACACTTTTCCTTCTTTGTTACTTTTATTCAGTCTTTGGAAGCGGTGTTATTTTTTGATCCAGCAATACAAAAATAGCTGTGAGGTATCATCCTATGTAGTCCAGCGATTCACATTCAATAGAAAAAAAAAAAAAAACCCAACAGACAAAAAACCCCCCTAAACCATAACAAACAGCAAACATGCCAAAGCTACCTCTCTGTCAACTTTTTAATGGGGATATTAAGATGGTCAGATGTACTAGTTAAAGACAACTTGGAAAAGACTTCTTGTGCTATAAACTTTAAATGTGCAGTTTTGAAAAGTTAAAAATTAAAGTAGAAATATCTGCAATACAAAAAGTAGTCATTTTTATCATGATAAACTTTCCTCAGATGCCACAGTCACAACAATTTTAATAGCTTTTGCCTAAGAGTTTGGGATATTTAAGCTCCATTCTCTGTGTGTAGATTGGATTCGACAAATGCAGAAAGAACTAATTCAGTAATAATATACTGAAGAAACATTCTACTGTTATATGCTAGGCCATATTATTTTTCATTTATGACTAGTTATTTATTATGAAATTATTCATAAATCCTTAAAGCATTACAAAATTAAGCATAAACAAGGGCGTATCAAAAATTTGCTCTAACTGTGTTTTGTTTTCCTTCACTAGTTGCCATTTATTATCCTCTAGTTTTTAAAAGTTTCAGTCATCCAATTAAAGAAAATAAAAATATAATTTGATTTATGAGACATATCACAGTCACTGAGTAGTCAATGTAAATAGTTTGCAAATCATACACAGCTGGAAAATTTTTGAGAAATCATTCATTTTATCTGTGTGAATAATGAATACATCAGCCAGAAAGAGAGGATAGTTTTGCATAATCTTTATAAACAGGAACAAAAAACAAGACTTAAGTTCAGCCAAGAACTGGTTTCCAGAGAATAATTTAACCAGCAGCACTAATGACACTTGAAGAATGGTAGCATATGGTAATCCAGTGAAGTGTGTTCCCCTCAGTATTACATTTGTCTGTTCAAACACTATCAAAACTCATATGCACATGTATATGCACATATATGTATGTATACATACATTCAGAATATATTCATGAAATATGTTATCTTCATCTTTTATTAGTTATTTCCATTTCATATTTCATTTTCCTTGTTCCCTACTCCCATCTGCAGAAAGTACCTAAGAGCCTACAAAGCTTTGGTTACAAAATATTGTTCTTAAAGAACCCAGCAACAAACTTCTTGAATGTATGTGAACATATTTTTACACATATGTATTATAGACAGTGTAAGTCAGCAGTACGGGCAGACAGAATCCCATAAATTATTGATGATGATGAGCAAGAGGTGAGGTGTTTGTAAGCTGAGTTACCTTCAGAGTTTCTGGTTGTTTTCTGATGGGCATTAGAATGAGAAACATTAACTACACACAGCAGAGCATGGCTCCGATTACTTCATCCTTATGCCTCCCACACAGCCAGTTTCAAGAGCTGTCGCATACAGTAAGGTATATGTTCCTCAATCTGCCCCCACCATTCATTTTTCCTCCACAGTTCTTGGGTTTTTTCTTATGACTGTTTCTAAAATAGCCTCATCCTATGAAAACTGTTTAAGAAACTTTGCACAAAACCAAACTACCGCAACCTACGGAAAAAGCCAAACTTGCCTATTCAAAGAAGATCTAAATTTCTGCTTTCTTTGAAAGGCTGTCTTCCATTACTTTGAATTATTACCACTGTTCTAATTTTTCTAGGAGCATCAAGATTCCTAGAATTGCTACTAAAATAAAGAAATAATTAAAAAGGTCCTTTAGTGGGCCTTTTTTCTACTATTAACTTCTATTTAGCTTTGCCTATTATTTCAACCTAAACAGCAATATATCAGCAGCTCACGGCTCTACTGCACTGAATATGCCATTTCCTGTTTTATTTTCCCCATCCCTTCAGTAAATCCTGAAACGTGGTATTTTAAACCCCCAATGAATTTCCAATTCAGTGTCCCTGTCATTCCAATATTAATCTCATACAGTGCTTATCTTTGAAAACATGAAAAAAAGATGAAAGAGAAAAAGACATTAGAATTCTTTTTAATATATTATGCTATGCCATACCAGCATAAGGCTTATAGTTTTACTGCTGTCCTTAGTGATGAAACAGAACCATGTCTTCAACTCTCCTTGTTTCATGAAAGTTTCCACAGTTATCTGCCTTAGGGATTTTGTTCAATTTTATTTTAAAAAATGTTAAGCTTTCATTAATATTTTTTCAATTTCTAAGTTGTCTGTCAGCTGCAGCAGCAGTATCAACTCTTAGAGAGTTCCTAGTTAAGATCTGCCAAAGCTTGGGCTCTTGGTTTGCTGTTATGTGACCCCAATTCAGCAAAACATTTAAATATAGTTACTAACTTCCTGTATACAGACAAACATATTGACTGATTGAGACTAATTTCATGTCTGAAATTAGAAACCTATACAAATCCCAGCAAGAATTTAGTTCTGTATTTGCAAAATTCTTCTAGAAACAGTGCTGCACTTCAAAAGAGCATGGAAATTTCAGCAATGCCACTCTACTTTCCTTTACTTTTTATGAAGCACATTTTGAGGGAGGATTTTTTTTCCTTTGAGAAAATTTTCGCAGCAAAGGTACAAACTCTGTACATTGCTGTCTGAATCTTTGTGGCAAGATTAGAGTTTGCAACTGCTTATGCTTTTATAGATAATCTTTTCTTGACACACACATGAGGCTGGCTCATTTTTTCCTTCAGGATAGTGCTGAAATTCAAGTTTTTTACTTGAATTGCTACAGAAAATGATGCACCTGGCTTGTTTATTCCTGCATCTATGGAATGCAGACTTGCAAATTTTTGAGCAATTCGCAAAGCATTATCTCTTTGGACAATTTATGGCAAGTAAAACCAATAGCTGGCATACAGAAATTGTCTTCCACTCATATTTTGGTGTTGCTTAAAGAATATGTGATAAGGCTTCACCAATTGTTATTATTACTCATATTGTGGTAGTACTATGTAATTCATACCAGAATGAAGGCCTTGCTATACCAAGGGTGTTAGAATACATGCTGCACTTACTTCCCTTAAAGACTTAGAGCTGAAAAAAGAAAATACAGATGTCCACTTCCTTGAGTTAGTACACTGGGAAGCACTGACCTTTGCAGGTGGTTTGCACCTCCAAAAGAGGAGCAATCGCCTCTGGCATTATCACTAAGTTTGCAAGTGGGAGAAGATTCCTGATGCTGTATGCTTAAGCTTACTTCAGTCACACAAATTCTTTACTGGCCCAATTAAAACAAATGATAAATGAATAATTAAAAAAGACAGTAGTCTTCAGTCTGGAATTAGGGTTTCTGCCATCAAGTCACTCAACGTGACTTTTATCATCTCTTCCACATTTTACATACAAAATGTATTTCTGTGATTAATTATATTGTCACTCTTTATGGAATTAGCATAGGATCAAGAAAGATCTTGAAGAAAAATACTATTTGAATTTATTAATCAAGGGAATTTGTCTCAGTGTGGATACACAACTCTTAGAAACACAAAATCACAGAATCACAGAATGGTTGAGGTTGGAAGGGACCTCTAGAGGTCATCTTGTCTAACCCTGCTGCTTGAGCAGGGCCACCTACAGCCAGTTGCCCAGGACCATCTCCAGATGGCTTTTGAATATCTCCAAGGATGGAGACTCCACAGCCTCTCTGGGCAACCTGTGGCAGTGCTCAGTCATCCTCACAGTAACAAAGTGTTTCCTGATGTTCAGATGACACCTCCTGTGTTTCAGTTTTTGCCCATTGCTTCTGGTCCTGTCATTGGGTTGAAAACAGCCTGGGTCCCTCCCTTCAGGTATTTACAGACATTGATGAGTTCCCCCTGAGCCTTCTCTTCTCCAGGCTGAACAGTCCCAGCTCGCTCAGCCTTCCCTCAGAGGAGAGATGCTCCAGTCCCTTCATCATCTTCACGGTCCTTCACTGGACTCTCTCTAGTATGTCTATATCTCTCTTGTACTGGGGAGACCATAACTGGACACAGTATTCCAGGTGTGACCTCATCAGTGCTGAAAAAAGGGAAAGAATCGCCTCTCTTGACCTGCTGGCAATAGTTTGCCTAACGCAGCAATTTTTGACCTAAAATTTTTAGTAGAATTTCTTTTACATGTATGAAAATTTAACTTTCATCATGTATAAACTGAGCTCACAGCATTTTTGCCACCACAAGAAAAGAACTTGATGATTACACCTGGCATTATGCTGTGAGCCTGATGAAGTAAAAATATCTTAAGTTACTTCCTTAAAGAATCTTTATACCAGATAACCATATGACAGGATCAAGAAAAGAAATAGGATCATTATTTAATGACAGGTCATTTACACTGGGCAAAATCCTCCAGCCCTGTTTTTCTAGTTCATTTTTAATTCTTCAGAATCCATGAGTTGGGACAGTAAATGACACATTCAGACGTATCAGAATATGAGTCAAGTATATTTTGTGGCTTAGCAGAGTTCTTCTCTGCTGACAGAGTGGGCCACAATACGACACCCAAATCTAGGTGTTTGCACATAGATATTTACGTGTGCAGCATGAGTCTAAGCTCCTGTTTTACCTACTGGATATCATGTGCTGATTTTCATCTGCCAAAATGTAGGCATCTGGTGTCATTTGAGATGTTCCAGCATACTGGAAATGACTGCATGGCGTCGGCAGATCTGACACATAACTTAGAAGAGATGTTTGGCCTTTTAAAGCTCCGTCTGAAAGCTATATGGGCAACTTTTGGCCATCACAAGTAGGACCAGATGGATATGTTTAAGAAACTGAATTGAACCTCCATGTTTAAGCATCTGAGTTAATCCGGTACAGAGCAATGAGTTTACACTGCAAATAATCTGACCAGCCACAAAATGTCTTCTTTAGACAGTAAGTTGAATTACTCTCAAGGTTTCATTGTCTGGATTGACAAGAACTCTACTCACTAAAATACATTCTTAGTTCTTAGGCATAGGGGTTGATTTGAGTATGGAGACAGAAGTGTTGAGTGCCATTTGGTATAACACTAGAATATCTGAGTCATCTACATGTGGCTGGTAACATGACATAGGGACTAGGGTGGATGTGAGCCTTCCTGAGCTGCACACCAGCAGAAAACTCCAGGTCACCTCAAGTGGCACTGGAAGTTTTGATGAGGGTGAGTTAAACACACAGTGTACCTGTTGCCACATACATGCAGACACAGGTATGTCAAGCTCAAACAGAATCTTTTCCCATTCTACATGACATTCCAAGATTGCCACCGACATGGAAATTAGATGCAATAGTACCAGTTTTATTTTTACATCTGTTAATTGTATTCTTCTTTACATAACTTTGGTAGATTTGGAGGCAATTTGCAATAACACAGGTTTTTTGACAGTTTTGAAGAATAGATGGTGTAAATAAGACCCAAGCTGTGACAGTACTAGTAGACACTCTCATAAGCAAGCACAGAAGATCTGCCATTACACTTGAGTTCCAGACTTGGTCAGATCATGGGTGAGGCAAGATACCTGAGACTATATACAACTGAAACAGAACATTTACAGTGAAAACTTTTGGGCCCTTTAGCTGCAAAAGAATAAGCATTCAATAGAGGGAAAGTAAATGTCTTGAAAAGACAAAGAACACAGTGCTCTCTAGGTAGAACTTGTACAAATACACAAATGAGAAATGCAACCAAGAAAATGAGTGGCAGAGTCCATTCATTGTCATTGTGCCATTTTGACCACAGAAGCTTAGTATCAGTCACAGGGCTAAACAAATGCAATTCTGTGGCTTCTGGTTTGTAGCTAGTTCAGATTGTGAGATCAGCTCCTCATCTACCTTTAAAGAACTGTGCCATCACATACTATCATTCACTTCTTAAGCAGTTCACAAACAGTTCTCTGAATGTCTTTCAAAAATGCATTGTATACTTATATTGCTATTTATGCATTCAAAGTGAAGGTGACAAAATACTGCAGGCCACTGTGAGACTGGCAGCTTAGAATCTGAATATTCAGAAGCAGAAAATGCTGAATAACAAGAACTGTGATCATTGAACTAAATAATCTCACTGGAGATCTAGATGTGGTAACAAAGACTGACTTCACAGCAAGACTGTTGAATCTATAAAGTCATTAATCAAAAAGCAGATCCATCTAAATGGACTCAAACTTGGGAGGAACACTAGAATACTATTACCTGTAATTACAAAGGGATATTTACTTTTTATCTGAACAACCTGATGATGGACAGTATGGACAAAAAAATAACATATTGCAGAAAAACAGTTGAAAGAAACCAAATTACAACTTTCCAAACAGTTTTGAGATGACATTAAAGTACAAAGTGTGAAATGAGCTGTGGCTTCCTCAGCCCTAAAAATTCAATCAAATTTTACTATCCATGCCTGCTTCAGTCATCTATTTTCTTTACAATGTTAACAGTGAAATATTCAATAAGGTGCATTTTCTCACCATTTGTTGGGAAGTCATTAATAGACTTGGAGTTTACTGGAATATTCCATACACTGAAGTATTTTGGATCTTATTTAGTAGTTATTTGATATAGCCCTCTTCCTCCAAAAATTAGGCTCAGCTATACAACAAGGTGTTCAGCCCCGCCAAAATGTGTACACTTCGATAGCACAAGACAATCTTGACATACACAAGGAGAAAAAACACTAAACTTCATAATGGGGACAGTTGTTCAGCCTTCAGCCATTTGGTCCACAGTCCAAAAAGTCCTTAATTAATCTTTTGGTGAGTAAGCAGGGCATCATATCAACGTTATATCATTGTCAATGCCAGACCACAGTTCCAGGGTTGTCCTCCGGTGTTATAGATAACAGAAAGATTTTTCCACCACTCCAGTGCTAAGAACAAAAAGGAAACTTTCCTTCCTTTCAGTTAAAACACTCCAGAAGTGGGGTGGTTCAGCTTTCTGGTCTGCTACAGTACCTAGGAGAGTCGAGACTGGATCCTGTTTATTGAAAACGTCTGCACAAAATAAAAGTCCACGTAGGTGATTGCAGTGATCCTGACCAGAAGACCATTGTATATGGAGGATTTAGTGATCCACAGAGCAATTAACCTGAGTAGGTCTGTGCTGTTCCTTTAGGTTGTATTGTGCTGCACAAATCCCTTGGCTGTACGATAACCTCAGCTGGCGCCTTATAACAGAGGAGCCTGCGGGCAACTCCCACTTGGTACCAGCAATTATGCCACCTCCATAGTCTTGCCTTTATCTAAAAGTGAAGGAAGAAGTTCTCACGTGAACATCTTTTATGAATAGAGTTGTTTTCTTCTAAGAAAAGTACGTAATAGCTCAAATGACCAAAACCGAGGAACCTCCCTCCATGGACAGGATCTGCAAGTGTGCCGTGGGAAAATGCATCTGGGGTCCATCTGATGCTGCACGAACGCAGGGTGCCCAGCATCTGAAGGGACGTAAGATTTACTTGCTATCTATATTCATCTTCTTATTCTGTCTCAGTAAAGCAGTTATCTTATTAAGCCATTTGTTGTCGGGCCTTTCTTATTGACATCCAGCAAGAACCCTGCACATCTCTGTCTCTCTCCTCACCCCTGCCCTGGGGCAGAACAGTGATATGATGTCTAATCAGTGCAGATCATGCAGGCACTAAAATTAGTTTGCATAATTTGTTTGTTCCATCAAGTTCCTTGTATTTAGGCAGCACAAGTACTACACTGAAGTACCACAATGTTTTTGAAATACTCAGAACGAGCAAATTTTGAATAACTTTCCATCTTCTCTCTGCTCCAGGAAAACATTTCCAAGATGCAGGTTTCTTAACGTCATGTGTAGCATCTGGGAGCATTACGCAAGGATCTGTCTAAAGGTTAATGGAAGAATATACTTACAACCCAGCAGTCAGGCTCTACAAAGTTCAATACAACATACTTCTTAGATTAACATAGAAAGTTTTTTCCATGGGATAATTAGACTGCTGATGTTACTCACTTCGAAGTGGCACTTAAATAATTGTGATGACATCTGCTAAGTGCATTTTGAGACAGTCCTTTATAATTAATTACTCATTTTCATGAATCATGCATCCATCCGAAGTCTACCTGTTACCAGTAAGATGGTGGTAATGGAAATTTAATAGCATTTTTTATTTTTCTAGTGCATTGTGGGGCTGAGATTTTTGTCCATCTTTGGTGGACATTATATCTGAGTTATTTCAGTTAGACACCCTGACAGCCTTGATTCCCTGGGCTATATCTATACCTGCTAAATCATTGAATGTTCAGACACTGGAAACAGGCTCAAGTCGACAGAGATGCACAGGCTGCAAAGCTGTAGCAACTTCTCTTCTGGGGAAGGGATGTCTTCTGTGCAAAATCACTCCTGAGTATATGTGAAAAAGGACAAGAATTATGGTACACTCTGCCTGTGTGCCTAATGCTTCTAACACAGTTTCAAATATGATATTATTTTCAAGGTACAATGTGTGTATATATTTTTGTATATTTATGTTTGTTTCATTTCTTATTTTTAATAAGAATTCCTTTTAATCCATGGATATATAAAACTTGTCTTAAAATTAATTTAATGTTTGTTTTATCATGCTTTTTTCAGATAGCAGAATGTTTTGCTAACAGAATTATTACTAGTGTGCTATCACTACTGAGTAATAATATTTTATATAGAAGGTTACAATCTCTAAACAAAGTCCTTAGCTATCCATATCTTCAGAAGGCCTTACTAGAATGTTCCACTTAAGGGGTATCAATAGGAGAAATTTCTGGCTGTGGCTGACTGACTGATAGCTATGTTTGATGAGGTGACACTACTCTTTTTCATTTTTAAGTGTTATCTAGGTCTCCCATATTTCTCTCTTATCCTCCAGTCTAATTTTTTCTAGATGTAGCCTTCCAGAGCAGCCTACTTTTTATTTTTTGTCTTGTTGGATGCAAGTGGACTAAAGGGAAGAGGTACTTTTCTGGGGTCCATACCGCAGAATCCTTGGCTGTTGAGGAGCAACCTGAAAGATGATTATTTTGCCTTCATCATTTATAGGCAGCGTGATGTCTGCACAGCAAAGTCCATAGTATCTGGGGCTGAGACACACGTGTTCTGACAAAGGCCAAGGAGCTATTTCACAAATATAAAATAAAAATCTAAGGAAGCTGCCGTTATTGCAATACAACAATGAATAAATATCTATGCAATCAGTGGCATCTTACTGTGGTCTTCATCTATCTGATGGGAGGATAGAGAGCAAAGAGACAGGTACTTCTTGGAAGTTTGTAGTAATGTGATGGGGCAATGGACACAAGTTGCAACTAGATTTTTCCCCCCACAGAGTGGTTAAGCATTGTCACAGACTGCCCAGAAGTCTTGTGGGATCTCCAACTTTGGAGATAACCAAAGTTCAACAGGACAAGACACTGAGCAAGCTGCTTTAGCTATTCAGGCAGGAGGCTGTGCTAGGCGATCTCCAGAGGTCCCTTACAAGCTAAAATTATTCTATGATTCTGTGAAACATTCACTGCCCTTTTTCTTTACCATGAATAAGTTTGGTCTGTGATTCAGTCAGTTTTCCTAAAAGCTACACAATCTGACAATTCAATTTTAAGTAAAATGACTACTCTGGAAAATATGTGAATGTTATGTTTCAAAACATGTTATAGCTTTGTAAGGGCCTCACCCTGGCACTTTTACTGTGTACAGTAGAGGTTATTTGTATTATTTTAATTAACAAAACCTAAAGACCTCACTATAAATACCCTGTTACTCTATAATGAATAATGAAATTTGTATAGATGGTAGCACAGATTTTACACTCCTGAAAATCTATTTTAAATTAAATCTAATGATCTGGAGATGTCACTCATTTTGGCGGCATGTTGCAGAATGCAGAAGATTTAATGCCATGCCTAAACAAGTTGTAACTGAACTGTCCAGAAATTTAATTTGGTTGCATGAAAAGGGACAGTAGCCAGATTTTGTATTTCCCCTTCCTATAATACAATACATGTTCATTCTTTTACTGTGTTGCAATTATCATCAGTAGCTAATATAAGCTTATCAACAAATCATCAGTAACTTAATTTATACAAATATTTTTAGGATGTACAAGAATGAAAGTTTCATGGTGTATAAAATTTTAGTTAACAGGCGAGGTTGCACTGCCAACTGCTATGCAAAATAAAGTCACTGAAGCATTGTTCAAGGCTATTGTGAAGATCTATTCAGTGCCGCAAATATTTAGATTTTCTTCTTTTTTAATTAATTAATTAGTGCTGCTTTTCTATGATTTGTTATGTATTTCTGATGTGCACCAGAATCATAAATCCTGGCACAGCTGACAAGAGTAGGAAGATTTCCTCTGGGACACAGTACCACTTTGGACTGAATGCAAAATAAATGACACCTCAATAGTGACAATATTATCCTGCCCAATTACAGTGACTTAAATAACTGTACACATGTTATGAATTCACAGGAATCACGTGGGCAATAATACTTATTGCAAATCAAAGTGGATAAAATCTAGCCGATAAAACAGTTTAAAGAGATGATAACTATTAAGAGTTAACTATTAACTGTTTCTGTTGGTGAGCAAAGGTAATCTCAAATAGAAAGTTTGTCTTCTGTAGTATGGGGTAAAATCTGTGAAAGTAAGTGGAAGTGTTATTTTTGGTATTGGCCAGTAATGACAGCTGGATTCCACCTTCCTCTTAGCCAAATAACTATATGAAGATGTAAGTACTCAGTGGCCGTTCACCTACATCCAATTGAATGGGCCTGGAAAGTACAATTTTTTCAAGCTGAAACTTCAGTTCCTCTGCCATTTCTTCTGCTCTGAGGCAGGTGGACCAGCAGCATTTCCTTTGACTCACATATTTCCACCATCCTTCATTTCTCAGTTCTCCTGCTACAATAGTTGGATGACACCTTCCTTGCAACATCCTTAGCTGTAGCAGGAGCAACATGAACTTCACCAGTTAGGAATTAGGGCTGTATCTAATGCAGGCAATATTAGACCAATGAAAATTATTTAACTTCTAAAATCTGAAACTACTGCTATGAAGATAGTGTTGGCAAGGGTGGTCAGTGCTACAGAGCAGCCTCTATGTGGGGAAAGACCATCAGTGAAGCAGAACTCTGCACCTGGAAAACAAAAAAGAAACATTTTGGGATGCAATGAAAATATGGAGAAGGCAAAAGATGAAGAGAATACTCATTTTTTTGCAACAAAAGAAGTAGGTGGCACTTAAATAAAAGGTCATGCAGTAGGTTTAAAACCAACAATTGACTTGGTGTTTGCTTGTTTGTTTTGTCAAATAGTGCATGATTAAATTGCAGAACTCATTGCCACAGGATATCACCCACAAGTATATATGCATTTTAAAGGGATGGGATGTTCATAGAAGATGGGAATTGGTTATGTCCCTGAAGTCTGATGGTCCAGGGTAACCTCTGGATTATGAATTTACTAAAGCACAACTTGTTCAAAGACAGGAAGGTTTATCGAGCTCTAGATTTCACATAGTTCTTATACTCTTTCCCTAAATATCTGCTGTTCACTAGTATCTGAGGTAGGATATTCAGTTATTCTGTATGGACATTTGATCTACATGTATAGATCAAAGGCTGTAGCTAGAGAATATAGCTAGAGAATGTGGCTAGAGAAAGCCTGTACCATTGAGATTTTAATTGAGTGCCACAGATCCATACTTTAAATTTGTAGTCCCGGGATTCAACAAAAGCAATTATTTTCCCCGCATTTTTCTTAAAATAGAAATATATAGTTCTGTAAACATTGGAACCAGTGATGTTTGATTTCCTTTAGAGTTGTGTCTGCTGCTTAACTTTGAACTTACGAAAAAGATTTGCCATGGTTGCGGCATTATCATAGAATCATAGAATCGTATCATAGAATCGTCAAGGTTGGAAAAGACCCTTAAGATCATCGAGTCCAACCGTCAACCTATCACTGCCAAGTCCATCTATACCATGTCTTCAAGCACCGCATCTATCCGTTCTTTAAATACCTCCAGGGATGGAGACTCAACCACTTCCCTGGGCAGCCTGTTCCAATGCCTGACTACCCTTTCCGTGAAGAAGTTTTTCCTAACAGCCAACCTAAACCTCCCCTGGAGCAGCTTGAGGCTGTTTCCTCTCATCCTATCACTCGTTACTTGGGAGAAGAGACCGACCCCCACCTCACTACAACCTCCTTTCAGGTAGTTGTAGAGAGCCATAAGGTCTCCCCTCAGCCTCCTCTTCTCCAGACTAAACAACCCCAGCTCCCTCAGCCGCTCCTCATAAGACTTGTGCTCTAGACCCTTCACCAACTTTGTTGCCCTTCTCTGGACACGCTCCAGCACCTCAGTGCCCTTCTTGTAGTGAGGGGCCCAAAACTGAACACAGTATTTGAGGTGCGGCCTCACCATTGATGAGTACAGGGGCACTATCACCTCCCTGGTCCTGCTGGCCACACTATTCCTGATACAAGCCAGGATGCCATTGGCCCTCTTGGCCACCTGAGCACACTGCTGGCTCATGGTCAGGCGGCTGTCAAACAACACCCCCACGTCCTTTTCCACCACGCAGCTTTCCAGCCATCTTCCCCCAGCCTGTAGCGTTGCATGGGGTTGTTGTGACCGAATTGCAGGACTCGGCACTTAGCCTTGTTGAATCTCATACAGTTGGCTCCGGCCCAATGATCCAGCCTGTCCAGGTCCCTCTGTAGGGCCCTCCTACCCTCCAGCAGATTGACACTTCCACCCAACTTGGTGTCATCTGCAAACTTACTGAGGGTGCACTCAATCCCCTCATCCAGATCATCAATGAAGGAATTAAACAGGACTGGCCCCAACACTGAGCCCTGGGGAACACCACACGTGACTGGCCGCCAACTGGATTTGACTCCATTCACCACCACTCTCTGGGCTCGGCCGTCCAGACAGTTTTTTACCTGGCACAGAGTGCACCCATCCAAGCCATGAGCAGCCAGCTTCTCCAGGAGAATGCTGTGGCAGACTGTGTCAAAGGCCTTACTAAAGTCCAAGTAGACAACATCCACAGCCTTTCCCTCATCCACTAAGCGGGTCACCTTGTCACAGAAGAAGACCAGGTTGGTGAAACAGGATCTCCCTTTCATAAACCCATGCTGGCTGAGCCCGATCCCTCAGTTGTCCCACACTTGCTGCATAATGGCACTCAAGATAATCTGCTCCATAACCTTCCCCGGCACCGAGGTCAGGGTGACAGGCCTGTAGTTCCCCGGATCCTCCTTCCGACCCTTCTTGTAGAAGGGCATCACATTTGCTAGCTTCCAGTCATCCAGGACCTCCCTGGTTGACCAGGACTGCTGATAAATGATGGAGAGTGGCTTGGCCAGCTCCTCTGCCAGCTCCCTCAGTATCCTCGGACGGATCCCGTCTGGCCCCATGGACTTGTGAGCATTCAGGTGGAGGAGCAGGTCAGTGACTGCCACCTCTTCGAGAACTGGGGCTTCATGCTGCATCGTATCTCCATCTCCCAGCTCAGGGGCCTGAAAACCCTGATGATGACCAGTCTGACTATTAAAGACTGAGGCAAAGAAGGCATTAAGTACCTCTGCCTTCTCCCCATCCTTTGTGGCAATGTTTCCCTCTGCATCCAACAAAGGAGGGAGATTCTCCCTGGCCCTCCTTTTGTCGCTGATATATTTGTAAAAACATTTTTTGTTATCTTTAACGGTGGTGGTCAGTTTAAGTTCTAGCTGCGCCTTCGCCTTTCTGATCTTCTCCCTGCATAACCTCACAACATCCTTGTAGTCCCCCTGAGTCACCTGCCCCTTCTTCCAAAGGTGGTAGGCTCTCCTTTTTTTCCTGAGTTCTAGCCAAAGCTCTCTGTTCAGCCAGGCCGGTCTTGTCCCCTGCCTGCTCAACTTGCGGCACATGGGGACGGCCTGCTCCTGCGCCTTGAATAACGTCCAGCCTTCCTGGACTCCTTTGCCCTTCAGGACTGCCTCCCAAGGGACTCCGTTAACCAAACTCCTAAACAATCCAAAGTCCGCCCTTCTAAAGTTCAGGGTAGCAGTTTTGCTGACCCCCCTCCTTACTTCTCCAAGAACTGAAAACTCTGTCATTTCATGGTCACTGAGCCCAAGACAGCCTCCGACCACCACATCACCCACCAGGCCTTCTCTGTTCATAAACAGCAGGTCCAGTGGAGCACCTCCCCTGGTCGGCTCCCTCACCAGCTGCGTCAGGCAGTTATCTCCCACACACTCCAGGAACCTCCGAGACTGCTTTCTCTCTGCTGTGTTGTATTCCCAGCAGATACCTGGTAAGTTGAAGTCTCCCACAAGAACAAGGGCTAGAGATTGTGAGACTTCAGCCAACCGCTTATAGAATACTTCATCTGTTTCCTCATCCTGGTTGGGTGGTCTATAACAGACTCCCACCAGGATATCTGCCTTATTAGCCTTCCCTCTGATCTTTACCCATAAGCACTCAACCTTATCATTACCTTTGTTGAGCTCTAGCTATAATGCATCCGATCATTGATGTCTAACTGTCCTCCAGTTATGGCAGTAGCATGGTTTCTTTTCTATATTCCATGCCAAATCTGTTCATTTTTTTATTTTTAATTGCAGTTGAGTGGCATATTGAAAAATTGAGGAAGAAGTGTAGGGAAACACTTATATATGTACACCATGATTGGATAAAGCTTGCTCTTTGTTGTGGTTTAACCCCAGTTTGCAACTGAGCACCACAGAGCCACTCACTCACCTTCCCCGCCCTGCAGTAGGATGGGGGAGAGAATTCGAAAAAAAAAATAAAACCCATGGGTTGAGATAAAGGCATTTTAATAGGACAGCAGAGGAAGATAAAATAATACTAATACTGATAATGATAATGATAATAATGATAAAAGAATATACAAAGCAAGTGATGCACAATGCAATTGCTCACCACCTGGCAACTGATGCCCAGCCTGTCCCTGAGCAGCGATCGCTGCCCCCCAGCCAACTCCCCCCAGTTTATATAGTGAGCATGACATCATATGGTATGGCATAGCCCTTTGGCCAGTCGGGGTCAGCTGTCCTGGCTGTGCCCCCTCCCAGCTTCTTGTGCACCTGGCAGAGCATGGGAAACTGAAAAGTCCTTGACTAGGATAAACACTATTTAGCAACAACTAAAACATCAGTGTGTTATCAATGTTATTCTCATACTAAACCCAAAACACAGCACTACACCAGCTGCTAGGAAGAAAATTAACTCTATCCCAGCTGAAACCAGGACATTCCTTCAGGAGATGAGGCTGTGGCAGTCCCTTTAACGTCTCCTGCCAGAAGCTGTTTCTTCTTTCCTTTGATTGTTCACAACCACTACCAGTTCTGGCTATGATGACCTAAAAAATTTCAAACATTCTGAAACTATTCTACCCAAATAAAATAGAAAATGCAATCTTATCAAGCTTAAGAGAAAAGAACTCAATATTAAATGACAGTCATTTAAAACAGATTTGTATGTTCCATTTCATCAACTTGAAGTATGCTTTTAAATGATTCTAAACATTTAGTAATTATGCAGTTTTGATTAAATCAAACTACACACATAAACAATACTGGCAGAGAATCTGTCACCATTTGTTTTCAGAGTAAGTACACCACTGAGATGAATACAGCAGTACCCTAACTTTTAGCTATATGTTTATTCTCATCAAAGACTCAGAAATTTTAAATTCTACTTTATGAAAATCTGAACAACATATGGGAAAAAAGAAAGAAAAAAATTAGGCTTATATTCAATGCACTTCCAGGCAGATTTGGCTTACAGATTTCCATCCTGCAACGATGCGATTTCTAAATTTTTTCCCTGCCTAAACCATGATAATTCTAGCAATATACGAGAAGTTATACTTTATAAATGTAACTCATTTTACTCCTTTTGCTGCTTTTGGCTAGGATAGAGTCGATTTACTGCATAATAGCTAGTATGGGGATATGTTTCGGATTTGTGACCAAAACAGTGTTGATAACACAGGGATGTTTTCGTTATTGCTGAGCAGTGCTTACACAGTGCCAAGGCCTTTTCTGCTTCTCACCCCACCCCACCAGCGAGCAGGCTGGGGGTGCACAAGAAGTTGGGAGGGGACACAGCTGGGACAGCTGACCCCAACTGACCAAAGGGATATCCCACACCATATGACGTCATGCTCAGCATATAAAGCTGGGGGAGTGTGGCAGTGCGCTCCCCCCCACCCTGCCCCATGTAAGCAGTAACCACCAGTGGGGGTTGTGATGGCTGCATCCAGCTTATGCTGGACTTTGGGGACAGATGGCAACACAGTAGACAAGGGCTGTCTGGAGCAGGGACCCAGACCTCTTGCTGGTATGCAAATGTGACTAAGAGTCAATCATCTTACCCCCATAAACAGTGAGTGGCCCAAGACCCCTTTGAGCTCTCCTGCACAGCAGCAGGCTGCATGCCAGGATCTCCCCTTGAGCAGGGATGCCTCTCAAGGTTACTCCTCAGAGTTGAGAGATTCCTTGTCGCAACAGATCCTCGGTAAGGGACTAGTAGCATGCTAAACTTTGAAATCTCAGCTAAGTGATATAAAGGATTGATTGCGCATATATAATCATTTAGACATAAACCGTTGACCAAGACTGGGACTAGGACTGGATCCAGCCACACCTGGATTTCTCTCTGAGAAGGAGTTTAGAAAGCAAGGGGGTCCTCTCTGAGCCTCATGACTCAACAGGAGGGTCTCCCTGACAGCTTTGTCCGACCCTGTCCTCTATGCAGTGAATAATCAAGTGTACCTTGCCATCGAATCTTGTTGAAGCACTCTTGCATTTACCATTGAACTTCGTTAACTCACTAGTTTATATCAATAAAGTCTATGTTTTGCTTTTCTCTTACGAGTGAAGTGCACTCTCACTCCTTCCACGACAAATTGGCGTAGTCAGCAGGACGGCAAGCAGTATCACCGATTATTTACGGAGGCAGGGAGTGCATCCCAGTCCTAGCTTCTCAGAGGAATGGGCTTGTGACAGTTGGGGTATTTGGGAAGCCATTGAAGAGCTGCAAATGAGGAATGCATTAGCCCTAGGGCCACGATCCACGGTCAGCCCACTGGCATTGTCTCGAGTCTGCCTGAAGCATTCCAGAAACGTGATAACAGTGAAAGGATGGAGCATATTTCATCTCCTCTGGCGCCAGGCTCCAGAAAGGGAGACAACCCCTTCCTCCCCCTTCATGAGGAACTGCAGGACATGAACTCAAAAAACCAAGCAGTGTCCGTAAGGCAGTTGGGCCTGCCTGTCCGGAAAGGGGAGGTTTACCAGTGGGTAAGTGATGATGGCCCACACATTTTAATTCCAGTTGGTCTTCAAGGACAATTGGTGAATTTTTTGATATAGGAGTACAAATTCCAGTACTAATACAACAAGATGCCGAGAAGCTGGGCATGTGATCTGGACAGCAAGGAATTAAGATCACCGGTGGTGGTGTCCCAAAAATCAGGGTTCTTTTACCCGGTGTGCAAAAAAGCCGAATAATAGAGAGCTGAGATATTTGTTTATTTCATGTCTGCGCAGAGATGGGTGCTAGCTGGTAACTCCACAAAGCTAGCACACCTTGGTTAACATGCGGTGACGGTTTTTACATTCTGAGTAGCTGTTACCAGTATTTTCACAATTCCACTTATTCATCCTTGCTTCTATTGGTTCTCACAAGCCTTGTCTCCACTTAAAGGTACAGTATGGTTTAAACTTACAGAGCATGAGCAGTGGGTAGGGGTCTTTGCTTGGGCCGGGGGCTTCATTGCTGGAGGTGTGGGTTTTACTATGTTAATTAGGATAGTTCACTCATGATTCAAGTGATTCTTACTTTGGCTTTATCAGCGGCTTGTTTTCTTGTGCTTATCCTGTTATTTCCTTGCTAGACTGTTTTGTGGTGTCCTCCTGTTTCTTCTCTGAGGCCAGGTCTTGTTAACTGTTTACAGAGTTTAACATCCCTCACCTTAACATCCTTTGTCTTATTTCTCGCATATCTCCAACAGTGTGAACGGAGTGGGTGTTGCGTGTCAAAATGCCAGGCTCAATTTATGGCTCCCAGGCGAGGAGCCCATGTCAAATACTCACTTTGCAATTACAGGTCATAAGGAAAATATTTTAGGTTTCGATGTTTTAAATGGCCAAACCTGGCGCCTGCCAAATGGCAGCGTGTGGCCCTTCGGCTCAGACATCGATCCCAGCGCCGGCAGAAGTGGGGAGGCTCCAGTGAGGGCACTTAGGGTGGCCCCGGCACTCCTCAAGTCCAAAATTCCTTATGTACTGCAATATCCCATTGCTGCTGCAGCTCGAAATGGAATTTCTGAAGTCATAGCCGATTTGAAGAAATCACAAATCATCTCCAGAACCCACTCCCCATATACCTCACCTGTCTGGCCGGTTCGGAAACCAGACGCGGGGTGGTGTTTAGCAGTCGATTATCAGCGCCTGAATACTGATACAGCCACGAACAGCTGCTGTACCAAACACTGCAGACTTAACAGCTACTTGCAAGCAGCTGCACACCCAGGGATAGTGGCACTAGATGAAAAAGATATGTTCTTGATGGTTTCCTTAAAGGAGGATGATAAACAGAAGTTTGCGTTCATTTGGGAGGGAATACAATATACATTTAACAGACTCCCACAGAGGTACAAACATTCACCCACAGTTGCTCATGCTGACAGGGGTATAAACATTCACCCACAGTTGCTCATGCTGCATTTGCTGAACTTTTACAGTCTCACTCCTCCAAGAAGTGAATCTGTACCAATATATAGATGATATCCTGACTGGAGGAACTTCCCCTGAGAAGGCGGGGGAAATGGCAGCAGCAGTGTCGCAAGCACTAAATAAAGCAGAAATTGATATTCCACCTGGAAAATGTCGAGGACCAAGTAAAGAAGTAAAATTTTTAGGTACTTGGTGGATAGCAGGCAGTGCAGTGATTCCTCCAGATACCATGAGAAAAATCAAAAAGCTGCAAATGCACCAATCAAGGAAGGAGTTACAACAACTACTGGGAACTTTAGGATATTGGAGGAAGCATGTATCTGGATTTTCTATCATTTCCCGCCCATTATACTCACTCTTAGGGAAAGGTAAACCCTGGGAGTGCAAATGAGAACATGAAGAGGTGGTCAAAACTCTTAACTGAAGAATTAAAAACATATCAATCATTAGGACCAGTAGGTCCCTGCGACCCTATTATAGCCAGATGGGGTTTCACTGAACAGCTACTTACTGTAATCTGTTCCAAACTGGCCCCGATGGGCCAAAAAGGCCTTTATTGTTTAGCTCAACTGAATTTAAAGAAACAGAACAATGACACTCTGAATGGGAAAAGGGATTTTTTTTTTTCTTTAGTCTGAACAGTTAAACAAGTTGAGAAAAGACATCAGAGACAACCTGTGCAAACTAAGAGAACCATTTAATTTACTAGAAGCAATCCTAAAAGAGACTGCTCCCCCAGAAGGAGTTGCGCAAAAACCGACTATGAGAAAATGGTATGCCTACCTAACAGGAGTTGCAGAGAATATGCAATTAATTGAAGGACACACTAAGGTTTCCAAATTGCAGATGTCCAGAAACACAGACCCTTTGGCTTTACAATAACCTTTTAAACCTTCACCCATTCTGGATGCACCACCCCTCACCGAGGGTACACCAACAGAAAACATTTGGTTTACGGATGCTTCAGCAAAAAGGGTAAACAGTAAATGGCAATATAAGGCCACTGCATTAGATATTACCACCAGCAAACAAGTAATAGAAGACGGTGAAGACAGTGCACAAGTAGGAGAAATAAGAGCGGTTGTTTTGGCAGCACAGAAAGGAGCAAAAATCATATATGTAGACTCTTATGCTGTGTGGGCCAGTGCCGTGCAGTGGCTCTGTCAATGGGAAACCTTGAATTGGGAAGTAAATAGATCCCCAGTTTGGAGAAACAAAGATTTGCAATTACTACTAGATATAGCCAGGAAAACACCTTTCAGGATGAGACAGGTAAAAGCTTATGCTAAGGCTAATCAACCAGCCACAAAGCAGAATCGAAAGGTAGATGAGCTGACTAAAGTTAGGAAAATCACCTTAAATCCTGAGCGGTATCTACTGGGAGAATGGTTACATCGAAATCTAGGCCACACAGGTAAAGAAGTATTTTACTTTGCTGCACAGAGTAAAGGCTGGCCTATAAACAGAAAGACTTGTGAAACTGTTCTTACAGAATGTCCCCAGTGTAGACTGAAATTACGAACAGATCATCCTGCTGAAGCACCAGCTTTACACATCAATGAAGGGAAAACTTTATGGTCTACATGGCAAATCGATTATATTGGACCATCCAGATCCTCTGTGGGATATTGATACATCTTCACAAGAGTGGCATTAGTCTCTGGCTTGCTTATGATGACTAAATGTCAGAAAGCCGATGGGCGAAACACAGTGCAAGGGCTATCATTTTGCTTCTCAAATCTACCTACCTCTGACGTTATCCAAAGTGATAATGGCTCACACTTTTCATGTAAGAAAGTGCAAGATTGGGCAAAACAAGAGGGAATTAAATGGATATTCCACACCCCATACTACCCTCAATCAAATGGGATGGTAGAAAGAGCTAATGACTTATTGAAAAAGAATCTCAAACCACAGGAGACTCAGTGGGATATGAGACTTCCCGAAGTACTCCATCATTTAAATAATGGATACGAGCTTACTGGAAGCCGCGTAAGCCACACGTTCTTTGTAAAACTGAGCTTAGCACTCCACTTACTGGGAAAAGACAATATCTGACAACATTACAGTCAGGACAGCCTGTGATGGTCAGTCTACCATCTATCGGTATTGTGCTGATGACTTTAACTAAACCTCGTGGCCCACATGCCTGAGAAGCTACCGATAGCAGTGGTGCAAAACACAGAATTAGTGCATGATGGATTTTTCCTTCTTTTCAACAGGGTAACCTGTTCAGACTCTCCCCACTGAAACAAGTCTCTATTTTTCTCTTACAGCACACCGCAGGATGACAAATGGAAATCCTGCATTCATGTTACTATTCCAAACCCTAAAAATGCTGCTTCTCTTAGCCTGTGGTCAAAGAACCCTAGAGTGGTCATGGCCTCAAGCTCATGTTAAGTATACCGGGAGTATGGGAATACACTCTAGTAAGGGAGATTTACATCTTTCCACCGTGGTCATGCACGGAACTGAAATATACTTAGAAAACAAATGGAGCTGGGATAAAGATGAAGCTGATGACAAAGTTCCCCGACTTCAGGGAACAGCAGGGAAAGAGATTAAAATAGGATGCCAGATGATCAATGGGTCTACCCATGAGAAGCCATCTCAGATTTCCGTGTACAACATTACATCAAACCCAAGAGCAAAAGATATGAAACTTCACGCCTCTGAAAGATTGGACTGTTGGTACAATTTTACCTTAGTACAACCTGTTTTCGTAGTCTTCCTCTGGGCTCACCATAGGGTGGGACTATCCTTTAAATTTAAAATAGACATTACTGAGCCTAGTACAACATCTGCCCCAATTGTAAAGGATAAGAAAACCCTATCCCCACAAATTTCTGAAATTGGACCGTATGTGATCAAAAATACAGGCCAACAACAAGTGTTATTTAATCCATCGTGGTCTCTTAAACAAGTAGAACTATTGATGCAAATTAATATCTCTACAATCAAACCAGCCTGATCACCATTCCTAGGTACGTCCTATGCAGGATGGTTAGCATGGTTACATGGGCGAACCCTCACCTCTCCAAGACGAACAAGGGGACATGTGACCGGTATCACAGGGACAGGATTGGGAGTCCTAAATAGTATACATGCCGAAGTACTCATAAACAAACAGAGCACAAGTGAGTTAAACAAATTAGTACACGCATTGCAGTCTTCTCTATTAGCATTGGAAACTAACCAGTGGCTCTTGCCTGATACATTACCTCAGTGGAAAAAAATTTGTAAAAGGGACCACCAACTGATTGTGGATGCACTTGGCACGGCCCTAAATAATGTTTCTGTAGCTCTTAGTGGTATCCAAGCTCAACTGTGGATGCAGTCTATGGTAGCAGCAATTATAAAAGAAGGTGAAGAGAGCACCTTACCCACTGAAATTCAAAAGGTAATTTGGGACAATGCAACTAAATTTGAGAAAGAATTCCAATCCTGGAGGTATTTAGTCAATTTCACTTATGACCCCATAAACAATAGGGCCACAGCTTTTGTCTTAACCATACGCAACACTTCGGTATACACCATATACCCAATCATTGCGTTAGGATTAAATCACAATGGAACTATACTTTATCCATTAGAACATAGAGTGTGGGCCCAATGAAATGGAAACAAATGGCAAACTGTTGATGTTAATGCATGCATTGTACAGGCACAACAAGGATTTATTTGTGAGAACAACACCGTCAAAGCCCAAGACATTTGTCTTGACACTGAACAAAACGTTTGTCATTTTGAAATACATCTCGATGAAACCCCTGAAACTGTACTTGTATATATTGGAAAAGGATGTGTTTGTATGAGAACTCTTTGTGATGTTATATTTATAGATAACATTACTGTAGATACAAGCAATCACTCAAATATTTGTGTATGTAACTTTACTAAAGTTGTGGGATGTGACTTTAATTATTCAGCTCCTGTTACGTTTTATGAGTTGTTAGAATCTAATTATACATTGAGTCAAGATTTATTGTTTACCCCCATCGGAATGAATCTTACCTTGCTGAAGAAACTACTACAACACGATGATCTGTGTCAACCGTTAGAACGTGTCCGAAACAATGGACACAAAACTCTAATCACGGTTCATCATGATACAGAAGAGGTACACCATGTCTTGGAAAGAGTGAAGAAGGATGGAGAACACTATTGGTGGGAAACACTTCTTGAATGGTCACCAACAGCAACGGGAGTGTTTAATCTTATGCTTCACCCAGTTGTGATTTTACTAATTCTAACTTTAACATGTCTGTTGCTTATAATTATATTGTACGTAAAGATTTGGTACATGATAAAATGAATAATCCAACTTCAACAACCCAAAACATACAAATTAACGCATAACAAATAGCAGTGCTTCACTGTCTATTTACCATGGATCTATAAGCGCACAAGCCATCAATATACTATTTATGGCACAGAGGCAAGAAGTGATCATACCACTACTCTGTGAAGGTAAGACGAATTGACTATAGTCATGGGATGGAGTGTGGCAGTGTGCTTCCTGCCCCTGCCCCACATAAGCAGTAACCACCAGTGGGGGTTGTGATGGCTGCATCCAGCTTATGCTGGACTTTGGGGACAGATGGCAACACAGTAGACAAGGGCTGTCTGGAGCAGGGACCCAGACCTCTTGCTGGTATGCAAATGTGACTAAGAGTCAATCATCTTACCCCCATAAACAGTGAGTGGCCCAAGACCCCTTTGAGCTCTCCTGCACAGCAGCAGGCTGCATGCCAGGATCTCCCCTTGAGCAGGGATGCCTCTCAAGGTTACTCCTCAGAGTTGAGAGATTCCTTGTCGCAACAGATCCTCGGTAAGGGACTAGTAGCATGCTAAACTTTGAAATCTCAGCTAAGTGATATAAAGGATTGATTGCGCATATATAATCATTTAGACATAAACCGTTGACCAAGACTGGGACTAGGACTGGATCCAGCCACACCTGGATTTCTCTCTGAGAAGGAGTTTAGAAAGCAAGGGGGTCCTCTCTGAGCCTCATGACTCAACAGGAGGGTCTCCCTGACAGCTTTGTCCGACCCTGTCCTCTATGCAGTGAATAATCAAGTGTACCTTGCCATCGAATCTTGTTGAAGCACTCTTGCATTTACCATTGAACTTCGTTAACTCACTAGTTTATATCAATAAAGTCTATGTTTTGCTTTTCTCTTACGAGTGAAGTGCATGCTACCTCCTTCCGCAACAGGGAAGAAGAAGGAAGGGGGGATGTTCGGAGTGATAGCGTTTGTCTTAAGTAACTGTTATGCGTGATGAAGCCCTGCTTTCCTGGAGATGGCTGAACACCTGCCTGCCCATAGGAAGTAGTGAATGAATTCCTTGTTTTGCTTTGCTTGTATGCCCAGCTTTTGCTTTACCTATTAAACTGTCTTTATCTCAACCCATGAGTTTTCTCACTTTCATCCTTCTGATTCTCTCCTGCATCCCATCGGGGGGGAGTGAATGAGCAGCTGTGTGGTGCTTAGTTGCTGGCTGGGGTTAAACCATGACACTGATATTGAAACCAAGACAGATAAGATTGAAATACAGCCAACAGTCTTGCTGAAATTACTGGTTTTAGCAGAAAATTCTTCCATTTTTTCTTGCAGACAGCTCTACTTGTGAATAAATGCTCACCTAATTTTGTACATTTTTGATGTGGACATACACATTTGCATAGGCACACACAAACATGGTCAGCAGGCACTAGATGTGTAAAAGACAAGAAAATATTATGAGCAAAATCATCTTTCAAAGATTAACTCCTTCAGTGTTAAATATATAATCTAATAGCCAATTTTCCTCAGCTGTATTATGTTTTCGCTCATTCTAATTGACTCTTTATGCTCTCCTGCTGGTCCAAATAAGAGCTTCCCGGATATTTGAATCATTACAACACAGTGTTTTAGGTACTTCCCATGGTGCCAAGTAAGTGGAGTCACAAAAGCAACAGTAGAAAATGATCTTTTAGCTTAGGTCATCTAGCTCTATGGGAGCAAGAACTTAGACCAAGAACAAGAATTTTGCTCAGAAGGACTGTTTAATCCATATGGTTTTTAGCACCCTCTGAGTGGTTGCAGTGCAGCTGTTACACTACTAATCATTCAAGACCCATGTCTAGAACCATGAATCCCAGCTAATGAATTAATTTGTAGTAAACCCACAGCGAGGCTCAGCTGGCATTGATATGTCCGCTTACTTTTTAGCTGTTCTCTGCTCACTGGAGAAGAAAGCAGAGAGAAAACTTCCATCCCACTTGCTCTGACCAGCTGAAGTAGAACCTTGCTTGTGGGACTCCAGACAACACAGTCAGGGCTCACACACCGCTGAGGCTACTCACTCCTTTCCAGTGATGCCTGAAGGAAAGAGATTTGGGAGGAAAAGGGCACTGGGTGCCTTTGTAACCTGCAGCCACCCTTACCCCACCAAACTCCATTCTCCTGCAGCATGGCGCTAACAGTACCACCTTTATTCCCTGTATCTGATCTTTCAACTCCAGCACTGCCCAATGAAATCATAATTCTTCAGACAAAATTATAAAAACTTTGTATCTCAGGCTGTTAGACAAAAAGCTCATTCCCTTGGTGTGAATGGGCTGTGATGCAGACGGCTGTTTCAGACTCCAGAAATGAGTGAAGACCTTTTCCACCCCAGCTCTTTCCAGCACAGCTTTACTGGTGCCATCCTGACGGCAGCTGAGTAGGTCATGGCAGGGGTTTCACTGAGCACCTCAAGGAAGCTGAAAGGAGGAGACAAGGTCAAGCCTTAATTTCCTCAGACCTTTTGGTTCCTTTGCTACTACTGGGCCTTAGCAACCCTCCATCATCTTCTCATCACAGTACTCAAGAAGACACATCAAGATCAAAATAAATCTATTTACAATGTATATAAACTGGAAAAGAATTATTATACTGAATGATCACTGCAAAAATGGCACCAATATATGCAGTATGGTGCATATATTACTTAGGCATACATAAGATGCTTACATTAAAGCAGTTGTCTCTATAGACAGAATGCAACTTTGATTATTTTTTCCACTCAGTCTATATTTTCAGAGGTAACTGTTTCTATATCTAACCTCTGAGATTCTTAATAAGAGATGGTGGAAAAAAATGTTTTGTAAAAAACCTGGAATATGTATTTTGCAATTTTTTAATTGAAATTCTAGAATTTTAAACAATTTTGCATTAAATTGGTTGTTGGGTAACTATGGTGGTCACAGTCCACCACAGAAGAGAAATGTCTTGGTTTAAGAACCAAGTCCTTTTTCAAGTCTGAAGCTAAATGGGTCCAAGTTCAGATTTGTTTTGTGAATTAATTAATTCCAGAGCATGCAACTATACTTAACTGTTATTGCAGACCACTGACATATTTGGGAACTGTTTCTTTCAGTAAGAAATAAAAACTACTTTGGCACAGTTTAGCAGGTCAGCCAGCACATCAGCAAGCTTGTGAAAAGCCAGAACTGATGAAAGCTGCAGTGATCTTGAAAAAAAGTCAGGTAAGTAATTCTCTGCGCTTCATTCTGCCACTGAATTAATTATGTGGAAAAGAAGAAGTTGTCCCTGACTGTTTTCAGTTCTTATCATGAAACTGGGACCAAATGTAGTGGATGAAGCTTGTTGTGCTTTCTGATCTGCGTTCCCTACATCCGTACTGCTAGCTCCTTGTCCTACGTAAGCTCATAGCTTTTTGGAACATGTTCTAAGAAGAAACTTAGATGACTGCTTTGCCTCATGTTGGTTGTTATGCAACTTGATTTGTTGTTCAGGATCTGTTTTTTCAGGATCTGTATTCAGACTTTGGTTTTGCTCAATCCTGCTCTTTCACAAAGCAGTGATGCAGCTAATTAATCCCTGCTTCAACTGAGGCGCTGTAGTCATTTTGCCTGTTTCTTGCCATGATGAAAAGGACGACTCCATAAGCAATAAGATAGGAAGTTATTTATTAATCTCTAAAAACTGTCACCAAAAATAAGGAATATTGTCATATATGGCATACATTTATGGATTGTATTATAGTCGAACAGAATAAAATCAGGCTTGCTTTTAAAATGGTGATGAAAACCAGCTGTCAAACTTGCTTTTATGGAACATGAGAATGTCAGTCTTACAATGTGATCTAAAATTTCACTTCAGCTTCTTCAACTGTTGTATTTGGCTTATTATATTGCAACAATTTAGAAAAATATTAAAAAAACCTTCCCAGGAAAAATATAGCTATACCATAAAACCATTTTGTACAAAAGTCATGCTACCAATCTGAATTTAATGTGGCAGCTTGACATACAACAGTGAGGTGAATAGAAGTGTAAGCTAGACAGAGAGTGGGATGGCAATGACAGTGGTCGGCAGGCAAGGAAAGAAGGGGCAAAGCGCAAGGACTAGTGTGGGAGAAGTGAGGAAGCAGTACACAGAACAACAGGAGGAGAAGACATCAGGTCTCAGACTTGGAGGCAGAAAGATTACAAATGACTCATCAGCAATAAAGCATTCTTTTCAACTTCTATTGAGAAGTTTTCCTGTTTCTTTCTACATATTTGCTGCTTTTTGTATTTCTGCTGCTTTAAATAAGTGTTCATAGCTATTTCTTGTGTGCTTTATTTTTAGAGAACTAGCAGTAGGTAGGAACTCCTTACACCCATATTTCTGAGTTGCTGCTTCACATTTAAGTGTTCAGCTGTGAGCTCTATAGTTTGAAAATTTGCTGCTTTCACATTGCTCTTTTAAAGAAAATCCCATTACTGAAAACAGAGACGCTTGCAAAAATTGGCCAAGGGCATTAACTGAAAGGAGTTGCTGTTTAATATTTCTCTATAAATAGCATTAATCACAGTGTTTCTCTTCTCAAGAGACCAGCTGTTGTATCTGTTTAAGAAATACACACCTATTAGACGAGAAGCTGAATAAATAGATGTTGCTACTTATGTGAGAAATGTAAAAACGTGAATATGTATATAGGTTTATATATATGTATTTGGAATATATTCAATATATTCACTGAATTTGAAATACATATATATATTTCAAGTATATATATATAAAATGTACTTGAAATATATGTGTGTATATATAATATATTAAAAATACATATATATTTCAAATTTGGTGCTTAAAGGATTGGACTGACATTACCACAGTGGAGCTTTTAGCCTGTCACAGGATTCGTACATGTTAGACAGAAGCAGTCCCCAAAGGGTCTATTCAGAATCATTCCTCTAGGGCTTCTTGGAGTTAGGGTAGTTTCAGACTAGATGCTTATTCTACAGCTGGTCTCCCAGGAGAAACTGCTACTTAATATTAGTTGCAATGGATGAATCTAAAAATATGAATATTTTTATGCTGCATGTAGAGCCCTGGCAGTTTAGGAAGTAGGCTGACCTCAGCTGTTAGACAGACATATCCAATGGCAGTGTGCTTGAAGTGGTAAAATAAGTTGTAAAGTAAGTTATGTGAGCAATTCCCACAGGTTTTCCTCAGTACTTTCCCCTTCTTCCAGAACTCATTATCATTAATAATAGTGAGGTGACATCAGGAATAAAAAAGGTAGCCTAAGAGCACCATTTATTTTGTTTCATAAGTAGAGGTTAGCTGTCTATATGTCACTAGAAAATGTTGTATTTCACTGGAACCTCCACGACTGTTTTTTTAGAAATTTACTCAAGTGCAGGGGCTGTTCTTGTCTGGACAGCAGTGGGGTCCATCCCCATGGGAACTTCCTAATCCTCAATAAAATCTTACTGTGCTTTGTTTTTCCCCCTTGCTAAGCATGGATGGCACATGTCAGCACTGAGCCCAGCACCACGACATACCAAGACAAGATGTACACACTGCCAGAAGTAGATTGCACTGCCCAGTGGGAATCCCCACCAGCTAAAAACTGCTGGAGCCACAGTTTGAGTGATATTTCCCTTATTGTGATTAGAATTATTTCACTCTCTCATTTTAAATCCCTATTTTTAGAGCTTTTAATACTTGCTTCTGACTTAATTCTTAGCATGTGACTATATGAGGTGTTGAAACATCTGAGCTCACACTTTCTCCTGCTAAACTAGTATTGCATGTGTGTACAACTGTTGCATATAGCAGAGATTTCTGAAAGTAGATGCTATCCTGCCATCTATAGCTTCTTCAGAAAGCTTATAGCTGCCAAAGTGGCCTCCTATTAGCAACGATCAGAAGAGTTCTGGAAAGCCATGTACAATCTCTGAAAACACCAGATTCAGCCACAGCAAAACTTCTATGTTGCACAGCCATGTGGCAGTCCTCCTAAGCAGGAGGTTAAACAGAAATGAAGAGACCGATGTGAAAACTTCCTCAAAGCCAGGAAAGAGCCCAACATATTTACAGCAGAATTAATTCCTGATTTGGGATTCAGAGGTCACATCTATACCAGCACAGAAAATATTTCAGGTCACTGGATCTCTGTGTAGAGTCAGTAGACAACCAACTACCAGACTTCGGCATATTTTTGGTCGAGGTCATGTAACAGATCTCCCAAAGAATTCATGAGTATTTGAAAGAAGTGTGCCTCCCCCACCCCCCTTCCCAGTTTTGAGGCTAAACTTCTAATTGTTGCTTGCTAACAGCCTCACTGCCAGAGAATGGTACTTGGCACATTTAATTTGCTAGTATAGATATAGCCAGAGGGTCTATACAGTGTTGTCAGAAGTATAGCAGATTTCAGACATCATCTGAACTACTGTGACTCTTTAAGCTTATAGGGATTGTAATACACATAGCCAATAATTAAATGTAAGAAAACTTGAAATATGGCTTGAGACCATTCTGCTGATTTATTTAAAATTCTACTGATTTATTTACTGATTTATTTAAAAATCTATATATGTTGATTAGAAACCAGAGGAACACAACTCTAAAGTAAAACAAAGTAAAGCACAGTAATTCTGCAGAGTTTATTTTATAGCATTGTAAGTACATATCCCACATATCATGCTCAGATTCTTAAGACAAGATTTTAATGGTACTTTAGCCAATGAATTATTTCCAACACAAACATAAAGCAATAACAAAAACAGCAATAGGCTTACCAATACTTACAACTTTAATTTTCTGGTAAAGGAATATAAGACCATTAGTGAGCTCAGAACATTGTCCCTCTGGAGTAAAATAAAATGGCTTAATATTTTTGGAGCTGCTTAAAGCATAGAGCTACTGTATTTTCCCAAATTAAAGTATCTTCATTTCATTGTGGTGAAGAAATAATCCCTCAAGTATTTATAATGCATAGATATATAACAATTGGTATTTTTGTTTAATAGTGCATAGAAAATAAGGATAATGGATTTTTGAAAAGTAAGCTTCAGCAGTCTCAGGGACCTGAGGAGGCGATATCTAGCCAAAGTGTTCAAATGGCCTCTTAAAATTAGTTTCCTGGTTTATACAAGATGTAATATGCAAAGACAAGGTCCACCAATCTTATCTCTCCATTTTAAAAGCTTGCTATCCATGTTGGTAGCTTAACTGTTTGTACATTATAGTTCTTTTTCATTCATAAACACCTCAAAAAAACCTCACTAACTGTGATGTTAGAGCAAAAGTGGAAAGGGTAGAAACAGAAGAAAGCATCTTAAAATGTTGGCACGAAGAAAAAGCAATTACAATGTGGAAGCAATTTAAAATTCAAATATAGTACTGGGAATGCAGGTGAAATAAAGACCTGAAAAAAAAACCCCACTGATCTCTTCACGAAGGTGAGAGGAGTCACAAAAAGCAATAGCATAAATATATTTTTAAAAATAAATTGCTGGCTCTGAGACATTTAACTACCTTCAATTAAGTCAGGAAGAACAAGTTATCAGACTGTGCCACAGAAGTTTGCAGATCATTGCATTCCTAACAAGAACAAAGCTTTTGAAAGATCCTACTTTCATTTCATAAAGCAGAAAAAGGTAAGAAGCATTCAAAATGTTTAAAACAGATTTTTGTGTTCTTGAGGTAAACATCCAGTTTTCATGAATCTTTAGGCCCCGCTTGGGATCAGATATTAATGGGCCTCGGTAGCCTAAGACTAAGAGAGTGACATTAGAAGAGGTTGATGTAAGTTCACTATACCATAGTGAATTAAAAGCCAGAGCAATTCACTCAGCTGGGATTGCATGTTCTGGCAAGGCAGAAAGGAGGAGTACGCTGCAGAACAGAAAATCAGGCTCCCACACAGCCATTTACTCCAGTAAGTGCACAAAATACTAACAGCTTAGCCTTTTCAGCAAGAGACAATTAATACAGTAGATGTGGAATAAAACACCGTTTCAGCGTCCTGCCTTTAAATAGAACTGCTGTAAGGAAGATTGTTAAAATGTTCAGACTGGAACAGCATACAAAGAAGCAAAGCGTAAGTTTTCTGCAGAGAGGAAGCAGAACCGCCCAGAACACCAGCAGGCTGCATAAAGATGGCAGCAGCTGCAATCAAGGGAAGTTCTGATCCCCAGGCATGATTTTAGATGCATCAGCATCTGCACTTCTTTACAGAATTTGTTTGGGAAACTTTCAGGGTTGGATATCTCATCTAATTTTAGGCATATACTTGCTACACCTCTGAGATGGTCCCCCAAGTTACTCAGGCAGTGAGTGTCAGAGAAATAGCTAATCTTAAAAACATACAAATGACTTTCTTTCCATCTTTGCATCAACTGCAAAAGTCCATATGAATCACTCAGATGCAGCTTAGGTAAGTTGTATAACATTAGTCAAATGTATCTAACTCAGGCATCACAAGAGCTCATGAAGACAGAAACAAAAGACATACGTAGAGAAAACAAAAACGCAGTTTAAGAGAACAAACTAAATGAAAGTATATTAAAGGAAAGAAATTTAAAACCTAAAAGAGGGAAAACAATCCTACAGCAAATAAGTTAGTGAGATCACGCTAAAGCCCCTGACACAGAAGAAATATCAGAATCTTAAACTCTGTGAAAATGCATTCCAGAAATGTCAGATCCATCCTGCAAGTTTTGCATAAGTTTATTTATGCTGAGGAAATAATTACTGGTATAATATCCTGCTTCTAGATTATTATTCCCATCATCTCACATAAGTTTGTTTTAGGGACCTGAAAAAGCAGCTGTTGAACAAGCAGGCCAGTGTGTAATGTTGATATCTACCAGACATGGATTCGAACTTTGATAATGATGGGAAATAAATCACAATTAGATTGTTAAGAATTGAAATATTTTGCAAAAGAGAATGGTTTTAAGCACAGCACAATGGTTGTGTCCATATCAGCGAGTGGGAAGCAGACCATAGGGAAAATCTTGGTGCTCAGGACCCTGCATTCACCCTATAACCCTTCCGGAGTATTCTTACATAAATACATTATAACCACTACATAGATTTGGGAGGAAAAATGAGTTTGGGCCAGCTGATATAGACTATGGTTGCTGGATGATTAATCTTGCATGGTCTTTATATAATATTGACTGTGAAAGATACTGTCATACATCTAGCTGTGGTCAGGCATTTGTCTTGATAATAAATAGATGGCCGTACACGTATACACTGCATATATGAATAGAAAAGTGTAGGCTTCCATCTTTCTTTCATGAGATGTATCTTTACGCTTGAGAGGTGATTTTGCATTACTAAGGCTATTTTCTGCTATCTTCTACAGAATAACTTAACTCTGTGCTTCTGAGCAAACAGCTGGGGCTGTCCTCCCTGCCACACACCAGCGGGTAACCGAGCCAGCGTGCGAGTGTGCCAGTGAAGGGCGTGGGTGAAGAAGTGCATGTGCTGTGTGAGCAGCTGCCTGCTACTAACAAGAGCAGCTTGATTTTATTAATAACGGCTTAATGACTAAAGGGGGTTCTAAGAAATTCTGGTTGTAATTTGTCTTTCCCCCCAGCTCAATCTGCTATCAGAGAAGGGAGATTACAATGGTCCATCCAACCTACTGTTAGCTATCTCAAAGCAACCACCTAGAGTCTCTGCAAACACCAGACAAACATATCAACATCTAATGAGTTTAATACCTTTGGTACTTATTGTGTCTTTTTCTCCTTTGACTACCAAGAAGGCTTAGATAAGCTTGGACTAGATACCAAGCTTTTAGATGGCTGAAGCAGGATGAAACCTTGTCACAATAATACGTAAAACCCTTTCAGTGAGGTTACTTTCTCTACTGTGGAGATGTGTCTATATCACACATATAGGCATTACATCCAAAAATTACTTCTTAGAGAGTTACATATCTTAGAAGATTTGATATTCCCCTGCGCACTGCTATAGAACAAGGGAAGTCTTGTTAAAGGCAAGTCATATTGTGAAACAGTTAATGCTCTAAAATTAGCACCCCAAACTGCTTAGTTGTACATAATCCTCAGTGAATGGGTCAATTTAGAGAATAACATTTCAGTTATATTTAAAAATATATGACTGCATCCCTGGATTTTAAAATATTTTTGACTAATAAGAGATACCATACAACCATGAGCATAGTCAAAAACATCAAGTGAAACATTCACATTAGGTTATACTCACCTTTGAATACTGAATATGCTTTGAACCTTCAAACTTTTTACACTGATGTTGAAATTTGCATCTCTTAGTAGTTCCAGTGGAACCATTAAAAGGTGCCAAGAAATTGCATAGCTTGACAACCTGTAAATCATGGACTATAAACCTCCACTCCGTTTCTTCTCTTTTAGGTCTAATAATACACATTTGAACTAAATAGAACTTGTATTTTACTACTCAGTGGTTCTAATCTGATACTTAAAACTATCTTTGTGACAATTTTTTTCCTGGATAAGGACCAATAAGAGATTAGAGCAAGCTGGTGGACAGAGAAGGTAGAGAACAGCTAAACATTTTGAAAGGAACTGGGAGATAGTGCTTGGGTATTTCTTTGAAGCCTATCAAGCTTGCTGTCATGTTCAGACTTACTGTTTTTTTTTTTTTTTAAATAACACTGTGTATATCATTCTATTTACTATATCAGCTACAGCAGAAGGGAACTAAATTCAATGACTGATGGGTCTGTTGCAGTCCTAAGAATAATCATAAAAAGCAGGCATATTTAAAAATCAACAGGCAAAAAATGTTAATGTACTCTCTGATGGGTGCATTTTTTCATTGTATTTAAGAGTTCTCAAGTTCCAAATATTTAAACAGATCATCTCAAAAATATTTGTCATTTCCTAATTGTGTCCAAAGTATCAGAAAAAGAATTAATTTATAATCTTGATATTCTTAAAGTCTTTACGCTTCTCAGTCTGCTGTTCGTGATTTCCATGACCTGTTTTCCCCAAAGGTCACCTACGAGCACGTTTGCTTTCATGGGATTACAAATACAGTCTGGTCACAGAGCAGCAGTAACTACATCTCATCTTTCTTTCCTAATTCATTCTGTTTTCCTCTTCTTGGCATATTCTCTGGGGATTTCATGCTTCCTCTTGCTGTATCACTGTTATAAAACTAAAAAATGCTGGTTTTTCACAGTGCTAATCTCACTTTCCTCATTTTTTTTTGCTTATCTTAAACCTTGTAGTAATTTGAATATTATTGTAGTCTCCCCAGATCTGAGTGTGAGCCAGTGTGACAAAGAGCAATAATCTCTTGCATGGCACCTATCCCAGTGTGAGTAAAGGCATCTCATTGCTGAGACACTGACGTTCAAATGAATTCACATTGATAGTGCTTTATGATTAGTCTTTTAGGTTATTTTGGTGATTTGTTTGCTGTTTCTCCTTCTCTATTTCCTCTGTTTATGATGATTATCTCTACATTAAAATGTTTCTCTACATGAAACATAGAAATATTTGATCTTACAATTTTTTAAAATGAATACTGTAACTAAATCACTTCCTTAAATATTTTTTGTGTTAGTTTCAGTTCACAATATCCTCCTTATCTATTCAAATATTCTGTTACAGTAGGCTTTAGAGTTTTACAAGTTACAGACACTACTTAATCCGTTCAGAAATTATTTCGTTAGCTTTCTGATGTATTTTACATAGGGAGGAGCTGATGCCTCCAAGATTAAGAGTTTCACCTTTGCCTTAAACGTGTTAGAGCTAATTTTGTAACAGTTTCCTCTGAGATCCAGCCCTCAGTATGTCAGCACAGATGCTTGAAAAGGTTAGAGCTTGCAATCACTTCAGTTTGATAACTGATTCATAGAAATACGTATGTTATGTGTGTTGAGATAGAAGAAGCAATACTAAGAAAATGCAAACCCCTTGGATTGTCACTTTATTCTCCAGCAGGAAAAAAGAACTGCAGAGAGCCCCAAACATTTTACTAACTGGCGGGCAGTCACTACTGTGTGCTACAGTAGTTGTTGGATTATGGGTCAGGAATATAAAAGCTGCTTTTTCTAGTCCCACTCCAGGTGTACAAAGCTGCCATAAACCCAGCTGAGTTTATGTTGAAGGATTATCTGGGAATAGTCTTGTAGTAGCTTCTGCACAAGATCTTTGTGACTTTTATAGGTCATGTGGACAAGAAAAAAGGAGATAAGGATAGCACCGCTTTAACTTCAGCTAATGCCATACCTATAATGCATTAAGGACAGCTGGCTTCCTGACAGTGATTTTTCAGATAATATGTGAATTATATGAATAGTTTTCCAGTCAAATTATCATTTTAATGTCTGTTACAAGGCTTGGATACACTTCACAACTTTTTTTATCCCTCTTTTTAACCTTAGGGAAATTGCCACGTGTGTAATTTCCAAAAATGCATAAGCCTTTCACTATTAATGGACTTCTTATCCTAAGTCAATTAAGAGCTTATTGAAAGTTCTGTCTGCCAAGACTTTTCTTCCCAAGTCTGTCTGCCTTTTCTTTAAGTTTCAAGAGCAGCATTTTCCCATATGATGTGTATTAAAATATGTCTATGTACAGGATCGGGAGCTTCTATACACTACCATAGTACAAATAATTAAAAAAAAATCTTAATATCTAGATTGGACAAAGTTACATTGTGAAAAGTCTCTGTACTTAGAGCTTAATAGAAGTTTGTAACTCTGATTACAACAGAAAATTAAACTCCTCCTCCACTTTTAATGACAAATGTATTCATTCTCTTACTGTAAGCATTGCCCCTAACGGGACTTTCAAAATTAGAATGATGAAACATCGTTGTAGAATTTAGTAAGTATCAGCACACTGTTGAAAAGTGACATGCAAAAATTTTCATTGAGTATTCGGCACAGAAGTGGTCAATAGCTTCCACTTATCTAATACACTTCATATATTCACATATGTTCTCATTCATTCCAGACCTCATTTGTTAAACACTACCTGTCCTTGAAAGCGTAATAAGAGCACATCTAAAGCAGTTTGAACAAGTCACACATTCAAACAGCTACTTGAAATTTTTGTATGTTTTTGCTGAAATATTTCAGCTGTCTTACAACACCAGTTGCACACAAAAAAATAATTCCAGTCAAGATAAGTCAAAGAATGAAAAGTTTTGAAATAGAAATCTTGTCAAATAACACTATTGAGAGGAAACCCTTATTAATTAAAAACTCTCATTAGTGCTGTGGTATCTACATTATTTTCTGCCCCTGCCTTTGTATCAGATATCACTACAATATATTTTGAATATTGTCTCAGGACCACAATTGGTATCACAGAAGTAGCTTTGAAGGAAGCAGAAACTTCAGGTGAATTTCTTGATGTAACAGAGGAAGAATACTTGGATTCACTCTATTTATCTGAAATAGGTGCCCAGCCTTGGCTTGTGTGGGCATCCTTGCAGACAGCTGTCAAGCTGGGAGGCACCTTCAGTGAGTGCCCAGGCCCCCATGCCATAAGCATAGAAACTGCTTCCAGTGGGGAAAGGGCCACAAGAACAGTTCTCACCCACAGGACTCCCAAATCACACAAGAGGGGAAGGGAGCAGAACGACAGCTCTGTGCATTTTGAGGCTTCCTGGGAAGAGGAGAAAAGGGAGCTTTTGACTCAGCTGCTGCAGACCTCACAGTCTGCACTGCAGTCAATGGATTTTCTTTGACGAATGCTACCAACAGCAGGACCCTTGCTGAAGCTTTGCTCAGATCTCTGCACCTGCAGAATGCATTTCATTATGCAGCATACGAGATAACCTTCATATATTACAAACTTAGCAAAAATGTACAAAGTAAACCCATTGTGCATACCCAGTATGCGATTTGTGAACTCTCACAACTTGGTCAACTCAAAGCAAATGTTTACTAGAACATGCAGAGGCACTTTTCCATAGCAAGAAGTCTTTCCACGCCAAGTTTCAGCACTTGATACCAGCAGCAGTGGAAGTAGTTCTGTTAAAAAAATTGCAACTGTTTTGTTTTTGTTTGTTTGTTTTGCTTTGTATTTTAGTGTGAGAGAAACATATTTCACTCTTCTTTTTCACCATGTTCTAAAAATTGGTTAATTTCTGTTTAAAGAGAAAGAACAAGCCTGTGGGAAGAGATTAGGTCTAGGAAACTGTTCCTCAAAGTTTGAAGTTTAGGAAAGTGATGGGCAAGTGAAATATGTGCTTTGAGACTATATTGCAGTTACTGCTTTCTGCAATGAAAAATCGATTTTCAGCAAACCTTTCTGAAACACATTACAAATTGTGAAAATCCATGGATTTTACTTCTTTTATTTCATTTCCAAATCATTGGAATTTATTTAAATATTTTGATCTTGATTGACTTGCAACATATCCCTGCACTTTGAGGGATCTAAATACAAAGGGGTTGGATTTTTTTGTTTATTCAGGGCACACTGGGGAATCTGTGCACAGAAGGTCAGATATTACAGATGCTGTTTACTTGAGCCTCTGTGTACCAAAGGGGAAAAGTAAACTCCCTGCAAATCTTCTCACACACGAAAATATATATTTTTGCTACACTGGAGAGCAGGCTGAAAGTAGAGAAAAAGAGAAATGGTTTTTAGTTAGGTGACCACTTTTACAAGATTTTGACTAATTCTAAATCCACCAAATGAGATAGATTAAAAATGACTGTAAGTCTGCAGGTATCTGCAGAGAGGCCTAAAAATCTTGTCACCGACTGGTACTGTGTTCATCATTAAGCATCTCTACTTGTAATAACACTGAGAAAAATGTTATTATGCTGCCAAAAAGATGAAGTATTATCAGCAGCAGCAGAAGGAGAGGCAACATCCCATGTAAAAAGGAAAAAAAGAAAATGCAAAACCCCTGGTGTTTTCCACTTCCTTTCTCCCCTACAAAAATGACAGTGTTTTTTAAAAGGTATTCTGCCACAGTGAAAGATTGCAAGGCTCAGAGATTGCACGTGCATTCTCTTTTTTAGTGCCAGTTTTACTCATAGCTAAAATTAGAGTTACGATGCTACCTGCATACGTCAAGGTGCCATGCAATCCCCAAGGATGGAGAGGAAAAAGTCCTTGGAGGAGCTGCAATTCTCTTTGTCAACTTCCCTGGCCAGGCAATGGGAGCTAGATGGGATAGTATCTCCATACAATACCTGCCTAAACAACAAAAGCAATGTTGCTTAGGGTGATTATTCAGCTATGCTAGTTAATATGATGATAACAAATCATGTTGGGGTTTTTAATAATATCCAGATTGTTTTAATCATACAGAATTTAGTGCATTATTTGTAAATTTCTGTAAGACATTATTTGCAGTTTATTCAAATTAATACATATTTCAGCTGAGGCAGAATGTGGAAAATGGAATAATGATGAATGGTCGTTACATTTTAAATCTAAATTGGATTTCACACTGAACTGTGATAATGTCAGCAAATGTACACAGAGGCCCAAAAGTATTTTTAAAAAATAACACTGGAATTTCAAAGAAGGAACAGTCATTTCATACTTTTTTTTACCATGAAAGGTCTATTTCAAGATAAATAGAGAAATCCTAAGAAATTTTAATATTAATGCAAAATGCATTACCTATAACATTATACCTACAATGGGTTTCCAAACATGGCTCCTGGAAGGTTTTTTATGACCAACATTAGCACTTACTCAGAATAGTAACAGCAAAAATTAGACACAAGACCTCACAATTCAAAACACAATTTTCAGATTCAGAGATATCATCAATGTTATACACAAAACTGGGCTTGCAAATTAGAGACTACTTCTGAAAATCTGGCCCATTTCAAGACTTGATCATAGTGGACTAGCTTGATTAATTTTAGTAGAATAGTCTAGTATTATTGGTTTCTAATATTGAAGGAAAACATCAGATTCCCCCAAACTTTTTAAAGCAAAGAGAGTAGCAGCTGACCATTGGCTTCAGATTTTACTTTTTCCTTCTTAGTGATCTCAGTGAGGCAAAAGTTGGATTCTTTGACAAATGAGAACAGCTTCAAATACGAAGAAGTAGGTTAGGGAAACAAAACTTAACAATTTTAGTTGTAGTTTGTTTTGAAGCTCTTGGATTTAAATGACCCTGAAATACAAGCAGGGTAAAACCTCATGAACGAGGTTACCACACTATATGTGTTGGAACTAGGGCTGAGCTCTCATTCTATGATACAATGGAGAAATATGCTTGACTATGCTAGATATCTTTACATTAAAGGAAAAGTGGGGGGTTTTGGTTTTGGTTTTTTAACACAAGCGTCTGATCTTTCTATAAGAAGACTGTCTTGATGTTGTGTCTTGAACTTTCTTTAAGGATACAGGGAGACCCCTATTATGCTATAAAGAATACAGTTTTGAGATCAAAGATGTACTCAGTATTTCATAGTTTTCCTTAGTTTAAAACTAAACAAATGCTTTTTGAGCAAATCAAATCACTTGGCATAGGTTGGTATCAACTCTTTTGGGTAAAATATTTACCTAATAGATTAATTATGAAAGCACAAATTATTCTATATTTCTGTAAGGCAAACTGTTCCTTTCTGGAAAAGCTTCAAAATTCTGACCTAGTGAGGCATTTCTGTCAGGCACTAAAAATTAACATACAAATTTACTGAACCACTAGCAAACTTTGATGTTTTAATTCTTTCTGCTATGAAATAGGATGATCTTTTATTTCAGGAGTAATCTTTGATGTTGGCAGTTACACAAATAAATTAGGAAAATCCCAGTGACAGGAAAAGTGTTGATGAATAACTGCATTGCACGAATAGATTCTTGAAAGTGCAGATGAGTGACTCACTACAAATAAATGTATCGTTCATGTAAATTCCTGCTAAATTAACCCAGACAGATATGTTGCTTAATCAGTACCCTATGGCTACTGCACAGATGTATGGAGAAGTAGTTTTACAGACATAGTTCTGTAGGAGGTGACTTATCATGTCTTCAAAGTGATGATACCTGTTTCATTCAGTGTGGTATCATATTTTTAAACTGGTATAGAACAAAACACAGATTGCAGATAATATAGAGCAGAGTAGCAAGATTGTTCAAAATCTTTTTCTATGGGGTGGTTAAAAGTCATAGCCCAACACACTGACCTGGCCTCTAGCATTTTCATTAAATTGGCCAATATTTATAACCCTTAAGTAACAGAATCAGTCCATCTCACTCTTCCCGTGAGACACTGCAAAACTGGAGATGGCCTATGGTCAAATGCCGTAATGGTGAGAGGACAGAAGGCAGCCCCCTCCGCTCTGGAATCCTCTTCCCAGTCAAGAGGAGAACACAAATCTGGCTTTCAGGTCACCATTCAGTTTCAGACAAGCTTAGAGGTTTACTAGTGTATTTTATATTTATAAAAGGTCTTTGCACTGAGATGATATTGAGCATGAACCATTAGTTCGCGCTGGTGTGCTCTTCACCACACAGAGTTGTTCTTGCAGATCTTCCTTCCTACCTCAGAGGAAAGCCCTAAGCAGATTGCAAGATCTTCTGATACTTTCTCAAGAGATAGTTGGAAGGAAAAAGATATTTCTACATTAGAGTTTTAGTTTGGATTCACTTCTGAAGTGTGGAGTGGTCTCAGAGTGCTTAAACTGCTTTTGGGTATTCATCCAGGATGACGATGTGTTGGCTGGAAGTAAATTGAACGGTGCTCTCCAACTGCTGGAGCATTCAGCTCAGGACACCAGACAAAAATTACTCTCCTTGAAACATGTATTGTGTAGGCATAAGGTCCTCACACCTGTTCTCTATTTTAGCACCGTATTTTTGGACCATACTAATTACGTTACTGCTTGTGTAGCTGGTAAATTCAAGGAGTGATGGAATATTAGGGGATATTTTGGGTTGGCTGTTTGTTTTTTATTTACAGCATTTCAAATCTTCCATTTCCTGGGACATACTCAAATAATTTGTCTCAAGTTTCAATTTATAAGGGATTTACTGGCAATACTGGCTTTGGAGATTCTCTGTTCTGTCTGCTCCCCTAGCAGCTCATTCCCCTTTACCAGGTAATTTTTAACATTGATTTGTTGAAGGATGTGGTCTATCGCAATACAAACAAAATTGCTTTGGCACAAGCCAAAGGGCAGCACACACAGGATGGATGTGGAAGTTTCTTAATCAAGTGCTATCATCAAATTGCTCTCATTGTGGAACTATGCACTTTTATATATCACAGCTATTAAAACTAAAAAGGCTTTCTCACCTTGCCAAACTTTTCTTTTCAGATTAGGTACATATATAGGATACTCACCCAAAATAAACAGATTGCCTCTTTGCTTTTGAATGAATTATATGACTTTACCCAGTAATTCATCTTATTTAACATTATTTTGTTACTCCTAAATTTTAAACAGCCTAAACTAATGTCTTTTCTTTTTACATAATCTATTATTGATTTTTTTCCTATTCTCCCACAAATGTAAAATTGCAGGCACTGCTTCAGAGCAGATTAATTTCTGTACTAGTTAATGTAATAAGTGTCTTGACCTAATTCCATTAACTATGCCCTGAAGTTAGTTTTATTCCTCAAAATTCCTAGTTTATTTATCCCAATAAAGCTCCTCTAATAAAAAAAGCCTAATTGTACAGAGCGAAAACAGGAAAATAGAGATAAGTGGCTTGCCCACTGAGACTTAAGGAGTTAATGACACTTTTCTAAGTAAGATTTCTTCATTATTCTTCTTTAGCTCTCCTTGCATTGCAATGTTATTTCCTCAACCCTCCCTTGGAATTTTAGAATCACATTTAAATGTCATCATAGATTAAATCAGAAATTTTGTTGTGACTGCAAGTATCTTTTTTTTTTTAAAAAAAAGAAGCTGTTTTTTCTTTCTTTACCATGTATTGAGTTTTCTTTTTTTTTCCGTAGGGGAATTCTGCTGTAACTGACTGCTGTCTATTAGTGAAAAATGACACAAAATGAAGTCTTATACATGACAGCCAAAAAATTTCAGTTCCAAATCAAATTTGATTACTATTTTATTACTGTCTATTACTACCTGAATTGGAGCCTCTTTTCTTGTTCTTCTCTGTAGGAGCATAGAACTGAACTTCACTTTGTTTGGCACTTTAAAAAAGTCCAAACTATATATGGTTGGAGTCTCTGGGTAGATCTTCTTGAACTATTTAGTAACCCAGATTGTTTCCAGAGTTCTACAGTTCCTTAAAAATAGTATTATGATACTTTATTTTTAATTCAGATTCCTCTTTCTTGATGCTGTTTTTCTCTGGGCATAATTAACAGTAGTATCTTTGGGGCCAAAACCACATTTGAGCTTTTGAAAAACACTTTCCTTTCTATTTCCATCACAATGATAATGCAGGTAAACATACCACTGCATTCATTTTTAAATATTGCAATAGAAGACTAAAGCAGTTCCTTAATTTATAGAACCTAAAATAGAATAGTTCACTTTCAAAGTAGAAGAAACAAAATTAAATAGAATGAAGAATGCTAGAAGCAAGTAAACAAACAAAAAAGTGCTGTCAACATTTTTGCAGCAGTATTTTTTCTGCTTACTATACAAACAGCAATCCATACAATCCCCTTTCATTCTTCAGTAGTCAAAAAGAACCTTATTTATATTAATTGCCTTTTGCCCAAATGATCCTCTTGCATAAAACATTAACAATGGCTTCTGTAATATATCCTTCGTGAATGGAGAATTCTTCAGCTCTCTGATTTCCTATTTACAGTGTATGGCCTATCCATATATATCGAATTGGACTGAATTTCAGACCCACCTAAAACCATAAATTCCAACTGGTATCAGAAGTAGAGGAAGGCTAAAAATTGGTAAGAGGCCAGAAAAGTAGATGATAATTACAAGAAGAATAAGAATTGAAGGTGATGAGTGATCAATTAAAGTATATATAAAAATCAGATAATAATTATATGCAGGTTATTTTAACTAAATGATTGTCTCTTGCTTAATAAAAACTACATCTGAGTGTATGGAGAAGAGGCCACTGACTCCATCAGAATAGTAACAGCATTTTTACACAAAAAGTGTGACATTTACAGCTGGATCTTCGTCTCACTGCAAAATCCCTTGGACATAAATGTTAATAAGAATTCAGAGTAAACAGCTCACCTCTGACAGAAAGAGTAGCAATTGAATCAGTGGCTAGTTTTATGTATTGTCTTTCAGTACATTAAAACAAAATTGCTAAGAAAATCTGAAGGAACTGAATGGAACAAAACTGTTATGGAATATGCCAGTTTCGTAAAGGAAATCACAGAAGGGCGGGGGGGGGGGGAAGCAAGTAACAGGATTATAGACACGGTTCCTTATATTGATTAAATTTAGAACTTCTGCTGTGATATGCACTCAAAATTGTATCTAAGCCCTTCCTCTGCTATTTAAATCCCACCTGGGATCTAGAAAACCCATATGGTTTTACATTCCTCATACAGGATATCTGTGTAACTACAGCATATTGGATACAGGTCTCGCACTTGAAATGGTAAAAGTCTGAGAACATCATCTCATACAAAATACTCTGAATTTGAGAGGGCTCTTTCTTCCTCTGATACTCTATCAAAGTTATTTCTGTTTTATACAGTTTTGGTTGAATAACTACCTTCACTGGGGTACTAAGATCATTTGGGCCATACACTATTTTTAATGCAACTAAACGAGATGCCATCTTGCTTGCATGCAAATTTATTTTGGTAGCTCCATACATGCATCCCTAATTACTATTAGTACAAGACATTTTAGTGTCTTCAATTGGCTCCCAGCTTTTTGGTCTTTACCTTACTTTAGAGAAAAAGCCTATTTTCCAGAAGAAAAGCTTCCTCCCACCCCCTAAATCAGGACTGAACCGGGTCATTTGTGTGTGCGTGTGTCAATGTGTGTATGAGACAATCTCCTAGAAGCTTCTCCAGAAATACAGATCCAGCAAGGTTTTATTTCTTCTTCTGTACAGTGGAAAGGGTGATTATCCCCTTGAGCTTTATTCCCCCTTTGTAAATTTTATCCCTTCTATAGAGCTACAGGGTTTAATTTCTTATCTCTTTGAGCTTTGTTGGCTCCTCTATAAATTCAGAGCTCCTTTCCTCTAGGGAAGAAGCAGAAGACTCTGCTCCTTGGCCAAGGACGTTTAAAAGGGGTCCTTCTGATTACTCCTCATCATCAATGAAACAGAGACTTCCCACAGCTCTCTCTCTGCTCTCTCTCCCTCTCAAATTTTCAGCAAGTCCTTAAAGCTTTGCCTACGTTGCCTTCATATTCCACCACTTTGTTGCATTAAACCACAAGCAATTTATTTTGGCTTAACAGAACACTCATCAGATGCACAGCCATGAATTTATTAGTAGTCTAATTAGTGTCTTGGCAGCCTAATACAACAAAGACGTATATTAATCCAGTTACAATGATACTAACACATGTATTCTAAATTATCCAATTATTGCTAATCCCCATTAATTTTATTCTTTCAGTTATATGCTGACTTTCTGCAATCTAACCCTATTTCCAAGTGTTACGCTTACCCTTCCCATGACCTTTGGGATCCTAATATTGACACTGCCAGCCTCATTTGAGAAGAGGAAGGACTTGCACTGGGTCAGCAGTGACCCGAGTTCTCTGCTGGGAAGAGTCTGCTTTTGCTTTTCTCTGCTCTTGGGTCTGCTTAGGGTTATTTTTATACAGGTCTGTTTGGCCTCCCTGCCTCTTCTTATTCCCCTCAGGTTAGTTATGCAATGACCACTTATTTTTTTCATTGCTGTACTTACTTAGACCAAACAATTGCAGAGTCAGTGTTAAGCTAAAGCAAAATGAAGTTGGGCAATAGCCTCCTAACTCTCAGGCAATTTTGCTGTTACAGACCCATAATCGCCCCAGACCACTGCTGAAAAATCCTGAAGTTAGTTGTTAAGTTTATTACAAAGCCTGTGGTCAGCTGCTCGCAGTACAAAGGTGTATAAAAAATACTGTTTGCTTTTGTTTAGGTTCACTTAATCTTTGCATTTAATTCCTGTATAATGACAGGGAATAAGCTTAATGAACACTTTATTTGTCCATTCTATGAGTATGACTGAATAATGTAGAAATAAAATAGAATTACAAATAACTTGGTAAAGGTAGTTAATGTCTTTGGAAAAGTCATTTGGTATGAATATTTGGCATATTTTTTCCTATATCTTAGAATACAAGTCTGACTGTAAACCTTAGAGCTTAAAAGGCAGAGAAAAACTGGATTTAAAAAAAAAAAAAAAATATGAATATTTTGTGGTGCCAGAGCATATTGCAAATTTTTGCACTGTTGTAGAAAGATGAGCAGAAAAGGGATATTACCACTGCAATGAACATTTTCTTTTATTTCCTACTCTATTTTGCATGGGGACTATTAAATATACTCTCCTAGCATTTTTCAGGCAATAAAACCAGCAGTAAAATTCTTCTAATTGTCCACTTCTACTTTTTTTAACGAAGTATGTTTGTCTCAAATGAAGCTGCAGCCACTTGTCTTTGAAAATGAGCTAAGAATTGATTCAAAAAGGTATAGCGTAGCGTAGCGTAGCATAGCATAGCGTAGCATCGCATAGCACAGCATAGCATAGTATAGTAATGCAGCTACTTCAGTAATTCAAGAAATGTATTGCACCCTTGATTCGGCTCATGAATTACCCACAAATGAATCAACAAATCCATAAAAATCATGTCCATCAGTACTGAAATTATTCAACATACAAGGCTATGGAATTTTTGGCAGAAGTAGGCCATGAATTATGTACTCATAAGTTTCTATCTATCTGATTTATTTTTTGGTCACCCAAACCACATAATACTGCTTCTGTTCATTGATTATAACTTACCAGTGCTTTGACTTACAATCAAGTTTACTTTCTATTTTCTTTCTTAGTTAAATGAGTCTTGGCTACTTGCGTACATTCATATGATTGAATAGATTTTGGTCAAATGCTGTTGAAACATAAATAATGAATCTAAGCAAGCAAACTATGTGATATGACAAATAGCTTGCAATTAGGTTTATACATTGGCTACCAAATGTAATGAGCAGAAACCAGAGCGAGAGCTGAAAGGAGAATCACACGCGATCGCAGTGACACAGGCACTTCCCAAGAAGAATGGTTTTCTATAACCTAGTGCCTGTTCTCAGAGCTGGTAATTATTTTGGTGCCAAGCAATTGTTGGATAAAACTGAGCAGTGGCAGTAGGTTTCCAGAACTCAGCTCTTCCCCCTCTCACAAGCTGAGCACTTGTTTGTGCTTTCTTTGGCCACAAAATACTGTGTTCCCTCTTGCATATTGGCATAGCTTCCACAGAACGTCTTGGCACGCTGCTGTCTGTACAGAACCAGCACACAAAAATACTACAGTTTGCAGAACATCAGCTCCTCCATTTGGTAATGTAAGGAAGATTTCAAGGACAGGCAAGTGAAAAAAAAAAAAAGTGCTTAAGAACGAGTATTTTATCAGCAGCTTCAAGAAACAGTACTAAAATCCTGATTGGTTTCACAGAGCCATTTCGCCACTTGCTTGCCACTTACTACTTGCTTCTTTTCCTCAGTTGGTGATGAGCAATGGAAGTCTACATTGATGTCATCAAAATTGTCTGATTTTGGAAGTAAGATTACATGCTGATCAGTCCAATATCCCTCTAAAAACACCCTCTGGGAATACATCTTTCAGACATCCAGTTGTTCAGATAGATACCCATTTCTGATAGTCTTTCATAATAACCTGCTCAGGGCAGCAATGATGAATTGCTCTCTTGAATAGCCTGGGATGTTGAACTCCTGATTGATGCAGTCAATACTCGTTCCTGCAATAGTGACAGCCAAAATAGTCCAGGTTTGTCCTAGTCAATCCTTGGCTTTGGCAGCGGGGTGCCCTGGTAAGGTGTACCTGCACGTGAAAAAGGGGTCAGGAGCTGGCAGGGACAGTTCGGCAAACTTCCTTACTGTCTCTCCCCACCTGCTGCTCAACCTGTCTGCCGTAAAAGCATGAGATGCTTATATCAATCACCCTTTCTCAGTGTATGGTTGTTCAAGGAAAGTTTTTGTTTGTTTGTTTGAAGTAGGGCAGCCTCGTGCTTTCATTTGATGTTACTGATAATTTTACTGTCTCTTTCCATTTTGCTACTGCCGTATGTACAGCTACAGTTTCTTACCCTACGCCATGAACTGAGGAAATTTCTGGGACAGCGAGTTACAGGGTATTTAATGCACATTATAGATTCGTGAGAGCAAAGAAGTGTTTGTCTTTTGAAGCAAAATAACATACCTGTGAAATTTTAGTGAGTTATCATTGTATATTTTAAGCAGACTCTGGCACATTACTGTGCTCTGATGGGTGTTGTTACTCCCTCTGATTTGCCCCTTACTCAAGAGCTTAACACACAGTAAAATAAACATGGCAAGTAAAGAGCAGATTGAGACAGGGGTCTAATGCTGATTGTCAGTGTACTAGTGTCTTCCTTACTCCTTCTCCTAAATTGGGGGATGGCTAAATAGCAGCATCCTCATCAAGATAGGCATCAGTTTCCTTGGGACACGTGGCATTTCTACCTTGCCTTACATGTGATTTCCAACTCAGAAACTTCTAACTTGCATTCATTAGAAAAGTATGCTCTACTTCCCCATAGCTTTGATCTCTTCCCACAACACAAAATTAAATGAAGGAGCATTTATTTTGGTAGTAAAATATTAAGTATAATGAAGTTCACAAAGCAATTAAGTTTTACAAAAGGGCCTTTTTCCTGATGAATACAGCAAATACTAATGTATAAAAACCAAAACTGGAACATCTGCAGATTTTGGAGTTTATATTAAGACAACAACCTGACTTCAATAGCTGTATGAATGTTTTTGTATAGACAGAGAAATGTTTGCAATGTCTGCATAAGACATACCTACATTTCCTGGAAAATCTAATTATACTCTTTCATCCACTTCTCTTTAAAAAGCCTTTAACCTTGACATGTATTTGGCTTAGTAAAATAAATTATTTATTTTTTTCATGATAATAGTCTTCTGTTTCCATTCTCTAAGCCAAGTATCATCTCTGGGTGTGTGTTTGTATATACAAATGCAAGCATATGTATGAAAACAGAAGGAAATAAAGACAGGTCTGTAATATGGTATCTTCCAAATTCAGCAGTTTGCATCTGTTTTCATGAATACTGATTTTATTCAAGTCTTCCGGACAATTTGCAATTTTCCTATTGTCAGCTAAGTCAGATCTTGATGAAACTTTTTGGGCATTATCTAACATAACACCCCGAAATCATGAGTTTGACTTAAAATCACAGTATATTATTGAAAACATGCAGCATTCTCTTGACTTACTGTCTCTTTGTATGATTACTTTCTTGGTATTTTGAGTTTTTTATGAAATCTCAAGGACTAGAAATTTTCAAATAATTGCCTTATTCCAAATTGTAGGATTTAATGTAATCCAGAAAAATAAAAACTGTCATCACTAAAATAGCTACTTGGCAGCTAGCTTCCATTTGTTATATTTCACGAATGGCAAAAGCAAAACCTTTCGCAGGATCAGGGACGCAGTGAAACTGGAAAATTACGAACAGAGTAAAGGGAAAAATGCTTTTCACTAGTGACAAACTGAACAAGGCATTAACTCCTAAAAAGCTATAGGTTTCTTAAGCTATTAAACCTGAGTGTCCCTTGAAAAGACAGACATTTACTAGATGAGACTATCACAAATTGGCTTAGCTCAAATTACATACACAATAATTATTTTTTCCTAATCCTCCCCCAAATCATATGTACCCACTTACTTTCAGTATACCCTACGAGAATATAATTGTGAAGTGTACTTATTAAATCCAAAAAGAACTAAGCATTAGTAGTTCCTCATCTGTCTGATGTTATTCAGTTTTCAGTGAATTCCATAAATCATTTATGTAATTGCCAATGTTAAGATAAGCTTCTCTGGAACTCATGTATTATGTGCAAGGCTTCTTATATCCAATCGACAAAGATTTTTAAGTTTAAAAAGTACAATTTGTATTCTAACATTCCACACTGCCAGCGTGTTGTCACACAGTTCTACAGGCATGGAGTGAGATAAATGGCTTTTTTACGCACAGGATGGATTGGGGCAGATTGGCTTGAGTGCTGGCTCCACCTCTTTAGGAGAATGGCACTGACTCCTTGCTGCATGGCAGACTCCAAGCCTCTGGGCATGGCAAAGAAAACAACTCAGGCACAGATGGAGGGCCCCGAGCACCCCTGGAGAACAACTGAAACCCCATAACCCCGCAGAGCAAACTGCCCTCTTGTCCACCTCTCCCCATCTTCTGCGGGGCTCTGGTACGTGCAAAGATGCATCAGTAGATGGAGATGGCAAGCAGCATTCGCTTGTGGAAAGATGTGGTTTTATGGAGAAGTCAGGTATTTTTGGACAGGGAGACCTGGGGAGAGAGGAGTTCATACTAGGGTAAAATACAGCAGTGGCAGGCAGTCTTTTGTATGGAGTTATCTCCAAGCAGATGATGCACGTTTCTTTCCTGCTTAACTCTTGTGCTGCTTTTACAAAAGCTTTTGCAAAAAAATCCAGTAAAATCAGATAGATTAAATCTTTAGATAGATTTTAGATAGATCTTTAGATAGATTTAATCTTTAAAATTAACTTTAGAAAAAGTCTGGCCAGCTTCACTCACCCTTTTTTCTTTTTACATATTTGTCTGTGATAGCTTCTCATCCTTGCATGACAAGGCAGAGGCTTCAAAAGGGAATAGACGTGTCTTTTCAAATTACACTTAGATAAGAAAACAGAAGGGTATGTGCGTGAAACACTGATCTTAAATAAACTGATGGGAAAAGTTAAGAGCTTTCCCCTCTCTCCCCTCAGAGAAGAAAAATATGTCTACTAATAGAGTAGTATGTCAAGGACCAGGTTGAACCTCTTCTCCTTAGGATCAGCCTCAGCATTGCCACCACAAGCCTACAAGATGTTCCCCCAAAACTGCTGTCCCAGGCCGTGGGCCGTGGTTAGGACCTTGGATGAAGGCCAAAGATCAACCGAAGAGCAAAACTTGACGGCAATGACTTTTCCTGCCGAAAGACGGATTGCTCTGGGTTATCCAGTGTCAAGGGTACCAAGAATACTCGAGGGATGTCAAACCGCTCTTGGCTTTGATTCTGGAGATGAACGAGTGAAGCGTGCTTTACTGTGGCGGAGGCCGTGTCTGGCCGTGGCGTGTCACCCCGAGGCCAGGCGCAACTGCCCGGTACGGCCCGCAGGCAGGCGGGGCGGGGGTGCACCCCGGCACCAGCCTCCCACGGGCTTAACTTCACCCGCCCGACGGCCTGCCCCGGGGGCAGGCTGCGGGAGGCCGGCGCTCAAACCCGCCCTTGCCTCGGGCCGCCGCCCCGCGGGGGAGCGGCGCCGGTGGGGAGCCCCGCGGGGCGGCGCGGGCGGGCCGAGCCCAGCCGTGCCGTGCCGTGCCGTGCCGTGCCGTGCCGTGCCGGGGAGGAGCGCGGTAGCGCTCGTAGCAGCACCCAGAGCCCGGCTGTCGGGATGCGGCCGCAGAGGGGAGGGGAGCGAGAGCGGCGGCGCCTTCCCCCCGGAGAAGAGCGAAGTTAAATAGCCAGCGCGACTCCGCCGCCTTCCTCTCCCCTCCCGGCTCCGAGCCTCCGGCGAGCCCCCCCACGTCCCACCCCCCGCCCGCCCAGCCGGTGCCGCCACCCCGCCCGGGCAGCGGGGCAGAGCGCGGAGCGGTGCGGTGCGGTGCGAGCCTGCCCCACGGAGCCGGGACGCCGGCGCTGGCGGTAGGGGCGGGCGTTTGGGAGTCGGTGCCTGAGGCGCCGCGTCCCGCCGAGCCGCCCGTCTGAGAGGACTCCGCCAGCTGCATGGGAGGAGATGAGCGTGGCGGGGAAGCAGCCTCCTCCAGCACCGCTCGAGCGCCCCGGCAGTCTCCTCGTCCCCACCTGGGCAAGTACCCGCTTTCCCCTCGGCACGTCCCGCTACCAACTCCCGCGGCGGGGCGGGCGGTGGGGAGGGTCCCGCCGGCGGCGCTGCCCGGAGGGCGGGAGGGCGCCTGCGTGAGGGGAGCGGGAAGCGGGGCGGCGCAGGCCGGGCCGCCGCGGCGGGGTGACGGGGGGAGAGCGGCGGGACGCCCCGCCGCGGCGGCCCGGCCTGCCAGCCCGCACGGCGCCGAGGGGCTCTCTGAGGGACGAGGCGGCAGCTGCCGAGGCTCAGCGCGGCTCCCTCAGGCGGGGCGCCCGCCTTCGCGGCTTCCCCCCCTCAGCCCGACACCGGCCGCGGGGGTGAGGAGCCGGGCGGGCACCGCGGTGCGACCGCGGGCGGGTGGGATTTGTCCCCCGCGCTGTGGGGGTTGTACCTGCTGTGATCGCGATTTTCAACCCGCCGTGACAGGTTGCAGCGTGAGGGTCGAGTTTCTCGGGAACAGCGTTGAATCGCTCGGTTTGTAACCCAGCTGCACGCCTGTGGTGACAAAAAAAATTAGCTACTTCGACGTATTTAGCACCTTACGCACTTTTAAGAGAAGCCCGTGAGGGAGTTGGAAAATAACTTGCTACTTCACCGCAGCGTATTTGGAAAATAATTTATGAATGATGCCCTCTGACGGCGGTTCTCCGCTGTCCCTGATTTATATAAAATGTAGTAGGTATGCCCTGCGTGCCTTTTAAAGTCATTACAGACTCTGGCTTAACGTGCCGCTCTTTTTGGCATGTCAGGTTGTTTCATTGAAGTGTAATTGCAGTGTTTTTCAGTCACCGTCTAAATAGTTATTCATTGCATTTATATAAAATAGTCTAGCTGTGCTAAAATAAAGAGACCTTTAATTTTTTTCCCCTGTCGTCCGAGCTGTTTCTGTGACCACTGCCTTGCAATTTTTAAAGGAAATCTGTGTTACCTTCCTCATATTCTATCCAGAGTGGTGTTTAGAAGGTGTCTCTTTTCAGCTGCACGAAGGATGACTTAAAGACGTGTTCCTCCTCACAGTGAATTCGTAACTGCTTTGAGCCTCTGTAATCGTAAGACTGAGAGTAAATATTTGGAAGATGCAAGTGTAGGAGCAAAGGGTAGAGTATACCTGACATCATAAGCATGTACGACAACTACACGGAAATCTGGGGAAACAAACTGTTGTCTTGTCCTAGCTGGCTTTTGCACTGTATGCACTGTATATTTGCATCTCTCAACTGTGTGTGAAGAGATGCAAACATTTAACCTTTGGGTTTTTAGAATTTCTATAATTCAAAAGGAAGTAATCGAATTAAACCTACTGTAGAATCCTCTGTGTTTTAAAGCTGTTCCACAGCTCTTAATTTGTAAGATCTGTTCTGAACTGCGAAAATAATCTGTGCAGCAATTACCTAAAATGTTAACAGCTGAGTAGGTTGTATGGCAGTTCAGAATATTTCAGCGTTAAAGGTGAGGGATAATCACTGTCATTAGGTGAAATTTATGACTGGTATCCTTGTAGTTGTGTTAAATGTATACATTTAAGGCCAACAGGACATGCTGTTCCTGCTGTTACTCATGGGACTTCTGCCTGGGGCCGAACTAGGTGCTGAATGAATGGTGAACTGACCTTGTGGACAAGAGTGGTAGGAACGAAAGGTTTGTGGCTATATAGTTTACCTGGACCCTAAATGGGAAATAGTGCCATGAATCTAAAGCTTTGGCAAGCTGTCTGTTTCCAGTAAACACAGAACAACTTAGCCTCACTTTCCAGAGTATTTAAAATAGAGATGTATGATTGAAAGAAGGCATGTATATGTACTTTTTAAAAAAAAAAAAAAAAGCCGTATAGACTCTAAGTTCAACAGGGACATCTTATGGCAGATACTTATTTAGGTGAGTTCATAACTGCCTGGCTCCCCAGAGATGCCGTGTACTCAACCTCTGCAGAGAAGTATGTTCAAAACGTCTTAAAAAATAAGGACTTATTTTATAATTAACAGTCCGATAAGTGCTTGACTTGCATCTTCTTGAGTTATTTAACAGTATTGGAATCTAGGTCTTTTTACCTTGCTAAAAGAAAAATGTATATTTTAATATCAGTGTATTGACTGTGTCTGTGCACATTTTTCTCAGAAATAAGATATAATAACACTAGTTACAATTTAACTACTAAATATTGCATGCTGAGTCAAATTCATTGTTTGGGATTGTGGTAGCTAGGTAGTCTTAATACTTAAAGGTACATTTTTTTTTTTTATTTTTTCTCTTAAGAAGGATGACAAGTACTACTCCCTGGAAGGTAACTCAGAATACTTTTAAATTAAAGACAGCATGCTAGACTTGAAATACAATACTAATGTATTTTGTGCGCTTGTATTTTTAACACTAACAAGCTCTTTTAAAAATGTTTCTTGCAATATAGCTATAAATCTCTTGAAGTGCAGTTGTTCTGTTCTATAGAACTGAAGTTTCAGTCAGACCTTGTGTCTAATTTTCTGCCAGTCTCTTCTTAGTGTAATTTGTGATACTTGTTTTATTCAGAATCAGACACATATTCTTACTGAGCTGATTTCAGAAGGCAGCATATGTTTCCTTTATCTGTGGTGAAGTTTTTGTTATGATTTCTCATACAATTCTTCCCCCCCTTTGCCCTTAGAAAGACTCAAGAGGTCAAATCCCTTAGGAGTTGTTACCCACTATGTCAGTGTGCCTGTGCCATGATTTTACGTGGATTTTATGGTCTCATTGATCTAGTATGCATCAGATACTGTGGTTTTCATTGTGTTGCTAGAAGCATGAAAGGGAACGATAGCCTTACAGTCACTCATACTGTTGATATGCCAGGATTTTAAATGAAGAAGTGAAAGTGTATAGCTGATTGCTATGTATAAATAAACCTTGTCACTAGGTTTGTTTTTTTTTGGTTTTGTTTTTTTTTTTTTTTTAGAATAGGGACTATTAAACTTCTGTTGTGCATGTTGTATGTAGTGGACCCAGTTTCCTAATAACTTCAATACACAACCACAAAAAGGTCATCAGTAGACTTTTTTTTTTTCAGCAGAAGCCCAAAGGAAAAAGATGACATGGAACTTCTATGGATAGTGCTCTTTTCTGGAGTTATCCAAATTGTGAACTCAGTAGGAGGAGGAAATGCTGCACATGCAGATTTTCTGTTCCTTTCCTCCTCTTTTTTTCACTATGTCTATGTAATTTAGATACTTGGATAGAGATGCTAATATAAATATTTACCTTTTTTCTTTGGAAAGCAAGTCCTGGGGCATTGATGTTTTTTCCAAAATTTGGCACCTACCGACACAGAAGCTTCCTGAAAGTGAACACTAGGTGTCATGTTACCACAAACGTCGGTGTCTTGCCTTTTCCCTATCTATTTTTCCAGGGTCAATGTTTAATCTTGCGATTTTCCTAAAATAGATGACCACCCTTAATATTCCACATCAGTATTTTGGTAGGCTTGGACTGCATTCAGTCGTACTGTATGTGACTGTAAGAAGCTTCAACTTTCCTATGTTTTTTATTACAAGTTACACCAGCACTAAGGTGGCATGGATTTCAATATTATTTACAAGATCTGTCTATGCCACAATACAGATGAATAGGATATACTTATTAATTGAAGCTTTTCCTCCCACACTCTCATTTTCAAGATCCTATTAAAGAAATTTACCAAGCACTTACTGAATATCAGAGTATTCAAATGTTTTGTGTTTCTTCACTTGGCTTCCCTACTGTTGCAAACCAAATCTGAATCCTGCTTCTACCTGTACATATCTCCATGAAAACAGTTATCAAACTGATAAAAAACATATTCAAGCTTATGGCTTTAACGTCTTAATGGAAATAACACTTGTGCCCACCTGCTGCTCTGAAAAAGAATATCTAATCTCAGAAAAAGAATAGCGTTGGTATTCTTTTTACACCTCAGATCTGTTTCATATTATTAGCAATGTTTTTCTGATGTTTTAAACATTTTATGAGATTAATATAAATAGAATCCCTTTCACTTGGGGGTGCAGGGACTGCCGAGAATAGAAGTGGTAGCAGAGCTCAGCAGAAGGAACAGGGCATGACCATGTTCCTACAACACTGACACGTAATATTGCTTGTCAGTGGCATCACACTAACAGAGACAGCAAACACAAGTCAGACTCATTCAGGTTGAAAGGGAACTTGGGAGGTCTGTGAGCCTAACCTTCCCCTGAAAGCAGTGACCCTGTTGAATTCAAACTGAGTTGCTCAGGTCTTTTCCCATTGCATCTTTAAAACCTCCAAGGATGGAGACTGCACAGCGCCACCAGGACAGAAGGATCCCTGGTTGTTTTCAATATTACTCCCTTCCCCCCCTCCCCGATGTCTCAGAGAGAAATCCTAAGCAATGAAAGTTTTTAAAAAGCAGATGGCTAGTAAAATTGCCTCTTCTTTCCCTCCATTAGTTAAGAATGAATGCATAACTCAAGGGGAATTTAGCGGATTATTGTACTTGCTTTTTTGTGTGCTGTTTCATGTACTTTTTTTTTCCTCCCCCACCAAAAGCAGGGAAAGGCTGACGCTGACTTTCATCTGAAGTTAAGATTCATTTACTGTAAAAACTACATGTTAAAGTAAAGTACTAGGAACTATTTAGTGGATTTGCTCATCCTTCATATTACTGGTGAAGCTGACAGTTAAAGCCAACGGAGGCCCAAGATTGTGCTCCACTCCAGACACCCTTTGTCAGTAACACTCATTTAATACAGATATGATCTAAATTTGTTTTGGTCTGTTTTCTTTGAAAAAGGCAGGCTGATTCTACCATTTTGAACTCCTCTCTACCTTCTTGTCTGAACTTTCTGTCTGAAGAACAGTGTGACTCCAGCGAGAGCTGTCATGCTGGAACCATTCTGCCACTCTTTATTTATGTATATCAGCAGGCAGATTTCTGTAATGAGATTTACAAACTCTCTAAAGGATATAACCTTGAAGAGCTGGAACCCTTTAGCACAATCTAATCAATATTATCTCATTTATCATCTCCTTGTGAAGTTCAGATTGTAGTAGGGACAAAATGCATTTGTAGTATTTAGAGAAGTTCTGGGCAGGAAAATCAATGCAAAACCTCAGTTGTTTTGTACTTTATTTAAAGAGGCACAGTACATGCTCATACTGTATGATACTGTAAAACCATTAGCCTTATAATGCTTCCCTCCACCATGCCAAACTTGCATGACTGTTTTATGCCTGGTGTTTTGGGATTTTTACCTTTGCACAGTTTATATGAGACTTCTAAGTCACCAGATGAATAAAAACTGAGGGGAAACTTTTCCCCTGAAAAGGCAAATGCTGTATAATGTGATCTGCTGTGCAAACTGTATCTGGAGTCGCTTTTTTCATAAGCGGTTATTATCCGCCCTATAAACATACTTCCCAGAGTCTGAGCGGCCGAGTCTGATAGCATTTCCGTGATCTAAAGCAGTACTGACTTCTGCACTTTACTTACGGAGATGTGTGGCAGAGAGGGGTTAATTGATTTGTTGAGGACCACAGAAGAAGTCTTATCCAGACTGGAATCGAAGCCTTTCGGTGTCAAATCTTTATTGTCAGCTCTTGATGATTCTTGCTTGCCACAAAATGGAAGTTTAGTGGTTGTACATTTTGATGGGAATTCCCCTTTTATGCCCAGTTTTGTGGGAGGCCTAACAACAAATTGAAAGAGTTCAAATGGGGCTCAGGGTAGCTCAGCTATCTTTTGTGGTGGGCTATTTTCACACAGCCAGTGGAAAACCAGTGCGTTGGCTGCGCTGTGCATGCTGGTGGACAGAGCTTCCACAGTGCTATTATTGTGGTTCATACTACTAATAGTTGTTAACATCTGTCTGTGCACTGGATAAACTGTAAATAGTACTATACTAAGTTTCAGAGTACACTGCGAAGTAGGTGAGCATTATTGTTCCTCCTTTACCAGTGGAGAAGCTGAAGGAAGGAGGTTTTAGTTAAGGTTTTGAGGGTTTTTTTTTTGTAAATTTGAATTGATTAAATTGTCTTTCAGTACTTCACATTTTCTGAATACATGATGAAACTTCCCCAAACATTATGTGGAGAATGTTTTTCACTTCTAAACTTTTCTTCCATATCTCAATTAGATTTTGTTGGGTTGTTTTTGTTTTTGTTTTTTTCTTCAGTAAATCATGCACTATCCTGTCCCATCCAATAACTGATATGGACTTCTTAGGAGAATGCTCGTTCATTTAACTTACGAGCACAAACATGCTTGCTTCTGCCGCTCGTGTAACTAAGGAGTAGTATGTTTAGCATCACCATGAATATGGATATATTGTATGTAGCTTATATAATAGCTAATATGTAACATGAAAAATACAGAAGAACAAGGACAAACATTCAAAACAGTGCTAAATGATATGGGAGACAGTAATGAATATTTCTTTTGTTTCCCCTATAGAAGCTTTTTCCTCTAGGTGTATGTAAAACTGTGAAGTTTATTGGAGGAAAGTGTCAGAAGAATTGGTCTCATATTGGATATCAGGAGGACGCATACATATTTGGAAACTGTCACAAGCATGTGTTGCTATCTTCCTCTCCAGCAAAGGCTGTTCAATCAACAGGCAAAGAGATAGATTTTTTCATTTGTTTCACTAGCTGCAGCTAAGACGTAGATACTGCGAGGAAATGCACAGGCACATATCTTTCCATACAAATCCCATCTAACAGTATTAAGTCATGTTTTTAGAAAGGCTTAAGGAATTACTCATAGGTGTTGTGTTAATAAAATGCAAGTTTCTTCTACACTAATAAAATACTCTCTTCAAGCAGGTATTACAATCTAATTTTATATGACGTGTCTTTTCCTTTATTTTTTTCAACATATCCTGCTGTCTTACGCAGCATTTTTGTAAATGTAGCATTTAGATGTTCTTCTGCCACCCTTCACGAGCCTTGATGGAATGGCAGTATAAGAATACACGGTAATCTGTGCTGTGTGCTCATTTTCAGAATACAGTTGAAGCATAAGTAAGCATATGTTGCCAGTTCAGTCTGACAGTCTTGTTTTGTGATGTAGCTATTGCTTTTTATAAAATCTTTTCTTTTTCTAGTTTTGAATTGTCAGTGTAGTTATCAGTTGCATCAACACACTGTTTTATGCAACTATTTATTGTACTTTTCATTTAAAAGATGGATTAATTACTAAGGCATCTGGTGTGTCATATGGTGCATATGCTGGATGTGCTAAACAGAATAGTCTTTTTTTAAATAATAAGAGAAAAATGACATTACATAAAAGGATTAGACTTTTTAGTGTGCTTTGAAGAGTCACTTTACTGTATTAAAATCTCCAAGTCTGTTATTCAGGATTTTGTGATCATTAAAGGAATCTTCGATTCTACTGGAACAAGTGTGCATACCTGTATGTGTCTGTACTCGTAATATGTGAAAAATAGAGGGGAAAAAAAGACAAGTATTTTCTGACAAGAACTTTATTATGCATGAGCTAGTTACATGATACTTCTTCCAAGTGATAACCACAGAATAGGTTGTGGTTAGTACCATTTACAGTTCATAAGGCAAGAAAATTTTATTCTTACTGTCTATAGAAATTATATATCCTCCAAGGTTATCAAACATTAAATGAAGACCTTCTCAGTCTTCAGATAACCTATAGGTAATAGATACACTTCAATCCACTGTATCTAATGCCACACAAACCTCCAGTTTCCTTGGTATACTTCAGACAAACTTCACACTCGTTTTACATTAGAAAATTACTGAAATCTACCATAGCCAAAATTACCAACTGACACCAGTTTAAGGTTGAATTACTAATTTATTACACAGTGTCATCTCCAAGGGAAGGATGGCAGAAATTGGCTATCGGCCAGTTTGTTCATTGTTTACAATTATATGTTTGCTCCCAATCAAGTGAAATTCGATATGTATCACCCTTTTTACTTACAAAGTTTCAGAAGATGAGGCTTAAATCTACCCAGCGTCCCTTCCATTTTCAAAAAATTAATTTCCTCATTGAAATTAGACATCCAGAAGTTTTAACAGCTGTGTTTTTTTTGTTAAATGGGACATTAACAAAGACATGGCATTGTCACAACTCAGTTTAAGCAATCAAGGTTGGAGATGTAGCAGGATGCATTGGTCTCAAAGGACTTTCAAAAGCAACGTGATCTTTTCAGAAAACATACTGAATCCAACAAGAAAGCAGTCTGCTTTAAGCATATCTAGCTTAGGAATATGTTGGTATTCCTAAAAGTAGATAGTCCAGGAAGCAAGTCTGAAGTCTGAATTGTCAGAATGCTGCCAGAGCAGCCTACTAGTGAGAATTAATGAACTGAAATTGTTTAGATCTGATTTGCATACCCAACCCCAAAGAGCTTCTGTTTTTTATGGCAGTCAGACAATATAAATTGTAGCTTGGAAGAATGCTTCCTTCTCCTGACTTTTGCTACCTGTAATTGAACCTTTAGAGTAAGAAAACAAAAATTAGATTTGTAATTCTTACCAAGGGCAAACTTGTAGCAGTTGGTACCATATTAATACTTAATACCTAATTATCTTGAGGGACTTAATACCCTCAAGAACATTTCTTTCACATGTCAGGAAAGAGGAAAGAATGGGTGATCTTTTACTGACTCCAAGTCAGGAAGAAACCCAAACCAACCACAATGAACAATCTGACTCAATTTGATTTTTGTCACCTCTTCATTTTTAGCTTACTGTGTGACTAATTGTGCTTATGTGCTTTTGCGCTTATGTACCCCTCTACTTCTGTACTCCACTCATTTCTGCTCCTTCTTTATAATCCTTGCTTTACCCCTTAAAAAAAAAAAAAAAGATTTTCAGGCTTTCTTATTAGCTGAACATGTACTCTTTGCAGATGCTCCATTTCACAGTTTATCATACCAGTTGACAAGAAGTAAACAAAAATGAAGAGAGGAGAAATATTTTTTTTTTAAAAAACAGAAACATTACAGGGTAGTTATTAAAGGGAATGGTTATGAAAGGAGTGATTAGGCAGACAGGTGTTAGCTAGACCTCAGGGAGCACTGTGTTGTTTTTTCTGGGTGACTTGTATTTGTTTGTAGTAGGGCAAGTCCATACTTTCATCTCTGCTATCTCTGTTTCCTCTTTTCAGCTTTCAGCGGTTTGACAGACTTTCATAAATGTCAGTAAGGTTAACTTAATGTCTATTGGCTGTAGTTTTCATAGTTAAATATAATTAAATGTAGTAAACCTGCTTGAGTTGACTCTGTAATTCTTGTAATTCTAGTGTCATTTTAATCTGACCAGGGTCAATCTAATTCTGTTCCACAAAAACATCTTGCTTCATCAATTTATAGTATAAAATGAAGACTTAGTCTTTTAAAATTTATAAAATTTCCCCTCTATTAGTCCAATATGTGATTCATTGCCAAGTGCCACAAAAAAAGTGCGAAGAGTGCTTCACGTATATTTTTTAAGCAATTAGTGTTAGGGCTGTTGGCTCTGGGAGAACTATAAAAATATTTTTATATTTTGAAAATTACCTCCAGACTATGCTGCCTTACAAAAGTTATGACTTAGCCCAGCATATTTAGCAGGAGTAAGATAAAGAAAAGTAAAACAAACCCACCAAACTATTGCCACAGTTTATGGCACTGAAGTGTGAGATGAACATAATGGAGTTCTATAAATTCCTTTTGGATGGAATTTATAAATGGTAAAAAGTAGATTGTTTTGTAGAGCATAATTTTTTTCCAAGCATTTCTGTGAAACTTTGGCAAACAGATGCCAGTCAAGAGAGTATTGTCAATATAAATTGAAAAACTCTTGTCCTAGGGAGAAGGGATCTTTTCTGTTTAAATTAAGTGATCAAAACATTCTCCAAAATGAAAGATGAGGGAACATTATTTAGGGCTAAGGATAGTGTTTCTCTGTAACTGACTTGTCTGACTATGAGCTCTGCTTTTATTTGTGGTGTTGATGTTTCATTAGGAGGGCTTCTGCTCACTGAGAGGTAATTCTGTGTCTTAGATTTAATTGGATGTGACTTAAAAGAATAATCCAAGCAGTAGGCTGTGTTCTCTATATATAATCTGCCACAAATACTAAAAAGTATTTTCTTTCTTAAATATAACAGAAGATTGTCGTCTTGAACAATATTGCACAGAATAAAAATTTAGATACGCTAATTGTAAATTGCAATCTAAATAGTCCCTCATCAGCTTGCTTGATATTTAGAGATCAAATATCTTGTGGAACTAATTTAATGTTCTTACGTGAAATTAAGGTGCTTTTACTAATGAGCTCTACAGATACTTTTTATGACTCTTTCAGTTAACTGGAACGTAACAACTTGTCTTAGTTTTTCAAAACTTATAAGTCTTCCAATTTCTCCACTGGTGGTACAGGGTAACCTATGATTTAGAGGTACAGCCATACCTTGAGGTCTGGGAGTTTCATTGGATGTGGTCAAGTAACTGCTGTAGAAGCAGAATAATACTCCATTCAGATCATACCTTTCTGAAGATAGGTTTTTGTATCTTTTACCTTCTGTAGGTGGGAATTGCTGGCTACCAACTACACTAAGGCGGCCATGGCGTAGCTCCAAGCACTAAAATGCATTTGATCATGCTGTTAAACTGTTAGCATTTTCCTTAGCATAATTTTGTCCTCGGCTAATTAGCAGTCTTCCAGACAATATCCAGACTGTGACTTGGCACAGTTTCTGTGGGCAGCACAATTGTGGTTCATGTCTTCAGGGAGGGCAAGAGTGCTTAGATTCACTGATACGAGCCGTGCCAGCTGACCTGTAGGCCCCCAGCTGCTTTATTTGCTAGTATAGATGCTACCATTTAGACTTGCTCTCTTCGGTGTAGCTGTCCTGTTTCTCAGTGATACTAACCAGATGTGCTCAGAAGTGTTTGAGACTTGCTGAGCCTTTTATTCAGGGGAATTTACCACAGTGAGCTGAGTAAAGGACTTTTTTTTAAAAAAAACAAATGTTTATATACTCTGTGGCTTGCAAAGCATAAAATGGTGATGGAAAATATTCCATTCCAGAGAGTCTTCATTTCGTCCTAGGACATCTGCATTAATATTTTACTTTGGATTAGGGACATGGTTTTCAGGTGAATCTCATTATCATCTGTGTTTATTGTCCTGTAACCTGTGTTGTAAAGTGGTTTGGAGTGCACCAAAGGTACATCCTATGTTGGTAAGTAGTGCATCTGAATACGGGTAGATTTGTGGAATAAAAACAGAGGGACTGAACATTCACGCTATATGAATCTCTGGGTTTTTATTTCAGCTTATCTCTAGCCTGATCCTGTGGACTGAACCCCTGTTAGTGGCCGGGCTCTCTAGGTTTGCCCCTGGAGCATACTTCCAGGTCGTGTGCTCTGAGACCACGCTAAAATGCAGACCATAACGTGAGAAGTGGGAATGACTGGGGGAGATTTGCTTCAAAAATCTAGTTCACTTCCAGTGTGGACTAAAATGCTGATACAGAAGCATCCAAGCTGAATGTCTTTCAGATGGAACTATACTGAAAGGTGTTTCATAGATGCACCTGATTAATTGCAGCCACTAATGAGGGTTCAGTCCATGGGACCATGCTATAGGAAGTCCAAAATAAAACGTCCCCAAAATGCCCATGGTAGGAGTGTTGCGTCCTTGACAAAAGCAGTTTTGCTCTGCAGATCTACTTCTCTTGTAATGCATTACTAGTCTGTCTGGATATAGGCTCAATAAATTTGATTCTATGTTTTTATATTCCAAATGTGATTAAAAGATGCAGCCTTCTTATTATCTGCGCTCTCTCTCCCTCTCTCCCGTGCCCCCCCCCCCCAGTAGTGTACAAGTGAGGAGCGTACCTGTCTCTTCCTTACCTTCCCCCGCTAAACCCCCCACTTTCCTTAGAATATTTAGGCTTTAGTGTAATGCATAGCGCGTAGATCAGGCTGAAAGAATAAATGTTGACAGCTCTTTCTCTTCCTCCTTTTTACTACTTCTTCCCAATTTTCTTACACTTGAGAGGGTGTGATTTGGAGTATTATTCCCACATGTGCTATGAGAAGTAAGATAGAAAATATTCCCTCAATTTGCCAATTCCTTTAGTTACACGAATTGAGGAACTCTGTAGAGGAAGGAACTTCTGCTGCTTGTTTTGCTCTTCTTCATGGACTGCAGAGTACTCATCATTACTTGGTTCTTTTAAGAAGTGAGACAGAGCAGTTTAGTGAAGAATATTCCAGGCAGTAGACATGGGTAATTTTTGAGGCATACAGAAAAGCCTCTTTTTTGCTAGGGGAAATTATTCTTCCTATTAATTCATCAGGAGAAGCCCACTCTTGCTGCTCCCTGGCACTTGGACACCCAAGATGATCAGGATCAGATTAAGTTGATTAATCTGCATTTCTTCACTCCTTTGGCTTTGCTGCTTTTTTTTTGCTGCCATTGAAGTCTACTGTTACTTTGTTTGGTCTTCGCAGTAGGATGTTTGCTCTTTGCAGCAGCTTTCTGTGTATCTGAAGACTGTCAATATGTCTTCTGTAGTATAAGCAGCATCAATCCCCTGACTCTTTGAATCATGCATTTTCTTTGGTATCGACTTTTTTCAGTTGGCCCATATCTGTCTGTAAAAATTTTTTATGGGACTCCAGCTGTGGCCTGGTCAATATGCTGAATCAAGCAGGATTACTGTAGATGTATCTCATGAAGTACTCATAATTACACATCCTGGAGCATGAAATAGATGATTGACTTATGTTCCGCTTGTGATTTTTCCTAATCCTCCAATTTCTTTTATGGAAAAAAAAAAAAGGTTCCAATTTCTTTGTAGTTGCTTCTTTCTGTTAAAATGGTTTTGTGTGCTTGACTGTGTTGTTTAGCATCCAGATTTACAGCCTTTTTGGCAGCAGAATCCCTTTATATGATTGCAAAGTGAACACTATTCTGTGGATAATCACCATATTCTGGGTATTATTAACAGGTTCACAACTGAATTGATCATGACAAAGTTTAAATACTTATTTAAACATTAATTCTTTTTTATAGCAGTGACAACCAGTTTAAATGTTTGAGTTGGAGCTACTTGTGTGATTTCTGTATAGCACGTTCTATATAGAGTATTCAGAGCCATACACACCAACCGAGTCCACAGATCTACTACTACTCATTTGCTTGGTATATGTGGGAGGAACAGGATTATTAATTGCTGTTCAGTTTATTTCATGAATTGTGTGGGAGAATTATTCTTCTTAAATTGCTGCTTAATTTTTCTGCAGCAAAATAAACTGGGGAATTTGTGATTCAGGAATCAGAAACCTTTCAGGAATAGTATGCCATATAGCATGCCACTTTACACCCCCATGTACGTATGTGTGTATATTTTATGTTTTTCTACTTTGCCAGGCTGGAGCTAAGTTTCAGTTGCAGCTGAGAGAGTCTGCCTCTTTAAGATACCTGAAATATCTAGCTAGTATGTGAGCTCATGATTCCCAGATCCAAGGTTCAAGTTTAGATTTGGTGGAATCTCCATGCTTAATAGATGCACAAAGTCATCTGAGCAATATGTTCCTATGCAGTTTCATGGCGAAGGTGTTTTTCATTCATTGCAATTGTAATTCTAATAATTATTTCTAAAAAGAAGAAAATGAAGAAGCACAAGTAGATGAAGCCCACCTTTCAAAAGTTGAATTATTTGTTTTACTGCTCACTGTCTTCTCTTCTAAAGGAGGAAATCTGTAAAAGAGTACAATTTTGAGGATTGTGAAATGTTCTTAACTCTCTCTCTTGTTCTCCAGAGTTTTTTTACTATTAGAATTATTTTATGAAGGAGAATAAAGGAAGCCTCAATTACAGTCATATTTCAGAGTATATTAAATACAGATTTGGCTATGACATCTATCTTCTTGATCAAGAAAACTTCTGGATCTAAGCGATGTAAGATCCTAGTGCATCTTCATACTAATTAACAAAGATAATTATATTCTGTCTTGTTGTGACTTATTTTGCTGCATGAGATTACTTTTGTAATGGTGAAATCTGTAGCTAATTAGGTCCAACCATCTCTCCAGCCAGAGTGGAGTAACAGACTAGAAACCTCCTTCATGAGCAAGAATGTCTGTCGCAGTACTCAGGATGTCAAGTAGGCTTGGCAGGATAAGAGCTTTGTTAAACAGGGAACTCATGATTAAGCTTCAGTGCAAAAATGCAGTAAAGATGGACTACAAAGGAGAATTTAGAAACATTGCCTGGTCGTGTGGGAATGGTGTCAGAACAGTCAAAGCTCAACTGGAGTTAAGACTTGCAAGGGATGCTGAGGGCAACAAGAAGAGCTATCACTATATTAGTAATAAAAGGCTGAACAAGGGAAAGGTGGGACTGTTGCTGAATGGGGCAGGTGAAAGTGGACACAAAGCTGAGGTACTTTGGGATGCGAGGAATAGGCCTCAAGTTAGGACGAGAGGAAATGGCCTCAAGTTGCGCCAGGGGAGGTTTAGATTGGACACTAGGAAAAATTTCTTCACCGAAAGGGTTATCAAGCATTGGAACAGGCTGCCCAGGGAAGTGGTTGCGTCCCCATCCCTGGAGGCATTTAAAAGATGTGTAGATGTGGTGCTTAGGGACATGGTTTAGTGGTGGACTTGGCAGTGCTAGGTTAATGGTTGGGCTTGATCATGTTAAGGGTCTTTTCCAACCTAAACGATTCTGTGATTCTACTTGATGTTTTCTTTGCTTCAGTCTTCAGCTATCAGGTGTCCCAGGCCTCTGCTTTTCAGGATAGTCTAAGGAGGAGAACTACCAGTAGTGGGTGAGGGTCAAGGCATTGCTTCCTTGCAAGAACTTCATGGGACCCGATGGGCTGAATCCGGGGGTGCTGAGAGCACTGGTCGATGTCTTTGAAAGACCACTCTCTTTCTTTGAAAGATGATAGACATCAGGGGAGCTTCCAGATGAGTAGAGAAAGGCAGATGTTGCAGCCGTCTTAAAAATAGGCCTAAAGGGTAATATGGGGAAATACAGGCTGGCAGTCTCACTTTGGGCCTTCGCAACATCGTGGAGTGAGCCCTCTTGTAATGTGTGAAGGAAATTTCATGGGCACATGAAGGAGAAGATGATTGTGAACAGTCAGTGTGAACTTAGCAAGGGTAGATCTTGCCTGACCAACCTGATTGCCTTCTATGATAAAATGATGGGATTTGTGTACAAGGGGAGAGCAGCAGATGTTGTTTACCTGTACTTGAGTAAGGCTTTTGAAGCTGTCTTCCACAATATTCTTGTATCAAGGACATAGGTACATTATGGTCTGGGTGGGTGAAAAACCATGGGGGTGAGAAACAAACTGAATGACTGGACGTTGGGGACAGTGGTTATCGGTCAAACTCTACCTGTTATAGCTGACCCTGCTTCGAGCAGGAGGCTGCACTGGAGACCTCCAGAAGGTCCCTTCTACCCTCTATCACACTGTCATTTGATGAGTCTATGTGGCGCTTCCAAGAAGTGAAATATAAGTAGGATAACCTGGATGGAATTACAGAATTAGTATCCAATACTTTCTTTTCAGGTAATGTGCTGACTAGTGTAATAATGTTTGATTTTTGTCAGTGAAAAAAAAAAAAAAATTGATGTTATGTTAAGGCTCTTGCTCCTTCGAAGATGCTGGAAATAAAATGAATTAGGACAGAAGGAGATCTAATCCCCAGTCAAAACATGGGAAAGCCACACAATAAAATGGCCATTAGTCCAGAAATACCATATCAGATGGACACTGTGTTATTTCTTTTCGAAAGAAAGTAGAAGTCCTTCTGTGTTGGGTACCAGAAAATGGAGCTTTACATGAATAAGTATGTTATTCTTATAAGACGATATAGTAAGATGTCAAACTTAGCACCTTCCAAACTACATTAAAAAACAATTTTAGCATTACATTCTAGATTCAATATACATTTTGACTCTTGCATTTGAAAATGGTAGCTGTATGTATGTTCATAGAGGGTCCTATTCTGCAGCAAGTCAAACACTTTCAGATATACATATTGTGGGAAGTCAAATCATGTTTTGTTTTTTTTTTCAGTTTGTTTTACCTAGTAAGTTTCTTTTGGTCCATTAATGTTGTACAGACAATGTCACAAATCTTTTCTATTTTGGCTATTGCATGGACATACTTCTGCAATGTAATTTATAGTGATTGGATTATTGAATGACTATAATAGTTACCAAGAATTGAGATAATAGATATAGGCAGAGTAATTTCATGCTTTTCAGATGAGATTATATTACATTTAGGATAGGTCACAAATGACTCTATGACTTCACCAATTTTAATTAACTTTAATATCTAAGAAGAAAAAAGAACCTTGCTAAATTGTCTGTCCTTGTAACTTTGGTTGTTATTTTACAGCTAGCAGTTTTCTATGCAAAAGATTTTATCTTTTAATTTTTTTTGACATATTTTCTTTTCATGGTATTTTCAAAATGTTATTCTGGGCTGTCCTTGAAACCGAAGCAGGTGATCTGCTGGACCGAGATCGATTCTTCACCAACCTGCCGATCCCTTTTCTGGTTGGGGGTGGACTGGTGCTGAAGCTTTGATGCGTGTATTTCGATGTTTTGTCTGTGAAACCTATTTAATGTGCAGCCCGAGATCTCTGTAACAAAATTGATGAGTTTTAGGGTTAAATACCAGGCCTCATATTCCCTCTCCTAAACCATGGAAACTTGCCCAAAGGCAGTGCTTGCGAAATAGGTAGTGTGGTGCTTGTCACTGCTGTAGTACTAGTTACTGCCCTTGATAATTTATTTCCCTCTAAATTAACGTATGCATGCCACTAAATTTAATAGTTTCACAGTTCTAACTTTGTTTCTTCTAGACTTCTGTGTCATTTACTTAAATCACTAAAGCATGCAGGAAACCTCCTCCCAGCGTGGCAGAAATCTGCAGAGATGCTCATTTTTAAGCATGAGTCGGCTCTGTACTGTAATGGCTGTGCCATGCTGACAGAGGTTAGTCATGTTGTACTGAAATAGTTTAATTTTCACAATTAGCAGGCCATTGTAAATAGAACTTACTGTAAGGCTGAGAGAAAGAGCAGAATGTAATTCTAAGTTACAGTATGGCATTTCACAGAGCCCTCGTGCCTTCAGAACCAGAAGCCATGCATTTTTGGTAGTGAGAATTGAGCGTCCGAACCCTGAGGGCACCACTGGGCTGCAGTGTCCCTGCCCAAGGCCCAGGAGATCCATCTGAGCCTGGCCCGGCACCCTCCGTCCCCACCTGAGCCATGCTGGCACTGGCTGGCGCCAGCTTTCCTCCCGACTTCTTGTTTGGGTTTCCTGGCTTGGCCTTGGCTTGCACCTTTGCCTGATGCTTGGTGGTCTGTTGCCAGGACCACCCTCGCTGCCAGCTTGCCTCCCCCTCGGGAGCACCCCTTACTCCTGCCGCTCCCCAACACTGAGCGCCCGCCATGCAGGAGCTGGCTGTGGCAG